>NC_064411.1:41460000-42060000 GCF_023375975.1 Astyanax mexicanus
CTCTCTCTCTCTCTCTCTCTCACACACACACACACACACACTCTCTAACCCTCTACATCACTCACACTCTCTCTGATTCTCTCTTACACTCCTACATTGTTTTTCTCTTCTCTCTCTTTCTCTTTTTTTATTTTGGTCTCTCTCAATTTGTCTCTCACTTCACAAAACATGCTTATAACATGCATGTTATATATAGTACATTTCCACTGGCACTAAAGCCCTGAAGCATCCTATTTATTTCATCAGAGAGAGAGAGAGAAAAGCCACATGCTTTGGTGCATGCTGGGTTGCGTTGAATATTGCAGCCCTGCGCTCTGGCAAAAAAAGTTCAGCAGAGCTCCACCCTTTTTTATTTTTATTTTTATTATTTAATGTTTTCCAATTGTACCACCCCTTGGCGCATCCCCATCACCAGTGGCGTCTCTGGGCGCACTCTCTGGGCGCTGGCTGCTGATGGCAGAGTTACATGGACGGGATTCAAACCTGCGACTTCCCGTTCATAGTGGCAGCGCATTAGTCCAGCAAAGCTCAACTTTATTCATATGAATCCAGATGCCGTGCTGCGTCCAGCCAATCAGGAAAAAGCAGGTTGTGACTGTGACTTCGACTTCACACATACCAGACTACAGAAGAGAAGCTGAAAATAAGGTGGCATATGGATTTATAGAACTTTAGTTTACAGTTAGGTTGATTAATAAAAAACAAAAAATCTTAAACTTATGATTTTCTACTTTTGTAGCTTTGTTTGAATTCGAAAACGTCATGGACACGCCCACACACGGCAAGCAGAGAGATCCGGCACAGCAAGATGCATTAAAGAAAAGTGCTAGTTGACATGTAACGTTACAAAGTAGATAGACAGATAGACAGATAGATTATTGATCCCAGAGGGAAATTCTGGACATCCTGTAGCAGCAGGTATACACAGTACATGGACGTTACAAAAAAAAGGATAAGATAATATGATACATTATACAATATAATACAGTAAAAAAATTAAGTATAAAAGCAGGGTCTATATTATAAAATTCTGCATTATGATGAATAGCACCATGATGAACATAGGGATTATTAGGATGTTAAGGAGGTATGAATGTGGTCAGATGTCTGAATTTAAATGAAATTAAAACACTAAAGGTTCGATAACTAAGTTGTTTTTACATCCTGGTACCGAAAAAGCACTAAACTCTCAATATGCTCTGCAGTGCTAACACACATGTAGTCTGAATCCAGGCAGATTTGAGCCTAAGCATGCAGCATTCTGGGCTTAGCGTGCCTGATGCTCTGTGATTCGACACGTTTGGCTTTATACACACACACACACACACACACGCACGCACACAGCGTAAGTGGATGTATTATCTGCCATGGATTTGGCGTAGAGCGCAGAGGGGAGCGCATGCTATCCGTTTCACAAAGCCCACAGTTTTCTCTCCTATCTGCCATGAGCTGCAGATAAAGGCCTCTGAAGTTTCGATGGAGAGAACGAGAGAGGGAGAGAAGAGAGGTGGAGGTGGTGGTGGAGGAGGCAGGGGGGAGGGATAGTGGTGGTGGTAGGGGATTTGGACAGGGGGCAGCTGTGGGATTATGGGAGCTCAGAGATTTTGAACAGTAAGAGGCTCGGAGAGGGCTCGTTTCAAAGAAACCCTCAACCACCCCGTCACAGTTCTGGGAAGAGCACTGATACACACACACACACACACACACACACATTTATACACACATTCACATTTATAGGGAATATCTATCTGTGTTTAGAGGTTTGTGAATCAATCTGGCATCCCAATTCGATCACTGATGCTCAGTGTTAAATATTGTCTACCGGCAGTAAACCACACAAACACACAGACACACACAAACTTGATCAGCGGAGATTATCGGCGTTTGAGCCTCCCTGTAATGAAGGTTATGAAACCTGTCTGGCTCTCACGCAAACTGTAGACAGACAGACAGGAGAGATGTAGAGAGAGACAGGAGGATGGCTTTGCTTCTGCTGAGAGCTATTGATCAGATTCAGTGTTTCAGCAGAATAAACCATAACATCATCCAGATACACTGTAGTTCAGCTCTTAAACCTTTCCTATGCAAACTTGATTATCGGCGTTTGAGCTTCCCTGTAATGAAGGATATGAAACCTGTCTGGCTCTCACGCAAGCTGTAGACAGACAGACTGACAGTAAAAAGAAAAAGTAAGTGAGAAAAATAGAGAGATAGAGAGAGAGAGAGACAGGAGGATAAGCTACGCTTCTGCTGAGAGATATTGATCAGATTCAGTGTGGCAGCAGAATACACCATAACGTCATCCAGATACACTGTAGTTCAGCACTTAAACTTTTCTAATCAAACTTGATTATCTGCGTTTGAGCCTCCCTGTAATGAAGGTTATGAAACCTGTCTGGCTCTCACGCAAACTGTAGACAGACAGACAGACAGAAAAAGAAAAAGTAAGAGAGAGAGAGACAGGAGGATGGACTTTGCTTCTGCTGAGAGCTACAGATTAGTTTCAATGTGGCAACAAAATAAACCATAACGTCATCCAGATACACTGTAGTTCAGCACTCAAAGCTGATGTCCGTAAGTTTTTGGACTTAGGGGATTTTTGGGTAATTGCACCAGGCATGCGGAAGAATCATTTTAAACTGGGCGGGTGTGATGAGGTCTCCTTTCAGAGCGTTTAAATCCGATTCCAGGTTATGTTCAGTCAGAGAGAGAAAGAGAGATAGCGAGCTCAGTCAGAAACTTTACTTTAACTACACACTTTGGTTTTGTTATGAGTGAATGAGCTACTGAGCTCCGAGTTTCCCATTCTGAAGTCTCCATTGCTCCACCAGCCGCTCGCGTACAGTAAAACTGAGCCGGATCCTCTTTTAGATGCTGTACATGCGCCGTAAGTACGTAAAGACGCGTGACGTGGCCAGAGGAACTCCCGCGAAAAGTGAACCGACACCCCAGTTTTTAAAATGAATATATTAGATCAGATAGATAGATAGATATCTAATTATCAGATAGAAATAATTCTTCCGCATGCTCAGTGCAATTACATATTCTCACCACAGAGAACCCTAAATACCTTAAATCCCAAAACTTTTGGACATTTTAAATCGAGTATTTAAAAAAATAGAGTTTATCCAGCTTTTGTTTGCTTTTGTAAATCTCTCAATCTGTCAAGGCAAGACTTTCTAGTGCTAGATTTGGAGCATTGCTGTGAGGATTTGATTGCATTCTGCTACAGATGTCTTACTGACGTCACAAAATGTTGGTTGACTTTCACCCCACCTCATCTCCAACTCCCAATCACTTCCCAAAAGTATTGAATGGAGTAGACCCATCATTCCAGAGAACTCCAGACAGTTCAAGAGAGTTCCACTGATCTACAGGTCAATTCCACGGGGCTTTAAACTCCTCTAGCCCACATCTGGTGCCAGTAAAGATGGTGCCAGTAGATTCATGTTCACCTGCTCCATAGAGTCCTATACTCTTGGCAGGAGGTCTTTCTCTACAGAGGATAGACGAGCTGTATGTGTGTCTGCGTTTTTGCACATTTGTGTCAGTTAATAGAAGGGGTGTCCACAAACATTTGGACATGTAGTGTACCTTTACCCCTCTTTCTGTCCAGAAGCTGTAATGTCTGTCCATTAGCAAAGATGTCGTATCGACCGCTCTCTAAATAGATCAATAGCTCTCCTCTCTTCCTCCCGTCGCTCCTCATCTTTCTCACTTCTGCTGTCCTCGGCCGCCGCCACCGACTACACAGAGAAAGCAGGTGTGTGTGTGTGTGTGTGGGTAATGGAAATGATTGATTGGTTTCATGGTTTGTTTGAGACTCCCTCCCTCAGGTTTGCTCCTAACACACACACACACACACACACACACCTCTGGAATGTCACTGTTTAGAGGCAGCCAGGGGGTGCACGCACACACACACACACACACACACACAGAACACATTGGAGTGCACTCTGAACCTTTTCATCCACACATCTGACACACAACCACTGAGGGAACTGTACACAGGACACTCCAGTCTCTTTTACACACACACACACACACACACTCACACACACACACAGCCTCAGGCAGTCTAATAAGTCAGACAGGACTCCAGTCCAGTGAAATTTTAATGCAGTGCTGTACAACACACATACCCCTCTCTCTCTTTCTAGCTTATTTCTCCCTTTTTTTTCTTTCTTTTTCTCTCACTCTGTCTTCCTTCTCATGCTGTCTCTCCCTGCCTGTTCTGTCTCTCACACTCTCACTCTAGCTCTCTTTTTTTTCTCCTTTCTTTTCCTCTCGCTTTATGTTTTCTCATTTCTCTCGTCTCTGTTTCGCTCTTTCATCTCTCATTTTTCTTCTTTCTTTTCAGTCTCAGTTTAGCATTGCTTCTCTCTCTTTCTCTCACTCTCTTTCTCATTTCCATCTCTCTCTACTTAAATGTCTTTCTCTCACTCTCTTTCTCATTTCCGTCTCACTCTTTAAATGTCTCTCTTTCTCTTTTTCTCTCTATCTCTCCCTCTGTCTTTCATTCTCATTCCTTTTTCATTTTTATCTGTTTTACTCTCTTTTCTCTAGTGGTAGTATGTAGGCAGTTTTGTACACACACACACACACACACACACACACACACACTCACTCACTCACTCACTCACTCACACACACACACACACACACACACACACACACACACACACACACACACACTCACTCACTCACTCACTCACTCACTCACTCACTCACTCACTCACTCACTCACTCACTCACACACACACACACACACACACACACACACACACACACACATACATACCTGCTTGCCTGGGGGAGTGGTGTAAGACCTGTATATCTGTATGTCTCTCTCTTTCTCTCTCTTTCTTTCTCTCTCTCTCACTCTCTCTTATCTGTTTTTTTTTCTCTCTTTATCCCTGTCTTTTATTCTCATTCCTCTCTCTTTGTATCTGTTTAACTCTATTTTCTGCAGTGGCAGTATGCAGGCAGTTTTGTACACACAAACACACGCACACACACGCATACCTGCGTGCCTGGGGGGAGTGGTGTAGGATAGACCTGTCTATCTGTATGTCTCTCTCTCTCTCTCTCTCTCTCTCTCTTTCTCTTTCTCTCCTTTTGCCTGAGCTGCCACAACAGATGCTCCTCCTAGTGGTCTAGCTGCCTTGGGCTGTGTGTGTATGGCTGTGTGTGTATGGTTTGTGTGTGTGTGTGTGTGTGTGCACATGCATGCACATACGTGTGTAATCAGGCTCACCCACACCCACACACTGCTCTGAACAGGTCAGTGCCCCCTCCCCCCCTTTTTTGCGAGTGCAATGTTCTATTTTCTCCCCTGTTACATCAGACAGCGCCCCTCCTGTCGCTGGGCAGAGCATAGAGGAGATCACAGGAGCCACAGGGGAGCTTAGAGGAGCCACAGAGGAGCGTAGTGAAGCTACAGGGGAGCGTTGAGGAATGCAGGGAGGCTCAGGGAGCTCAAAAGAGCCACAAAGGTGTGTAGAGAAGCTCAGAGGAGCCACAGTGGAGCTACAGAGGTGCGTTGTGAAGCTACAGGGGAGCATTTTGGAACATGGTGAAGCTCAGTGGAGCCAAAACGAGCCACAGAGTAGTGTAGAGGAGCTATAGAGGAGGAATGTGTAATGTAGTTAAGCTCAGAGGAGCATATTGAAGCCCAGAGGATCTTACGAGAGCCACAGAGGAGTGTAGAGTTTAGAGGAGCAACAGAGAAGCCTCGGAGGAGCATATGGAGCTACAGAGGAGCATTGTGGAGCTACAGGGGAGCATTGAGGAACATAGTGAAGCTCAGTGGAGCTCAAAAGAGTCACAGAGGAGTGTAGAGAAGCTCAGATGAGCCACAGTGGAGCTACAGAGGTGCATTGTGAAGCTACAGGGGAGCATTGTGGAACATTGTGAAGCTCAGTGGAGCTCAAACGAGCCACAGAGGAGTGTAGAGGAGCTATAGAGGAGCAATGTGTAATGTAGTTAAGCTCAGAGGAGCATATTGAAGCCCAGAGGATCTTACAAAAGCCACAGAGGAGTGTAGAGTTTAGAGGAGCCACAGAGAAGCCTCAGAAGAGCATATGGAGCTACATAGGAGCATTGTGGAGCTACAGAGGAGCATTGTGGAGCTACAGAGGAGCATTGAGTAACCTAGTTAAGCTCAGTGGCACTCAAATGAGCCACAGAGGAGTGTATTGGAGTGTAGGGGAGCTCAGAAGAGTTTTAAAGGAGAGCAGAGGATCACAACGGAGCTTAGAGAAGCCACAGAGGAGTGGAGCATAGCATAGGGGAGCTCAGAGGTCAAGAGAATTTAGAGGAGCCACAGCAGAGAGTATAGAAACCTAAAGGAGCCTAAAAAGAGAGCAGAGCATCACAGGGGAGCATAGAAAAGCCCCAGAGAAGTGGAGTGGAGTGTAGGAGAGCTGTAGAGGAGCATAGTGGAGTTCAGAAGAGGTCAGGAGAACTCCCCAACGGAATATATAGAAACATAAAGAAGCATAGAGGAGCTCAGAGGAGCGGAAAGAAGCCACAGGAGGAGTGTAGTGGAGCATAGTGGAGCTCAGAGTTGGTCAGGAGAACTCGGATGAGCCACAGTGAAATGTGCAGGAACGTAAAGAAGCATAGAGGAGCTCAGGGGAGTCTTAAATGAGAGCAGAGGATTAGAGAAGAGCATAAAGAAGCCACAGTGGAGTGTAGTGGAGCGTAGAAGAGCTCAGAGGAGCTTAGTGGAGTTCAGAGGAGCTGTAGAGGAGCATAGTGGAGTTTAGAAGAGTTTGGAGGAGCTTAGGGGAGTTCAGAGGAGCTGTAGAGGAGCATAGAAGAAATCAGAAGAGTTGAGGAGAGCTCAGAGGAGCTTAGTGGAGTTCAGGGGAGCTGTACAGGAGCATAGACGAAATCAGAAGAGCTGAGGGGAGCTCAGAGGAGCTCTAGAGGAGCATAGTGGAAATCAGATGAGTGTAGTGGAGACCTAAAGAGCTTAGTGGAGTTCAGAGGAGCTGTAGAGGAGTATAGAAGAAATCAGAAGAGCTGAGGGGAGCTCAGAGGAGCTGTAGAGGAGCATAGTGGCGATCAGAAGAGTTTAGGAGAGCTCAGAGGAGCTTAGTGGAGTTCAGAGGAGCTGTAGAGGAGCATAGAAGAAATCAGAAGAGCTGAGGGGAGCTCAGAGGATCTGTAGAGGAGCATAGAAGAAATCAGAAGAGTTTAGGAGAGCTCAGAGGAGCTTAGTGGAGTTCAGAGGAGCTGTAGAGGAGCATAGTGGAGATCAGAAGAGGTCAGGAAAACTCAGAGGAGCCACAGTGTAACATATAGAAACATAAAGAAGCAGAAAGGAGCTTAGATGAGTCATAAATGTAAGCAGAGGGTCAGAGAGGAGCTTAAAGAAGCCACACATGAGTGTTGTGGAGTCCTGAAGAGCTTACTGGAGTTCAGAGGAGCTGTAGAGGAGCATAGTGGAGCTCTGAGGAGGTCAGGAGAACTCGGAGGAGCCACATAAAGAAGCATGGGGGAGCTCAGAGGAGTCTTAAATAAGAGCACAGCATCAAAAAGTAGCATAAAGGAGCCACAGATGAGTATGGTGGAGCATAGTGAAGCTCAGAGAAGCTTAGTGGAGTTCAGAAGAGATCAGGAGAACTCAGAGGAGCCACAGAGGAGCAATTAGAACATTGAGAAGCTTAGAAGAGCTCAGAGGAGTCTTAAAGGAGAGCAAAGCAGCATAGTGAAGGCACAGTGGAGTGGAAGGAAGGTTAGAGGAGCATTGTGGAGCTCAGAGGAGGTCAGGAGAACTCAGAGGAGCCACATAAAGAAGCACAGGGGAGCTCAGAGGAGTCTTGAATAAGAGCACAGGATCAAAAAGGAGCATAAAGTAGCCACAGATGAGAATGGTGGAGCATAGTGAAGCTCAGAGCAGCTTAGTGGAGTTCAGAGGCATTGTAGAGGAGCCTAGTGGAGATCAGAAGAGATCAGGATAACTCAGAGGAGCCACAGAGGAGCAATTAGAACATTGAGAAGCTTAGAAGAGCTCAGAGGAGTCTTAAAGGAGAGCAAAGGAAGCCACAGTGGAGTGGAGTGGAGTGTAAGGATGGTTAGAGGAGCATTGTGGAGCTCAGAAGAAGTCAGGGGAGCTCAAAGGAGCCACAAAGGAGCATATAGAGAAAGATTGATAATAGATCATAGCAGAGCAGAGAATCACAGAAGAGCTTCTGCAAATTTTGGTACAAAGCTTTCCTTGGAGAGTAGAGTTGAACTCTAACAAAAGCAGGACACCTCTTATTTTAATAGCCTGGATTTCAGTAAATCAGTGAATGAGCAGGTGTCCCAACAATGTGTGTGTTAGTGTCTCTCAGTGAGCTTCATTCACCCTCTGTCTGTTTCATAATATCCTCACAGAGGGACACCGTCCCCCTCCCAGTGAGTGTGATATTGAATCTACAGGAAAAAGTGAAGTGTTTCTCTCAACCCAGACCCCCATCAACCCCATCGCCCCCCCCCTCACCTCCTCTGTCAGGGGAAGAGGAGCAGCCGGAGTGTGTGTTGGCCGTTTTGTCTCCTTTAAAGATTAATGGGGTATTGATCGATTGCTCTGTGCGCGGCTGATCTGCCTGGGAGCTACTGGGCTCCAGAGCAGCTAGCCAGCCTTGACTACAGAGCGAGAGAGAGAGTGTAAGTGTGTGTATTGGGAGATCACTTTGCCATGTGCTGTTTTCATTATTGATGAGGAGAAAGCTATAAATATGTTTTATATCCCTTTTTCACAAAGAATACCGCTTTTTACCGCTTTTTTACCAGACAAGCTGCTTTTTTATTTTCTCATCTTAGACTGATCAATGACTTTATTACTGCACTTCACTTTAGCTGTCAGACTTCTGATTCTTCCCTTCACTGCTAAAACTGAGCTAAAGGAACTGTTGCCATGTGGGTCAGCCAGACCTGACTCTGCCTGTGCCAGTTTTCTCTAGTTTCTAAGAGTCTTTTGAAGGTGTGTGAAACAATAATCAGCGCTTACTGGCTTTATCTGTAATTTCTTAAAAAAAAAAAAAAGACTTTTAATACTTTTAATAGTTACAGATGTATCTGTGTTTCTGTGTCTTTTGCTAGTTATTATGGTGAAAGTGTAAATTTGCTGTGTGTTAAGAGAGTGAGAGTGAACCAGAACTGCTTTACTACAGACAAAGACTTTAGATACTAAATCTCAGGTTATTTCCTTTGCTAATTACCATCTATAAGCTGTTAATCAATTAATTGTTAGCTATGAAAATTCCTCTTCTCTTTTTTATGATGCAGAGATTTTAAAAAGAGTTTTAAAAAGTTCAAGTTTTAAAAAAAGAGTTCAGAAATCAATATTTGGTGGAATAACCCTGGTTTTTAATCACAGTTTTCATGCATCTTGGCATGTTCTCCTCCACCAGTCTTACACACTGCTTTTGGAAATCTATATACCACTCCTGGTGCAACAAATTCAAGAAGTTCAGTTTGGTTTGATGGCTTGTGATCATCCATCTTCCTCTTGATTATGTTCCAGAGGTTTTCAATTTGGTAAAATCAAAGAATGAACTCATTAGCTCATGAGTCATTAACTCATTTATATTTGTCTAATTTTTGTTCTGCTCTGTTTGGGGCACGCCAGCAACCACTTGGGAACACATTGGCAACCACCTAGCATCACTCTAGCAGCTATTAAACAACTTCATGCACCTAGCAACCACATAGTAGCCACCTAAGATGCGATAGCGAGACTATACACACTTTTGTAGTTTGTATATCTTTCCATAAAAAAACACCCGCCACCCCCCACCCACCCTCTCCCTGAACAAAAAGTTTTTGCATTAGCCAGAAGCTAATATGTTAGCCTTAAGATAAAAAAAATCATACTGCTTACAATCCAGTGATATGATACAGTACACTGTGTTGTTGCATCCCTACTGTGTGTGTGTGTGTGTGTGTGTGTGTTAGTGTGTGTGTTTTGGGTCAGGGAGAGTTATGAGCTTCATTTGGAATGGAGGTGATTCTTCCAGACATCCCTGAAGGAGAGCTCCTGCCACATTCACTTTATTTATAGGCGGCCGCTGCTAAATCATTAAGAGCCAAGCAGCCGCTGCTGATCCTATAGGGCTCCCCCTGAGTACACACACACAGACACACACACACACACACACACAGACACAGACAGAGATATGAACACGACTCCTGGAGGATCATGCAGAGTTCAACAGCAGTGCACATCTGGGCAAAAAACTAAATACACACACACACACACACACACCCCTCCTCCTTCTTCTTCTTCTTTTTTCTTCTGCTTTTTTTTGGCCTGTTTTCTTTGCTTTGAACTGGACCTGTAAGGATGGTGTTTTTAATATGTACCCCTTTTAGGATGGTCTCTTCTGTACCTCTTTGTCATTTTTGAGAGATTCTTTTTCTTAATGTTATTCTTCTTCTTTCTCTTCTTTGTCATAGTACGTTTAGCGTTATGTAGTCACCCAGCTTAAGTTATGACTGGTGTCTGAAGTTTGCTCCAGTAGTTTTGCTCTGAAAGTTAATCCACTATGCGTATGCTGAAATAAATATTTATTATTGGATTTGCTTATTAATTAAAGGAGAACTCAGGTGTGAACTAACCGCTCACCCGTTCTCCCGCAGCTTTCCAAGATCCAGCTAATTTTTTACAGTTTGTCCAAACATGCTTTAGAATGGATGATATGGGGCATATTTTGCCCCTGCAGATAAATCGCTTTTTACACCGTTATCCAGGATCAAAGTAGCTCCACACCTCATTGGTGGAATTTGGAGAGCTCTGACATTTAAAACAAGGCATTAAGAACTTTAAAAATGCACAAGAAACTTGTTAAAATCCCGTAGTGTAACCTACATTTCCTTTGACCAAAACTTTGAGTTTTGTCAAAGGAGGCTCACACAGGTCACTAGATTCAATCAAGTCTCGGGTCTATCGAAATCATCTGTTGATCCTGATGATGCCACAGCCATATGCCACCAAAATCGCAATAGAGTCAACTGGCCTCATTCTTGGTGGGTAGGTTGTCTATCTTTTAGCACAAATACTTAGTTCTGACAAAAAACTGTTAGATAGATAGATAGATAGATAGATAGATAGATAGATAGATAGATAGATAGATAGATAGATAGATACTTTATTTATCCCCAAGGAAATGTTAGGCCCATCAACAGCAATGGACCCTACACCTTGTACCCTACGTCATAGCCGTGTACCTTACGTCGTAGGCATGTACCGGATGTCATAGCCACATTCCCTACACCATAGCAATTTAACTTAAGCCATACCCATGTACCCTACACCATATCATATGTCATAGCCGTGTACTCTACATTGTAGCCGTGTACCATATGTCGTGGCCACTTACCCTAAGCCATAGACATGTACCCTACACCATACCCTACATCGTAACCCTACATGTACCCTACACCAGGGGTCGGCAATAGGCGTTGGAAAATATCTAGCCCTCTAACCTGACCCATACCCATGTTCCCTACACAATATCCTCCGTCATAGCCAAGTTCCCTACGTCGTTGCCATGTCCTCTATGTTGTAGCCATGTACCATATGTCATGGCCACATAACCTACACCATAGCTAATTAACCTAAGCCATACCCTTGTACCCTACATCGTAACCCTACATGTACCCTAAGTCGTGGCCACATACCCTACACCAGGGGTCGGCAATAGGCGTGAAACATGTAAGCCAAGTTATGGCTTGGAAAATATCTAGCCCCCTAACCTGGGCCATACCCATGTAACCTACACCATATCCTCCGTCATAGTACTCTACGTCGTAGCCATGTTCTCTACATTGTAGCCATGTACCGTATGTCATGGCCACATACCCTACACCATAGCTAATTAACCTAAGCCATACCCTTGTACCCTACACCATACTCTACGCTGTAGCCAAGTACTCTATGCCATAGATTGGACTTTCTATTTAATACTTTACCTGCATACTGTCTGTATGCCCTGCTTATGCACCCTTAACTATAGCCTATGTAGAATCGTAAATATATGTCACAGCAATCCACACAAGTATAAATGCTCACAGCGGGGTAGGCCAGTTGCACTGACTCAATGCAGAAACATAATTCCACCTTTAGTCACCCAACTCTTCTTTCGAACTAAAGGAAAGTGGGGAAAGAATGGAATGGAATGGAGTGAGAGTGGCAGGATGAGGCTTGAGGAAAGAGGAAAGTGTGTGAAGAATAGCAATAGCATCCTCTACCATCGTCCCTCTCTTTCTCTCGCGTGCTCTCTTTCTCTCTCTCTCTTTCGTAACACACAACTCTAATAACTGTCTGTCTCTTGTCCTTTTTTTTTCCATTTTCTCCCATGCACACACAAAAGCATGACCCTGCTAGCCCCAGAAAGAGCAAGAGAAGACATACAGCGAGAGAGCAGAAGAGAGAGAGAGAGCAAGAGAAACAAAAAGCCAACAGGGTGTTATGAGGAGAGGCAGCGAGGAGGAAAGAAAGAGGGGGATGGGTGCAGGGGGGAAATGAAAGTCTAATGGTCTAAATCTGAGAAATGTCGTAGCGGCCCTGGAGGATTTGGCCAGCACTGCACAGGATATGAGAGAGAGGGAAAAAAGAAAGAGAGAGAGAACGGGGGGAGGGGTACGTTCTGAGGATCCATCATCTCCTTTCCCTGACCATCAGGTCGAGGTTTGCGGACTGCGTTTTTTTTTTTTTTATCACCAGGGTGAAAAAAGGAACTGACTTCCCCATACCCGTTTCCTTTGTACGGTACTGTTTCTAAATGCAGACCTTCCTGATTCAGAGAACTCTTCTTCACTAGAATGTAGAATTTCACGGGAAGGCAAGACCTGGATTTGGAACGCTGAGGTTATGAGCTCCAAACCAAACCGCCCGTGAACCCACATCTCGTTTTTTTTAAATGTAAATAACTGAAGGAGTGTCATGAACTGCGCTTGCTTAATTTGATGGTTCACTGTTTTGGAGTTTTGCACTTCATGTTCTTCAAATGAGGTTCTTTGTCATTTTTTGCCCAGGAATCCCTGTAGAAACCAAGGTCTTTGAATCAAGAGCTTGAATCCAGTTTCTACTTCTGGGCTTTCTGGACCTTATAGGGTCATACCTACATACCTACCAAGGATTACAATCAGTTGCACCAGCTGTTTCTTTAAACGTCAGTGTAAGGTTCTTTAAATCTTAGTCATAAAGTCTGTATTATTTTGTTTCTAAACAGAAAGCAGAAGCATTTCTGAGTGGAAAAGGGATGAAATATTGTGTTTAATGGTACCATAGTCATGGAACACCCATCCCTGCTAAGCCTAATACTGTATATTCATTCTAAAACCTGGGGTCTCAGGTCACTTTTCACAGTTCTTCTGGCCACATCAGGCGTCTTTACGTACTTACGTCACATGTACAGCTTCTAAAAGAGGATCTGGCTCAGTTTTACTGAACGCGAGCGGCTGGTGGAGCAATGGAGACTTCAGAAGGGGAAACTCAGAGCTCAGTAACTCAGAGCTCAGAGTAAAAACAAAGAAAAGATGGAGTGTAGTGTCTGACTGACCGCTCTCTCTCTCTCTCTCTGACTGAGCATAACCTGGAATTGGATTTATCCTCTGTGAAAGGAGACCGCATCAAACCCGCCCAGTTTAAAATGTTTCTTCCGCATTCTCGTTGCAATAACCTATTCTCAGAAAACTTATGGACATCAGCTTTAAATCTTTTTAAATGACCAGAATGTTCACAAACCTTTATGAGCAGCAAGAGTTTCATGGAACAAAAGTGGTTCTTCTATGGAATTGCGATCCTTGACCCACATTGGCCTTTGTGGTGTAATGGCGAAGGTTTTTCACACAATGGTTCCAAACTCTGGTCCAGAAAGAACATATTTTTGGGTTGAAGGTAGTGTTTTAGACCAGAAAATCAGTAAACTAACAAAGAGAATTGAGTATTTACTTTCAAATTACATTGCTAGTGGCAATCTATGTGTGCAACCTCATTTAACCTTGTTGTTGAGTTAACCTCATTTTAGTATCCGAATGCAGCCTAGTTTTGAGCTAAAAACCTAATAATAAATAAAAATTGTGCAAGGCAGGTGGTACTTCAAGGACCTCCAAGATTGGGAATCACTGTATTCAGAGACTGATGCTTCTCTCAGCCATGGTTCAGCCATGATGTTGTAGAAGTTTTGAGAGGTTTCATTTGAGTTACTAAGCAATTGTAGCGATTTTGCGTCAAGATAGGCAAGATGGTGCCAATCCAAAACATCCCTGTAGGGTGTAGTGGGGATTTATACTCCTCCATCCATCGCTTAGCATTGGTTCTTGTGATCTTAGCCCACTTGTGGCCCTCCAGATGGTCCCATTCCATTGGTCAGTGATGCACCTGAATGTCTGTATCAGCAATAGTGGCACTTTAAAGCAGATGAATTGCCCAATTAGTAAGGGTGTCTGGGTAATTTGGGGCTGAGAATGTGCACAGGGTATTTTTGTCCTTGGTGCACAGCTAACATGCGTGCTGTGTGTGTCTATGTGTGGACATTTGTGCAGAAAGACCCCTCCCCCCCCTTCACTGTGCCTCTAAAGGAGCTCTCCTAATCCCCCACGTCCTGCCAAACAGCCGGCCAGGAAAGAGGAAATTGGGGCTTATGAGTCGCATTTACACCCTCAGGTTCCCCTCGCACGCGCTCCATTCATCTCTCTCTCTCTCTCTCTCTCTCTTGGTCTTTGAGTTTGTCATTATTTGTCCAACCCACAGACCAGACAGTGTTTCTTTTTATGGGCCAATGAGAGCTCAGGAAAATAGCCTTTCTGAATCTTACTGGTTGAGGTAAACCAAGAAAGGGTTGATTTGTTTGTTTTTTTTTTCCTCCCAATTTATACGGCCAATTACCCAACCCACTCATTAGGATCACTAGTGATGCCCCAACACCAGGAGGGTAAAGACTAGCACATGCTTCCTCCGATACATGTGAAGTCAGCCACCGCTTCCTTTCAAACTGCTGTTGATGAAGCGTTGCTGAGTAGCATCACAGGACGCTCAGAGGAAATCGCAAAGAGCGACTCGGTTTCCGATACAACAGCTCACAGATGCCTTGTGCTGATCGAAATCACCCTTTGGAGTTATGAGGGGAGAGAGCGTCATCTACCCACCCAGAGAGAGAGAGAGAGAGAGAGAGCAGAACAATTGTGCTCTCTCAGGGCTCCCTCAGGTAGCCGATGGCAAGCTACATGAACAGGATTCGAACCGGCGATCTCCTGATCACATTGGCAGCGACTTGGTTGGCTGGACCACTCAGGGCCCCCGTAAATGATGAAAGATGTTTTTTAGACCACCAGCTTAGATGTGGTGTGGAATTGATGTAGAGCATGTTAAGTTTGATTGGTGTATGCCTTTAATTTATGATGTAGATGTAAGATGGAGAGACAGGTTGTAGACAGAGACAGGGAGAGAGAGAGAGAGAGAGAGAGAGAGAGATGAAGACAGAAAAAGAGGAGATGATGAACTGGAATAAGTGCTTTGCAAAGGTGGCTTTTGTGTGTGTGTGTGTGTGTGTGTGTGTGTTGGTAGGTGGAGGGTCCTGGAGGTTGGTGTGTCTCCCCACTGTGGCTGCAGGGTGTATTCACATGCCTCAGGCTTTTCCCACAGCCACACACACAGTCTTTACACTCGACCACTTTATACATTTCTTTCTTTCTTTCTTTTTTTTCTTTTTTCCTCTTGCTCTGTCTCTGTCTTTTTGTACCTTTCTCTCTATCCCTCTGCTGATTGCTATAGGTGTGTGTGTGTGTGGGGCTGTATCTAGGTCATGTTTCTGTGTGGTAGATTGGAATGGTGTCTCTGTGGAGTACAGTGTAGAGTGCTGATTAAGAAGGCAGCTCTTTCTCTCTCTCGCTCTGTCTCGCTCTATATCTATCTATCTAGCTGTCTCTCTCTCTTTCTCTCTCTCTCCTACTCTCTTTCTCTCTCTCTCTCTCTCTCTCTCTCTCTCTCTCTCTTTCTCTCTCTCTCTCTGTCTCTCTCTCT
Source organism: Astyanax mexicanus (assembly GCF_023375975.1). Taxonomy (NCBI): domain Eukaryota; kingdom Metazoa; phylum Chordata; class Actinopteri; order Characiformes; family Acestrorhamphidae; genus Astyanax; species Astyanax mexicanus. The sequence continues at coordinate 41,476,025 of NC_064411.1, forward strand.
GTGTTACAGTCAATTGTGTACTGGTATGTTATGGATCACTGGTAGTGTAACAGTGTGGATGGTGTTACAGTCAGTAATGTACCAGTATGGATGGTGTTACAGTCAGTAATGTACCAGTATGGATGGTGTTACAGTCAGTGGTGTAACAGTGTGAATGGTGTTACAGTCAGTGGTGTAACAGTGTGGATGGTGTTACAGTCAGTAATGTACCAGTATGGATGGTGTTACAGTCAGTAATGTACCAGTATGGCTGGTGTTACAGTCAGTGGTGTAACAGTGTGGATGGTGTTACAGTCAGTGGTGTAACAGTGTGGATGGTGTTAGTCAGTGGTGTAACAGTGTGGATGGTGTTACAGTCAGTGGTGTAACAGTGTGAATGGTGTTAGTCAGTGGTGTAACAGTGTGAATGGTGTTAGTCAGTGGTGTAACAGTGTGGATAGTGTTACAGTCAGTGGTGTAACAATGTGGATGGTGTTACAGTCAGTGGTGTAACAGTGTGGAACGTAGCATTATAAATTGTGTATTGTCACTGATTACTGGTATATCGGTGTGGATGGTGTTAGTGGTGTAACAGTGTGGATAGTGTTACAGTCAGTGGTGTAACAGTGTGGAAGGTGTTAGTCAGTGGTGTAACAGTATGGATGATGTTACAGTCAGTGGTGTAACAGTGTGGATGGTGTTACAGTCAGTGGTGTAACAGTGTGGAAGGTGTTAGTCAGTGGTGTAACAGTATGGATGATGTTACAGTCAGTGGTGTAACAGTGTGGATGGTGTTACAGTCAGTGGTGTAACAGTGTGGAAGGTGTTAGTCAGTGGTGTAACAGTGTGGATGGTGTAACGGTGTGGATTGTGTTATAGTCCGGGCTGTAACAATAAATTATTCTTTTGGTGTTATAGTCAGTGGTGTAACAGTGTGGATGGTGTAACAGTCAGTGGTGTAACAGTGTGGATGGTGTTACACTCACTGGTGTTACAGTGTGGATTGTGTTACAGTCCATGCTGTAACAATAAATAGATTTTTTGGTGTTACAGTCAGTGGTGTAACAGTGTGGATGGTGTTACCATCTGTTGTGTAACAGTATAGAGTTTCGTACAACCCCATTATATTGCACTATTTAGTGTTACAGTCTATAGTGTAACAATAAATGTATTAGTGGTGTAACAGTATGCATGGTGTTAGTCAGTGATGTAACAGTGTGGTGCGTAGCATTATAGATTGTGTATTGTCCCTGATTACTGGTGTAACAGTGTGGAGGGTTACAGTCCTTGATGAAACAGTATCTTTTAGATGACTATGAAGAGTTTTACAGTCTGTAGTGTAAGAGTATGCAGTGTTACAGCTCAGTGATGTAACAGTATCTTATAAAATAATCAGTGGTGTAACAGGGTGGAGGGTCAGTAGTGTATCAATGTAAAGAATGATGCAGCCTGTGATGTAACAGTATGGAGTGTTACAGGCCACATTGTAACACTGTTATGCATTACTAGAATGGGGTGTTAGAGTCAATAGTGTAACAGTGTGGAGACTGTTACCCCCTGTCTCTCCAGCCACGGTGTGACCTCCCCTGCGCACACATACACACGCACGCATCCGTGCACATACACAGACACCACATCGCCCCCACGGCTTGGATTAATCAAACCCAATCAAACATAATCGCCTGTTTAATTGGGATTCTAATGGTCTCTTGATTGCTCAATTAGACTCCAGGGACGAGAGGTGCATAGAGACGGTTGCTAGGGCTTTTCTCTCCTCTGTGCGCATTCTGTCACTCGACAGCAGGTCCTCGCTCCCTGGCCTCTTCGATACACACACACACACACACACACATACACAAACACAGAATCACATGCACACGCTTGCATGTTTGAAGCACCTATGTATGTTACATAACCCGTATATTTTACTTATATGTAGCATGACCCATATGAGTTGCATATGTAGGCACCCATCTCATAGAACACACATTGTATTACTTATATATTAGCACCTATATTTAATAAAATGACCCATAAGTATTGCATACATAAAAACCTACTCTCTATATATAAGATGACACATACGTTATTTCCTTTATGATCAATACAGTATTTCTGTGTGTCACATATATATAAGTACCTACAGCTTAAAAATAATAAGTTTCTTTGATTTTACCAATTTAAAAAAAACTCTAGAATATGATCAAGAGGAAGATGGATGATCACAAGACATCAAACCAAACTGAACTGCTTGAATTTTTTGCACCAGGAGTAAAGGGATAAAGTTATCCAAAAGCAGTGTGTAAGACTGGTGGAGGAGAACACGCCAAGATGCATGAAAACTGTGATTAAAAATCAGGGTTATTGTACCAAATATTAGATATGGACTTGTTTTCTTTGCATTATTTGAGTTCTGAAAGCTCTGCTTCCTTTTTGTTATTTCAGCCATTTCTCATTTTCAGCAAATAAATGCTCTAAATGACAATATTTTTATTTGGAATTTGGGAGAATTGTTGTCTGTAGTTTACAGAATAAAACAACAATGTTCATTTTACTCAAACATTTACCTATAAATAGCAAAATCAGAAAAATTGATTCAGGAACTGAAGTGAGCTGTATATATTATACAAATATTGCTTACTGTACACAAATATTTAATAAAACGGCCCATAAGGATTGCACATTAAATTATGTCATTATGGAATATGACCCTCAGGGTATTTCCTTTTAAATACATGAAGTATGTCTATGTTTTACATTACATATAGAAGTAAGCACCTATATATAATAATTAGACCAATGTACAAGGTAAATCCATATATACAATATAGTATATATATTACACATCATATATCATCATATTATCACATATGTAATATCACCCATATGTATTACTTACATGTTAGTCCCTATATCAGCTGTGACCTGCTATGATATGGATTGTATTGAATATCTAAGCACGTATATGTTATTCTACCCATCTCTCTCTCTCTCTCTCTCTCTCTCTCTCTCTCTCTCTCTCCATATTCTGAGCAGTGCAGCAGCAGCAGCAGAGCTGTGGCCAGTTTGATCATGATTTCAGATCACCCCGCTGTGCCCAGCTCTTGATTTGTTTGTGTCCTCTCAGAGATAGCGTTTATTTTGTATAGGAAACGTCTCGGAGAACAACGCCGGCTCTTCCTACGTTCTGCGATTTGTATTCCGAAAGATGCGTTTGATCAGCGGTGAAAACATAAAATCATCCATCTTGTGTGGCATATTGTAGAGGGGGATGAAAAGGAAGGGGGGACTATTGACCTCATTTTTTGCGTACATCTCTCTCTCTCTCTCTCTCTCTCTCTCTCTCTCTCTCTCTCTCTCTCTCTCTCTCGTTTCCGTTTTTTTTTTTTTTTTTCCCTGTCCGTTTGCAGAATTTCCTTTTATCGTGGCTTATAAGGTGAGCGGAGCTGCTGCTGCTGCTGCCACTGACCAAAGATACACTCAATCAGGATATAAAAAAAAAAAGAAGAAAAAAAAAATCCCATGGCTGATCTGCTTTGGGATCGCGCCATTATTTCTTTTGTAATTCGGAAATCCACGCAAATCCAGCGCTTTATTTAACAAATACTTTGTACATCTGTACTTTGATTAAATGATCACATTTGGCGCTTTGGCTGTATTTGGGTTGCATTAGTATCAGAAACGCTTACCGTTAAATTCCAAGCCCACTCACCTCGTGACACGCACATACGCACACTTACACACACACACACACACACACACACACACACACACACACACACATCCTCCCTGCTCTTGTAATAGTGCTGCTGTTTCTTCTGTGGAGAGTGGAGCGATGGACGTATTGCTTTACCTTAATGCGGCAGCGCTTTTAGCCGCTAAAGAGAAAAGCCCTTTCCTATTATCTCTGCTCTGTTGCCTTAAGCGTACCGCTGACCTCGACTTCCTCTTAGTCCTCTCCCTGTCTTTCCCAGAGGCCTCGGCTCCTGCCAATGTCCCTGTCCTTTCAGAAATGACTGTCAGAATTAACAGCAACCCCCCCCCCAACCCCCCCCCAAACAAGCGCGCCCACGCCGAACCACACTGGCATCTGTAATTACAGATGGAGCGTTAATTAAGGTAATTAAATACTTCATGCAGAATCACCTATAATTAGATGTTAGGTCGTTAGTGTAATTAACGTAACGCCGGCGCGACTTCTGCGCTCTCTCTTGTACGCGTGGCCCGGGCGCTTTAACACAAGCCTAACGTGAGACAGACACACACACACACATACGTATACTGTATATACGCTGGAGTGTGACTGACGCCACTGGACTTGTGTGTGTGTGTGTATATGTGTGTGTGTGTGTGTGTGTGTTTAATCTCAATTGCACTTATTGGACCACAGCAAATGCACCACAGGTTAATGAGTTCAACTTAATTGGCCCGAGTAAACGAGATGCACGATATGGCCAAAAGTTTGTGGACACTATCAAGGGTACTAATAGGAAGTTTTTCCCCATTTTCTCCCCAGTTTTACCCAACCCACTCAGCACATGCCCCCTCCAACACATGTGAAGTCAGACTCCTCCTTTTTTCGAACTGCTGCTGATGCAGGATTGCTGAGTAGCATCACGGTGCGACTCGGTTCCGATACATCAGCTCACAGATGCCTTGTGCTGATCGACATCACCCTAGGAGTGATGTGGGGAGAGAGTGCTAAAGATAATTATGCTCCCTCTGGGTGCTGGCAGTTGATGGCAAAGCTGCATGAGCTTGGATTCGAACCTACAAACTATTTTTAATAGCTACTTTTTTTTTCTCTGCTGTGGGAATGTTGCTGTAAGGAACAATCCCACCTTTCTACCTTAATCAATCCATCCATCCATGCATCCCTCCTTCCCTCCCTTGATCCACCCATCCTTCTACCCATCTGTATACCCAACCATCTTCATTTTTGGCCATCTGTTCGTACATCCATCCAGCCATCCATTCATCCATCCAACCATTTATCCATCAATTTCTCCCTTCCATCCATTAGGATACCCATCTATTCATCCATCCATCCTGCAGTGACAATAATCTTGTGGAGACTTTCACAAGGGAAACGCTTGTTGTGTGTTGGGGAGCATTATCCTGCTGAAAAGCTGGAAATTCCAGTTGGAATCCCTTTCCTAAGAGGCAACATAGAGTATGTGGGCACAGAATGTTGCTTCTACATATCACTGTATCACACAAAGCCCTGTAAGACCTCCGTACTCATCCTCTGTACCCATCAGATCGCAAAAAGCATCTTAATTCATTATTGTTCCAGTTTGTTATGGTCCAAGATTCTCTTTCACAAAACCAATGCAAAGTCTATCAACTGGGCAGAATCATTTTGAGGTGCATCAAAGGCTATGTTCACATTACCAGGCTGAAGTGATCCAAATCCGAATTTTTGTTCAGTGTGGCTCAGATTAGATTTTTATGATGGCGATTTTTTTCAAATAAGATTTGAGTCACTTTCATATGTGGTCCTAAATTGCGCTAGGTGCTTTTCTCTCGTACCCAAAACACATGTCTTGGTGCAGCTGTGCAGCTATAGCTGCTAAACCAGCAAAAGCAAACCACCTGACCTTTTTTCACCTCCTCGACCTGAGCATGTACAGTACTTAGGACCAGCTGTTTACTGTTTCTCCACTCCAGCAAAATATGCTTCTCATATGAGCTGCTAAAACATCCATTTCAGCTTTTTTGTTGTTGGTAAAGAAGACAGCGTTTATACACGTATCAATGTGTGCAGGTGATGCGATTCAGAGATAGATTCGTTCACATTACACACAGATACAGATCACTTACATTTGTAAATGTGAACCGTCAAGATCTGAGCAAAAAATCAGATTTGAGCAATGTGGCTTGTAATGTGAACGTAGCCTAAGAGGCATCACTAGCAGTCAATGGTCTCTTACCAAGAAGTACACAACCCAAACGTTGCTTCTGAAAGCATTTTTTTTGTATAGGACAGTAGGGGGAAACCCTTTTAACACTTGATAACCCTTGTGAGACAAGACCCAGTGTCTAATCAGTGTCCAAACCTGTAATCATTTACAATATATATATTTCTGCCATATCTGATCTATAACTGCATGCTTTGCAGAGTTTTGCAGTTCTGTCTCAGCAGGTTGGGTTGCTGTATTTTATAGTATGAAGCATGAAAGTTGATTTTGAGATTTTGAGCTGGTTCTGCTAATAAATAGATTACTGTGGTCTACTAGTGGTCACTTTTAGTCTTCTTCAAGTCTGATGTGATCCAGTAGAGAGGATCGTTGGACAGGGAGGTGCAGTAGAAAGTGATGGGACTAAAAGTGAGTGTCGTCAGCGAGTGTCCTGCCAGGTGAGCCCCAGTCTCTGGGAGCTGTGGCACTTTGGCGGGGCAGATCGGGAGAGGGGGAAAATATTATATCAGATTAGTGTGTATTAAGCAGAGCCTAAAGAGTATATTAATGTAATCCTTCTGTTTTACCGCGAGCTGGTCCGAGAGGCTTAAGCAGGACTCCCGAGCTCACAGCCCACTGGATTAGGGTGAAACTGAGAGGGCTTAATGGGCCTGCAGAGGTGTGTGTGTGTGTGTGTGTGTGTGTGTAGAAGCAAGCAAGTGGGAGTGTGTATACACTGATGGGCAATGCCACTCATGCAAACCTTAACTAATACATGCGTCCGGGCATGCAGACTTCCTTTTACTCTCTCTCTCTCTCACACACACACACACACACACACACACACACACACTGAGCTGCACTTAATCTGCATTCATTTGGAGCCAAAGATGAACCAGGTCCAATCCCGCCTCTGATAACGTGCCAGATCCATTCTTACATTTGCCTTCAGTGACCGCAGCAACAGCTGTTTGGACAGTGCCTGTACTGTGTGTGTGTGTGTGTGTGTGTGTGTGTGTGAGACTCTCAGTCTGTAAGAACAGTGTTACAGTATTACACACCTTTGTAACGAAGGTGGAAAAATTCTACGCAAAATTTTCTTAGATTTCCATTTAAAGGAGAACTCTGGTGTAAAATGGACTTTTAGTATAGTAAAACATGATAAAAAGTACTAACCATTGATAAATAGCCCACCTCCGTTCTCCCACAGCTTTCCGAGATCCAGTTGTTTTTTTTGTTTTTTTTTTATACAGTTTGTCCAAACATGCTCTAGAATGGATGATATGGGGCATATTTTACCCCTGCAGATAAATCTCTTTTTTACACTGTTATTCAGGCTCAAAGTAGCTCCACACCTCATTGGTAGAATCCCGAGAGCCCTGACATTTAAAACAAGGCGTTAACCACTTTAAAAGTGCACAAGAAATTTATTAGAAACCACTGTTTACAACCTGAAGTGTAACGAAATCTCCGGGCAGCGCCGTTTTTTATCTTTACCTTAAGATGGTGGCCAGAGATTAGGTTACGCTATGGGTTGTAAACAGTGTTTTTAATAAGCTTCTTGTGCAGTTTTAAAGTTATTAATGCCTCGTTTATAATGTCAGGACTCTCCAGATTCTACCAATGAAGTTTGGAGCTACTTTGAGCATGGATAATAGTGTAAAAAACTATTTATCTGCAGGGGCAAAATATGCCCCATATCATTTATTCTAAAGGATGTTTATACAAAAAAAAAAAAAAAACGACTGGATCTCGGAAAGCTGTGGGAGAACGGAGGTGGGCTATTCAACGATTAAAAAGATTAGTACACTTTGTCATGTTTTACCACACAAAAAGTTAATTTTACACTGGAGTTCTCCTTTAAATAACATTAAAAGTGGCAATCCTAGGGGCACAAGCGCAGTTTACCAATATAAATCCAACCATACCCAATATTGAGACTTTACTCTGAGTTTATGCATATAATACTGTTTTTTATGCTCTGTCAGTTTTTCTAAAATTACTGTATTATATTGAGTTGAACCCTGTAACCTGTATTGTAACGGATTTGTCTTAAAGTCAATGGCCCCCTATTGGCTTTACACTGTCCACTCTTCGTTGACCTGACCGCTCACATGGGTCCTTCTATAACCTTGCCGTTTCTGTCTCCGCAGGGCAGATGAGATCGAGATGGTCATGACCGACCTGGAGCGAGCCAATCAGGTAAGAGCCCGCCTCCCTTCCTCCTCTGATCTGTTAGAGAGTGAGTTTCCCCCGCTGCTCTGGCGCGAGTTCATATCCTGAATGCACACTGACAGCTGTTCTCCGGCCTGATGCGGAACTTCACTCCTCGCCAAAAACACTGATGTCACTCCTGCTATCAAAAGCTTAGAGAGAATAGCTGCAACAATGCTGCCTTCCACCAGGATCAGCCAGCATTAGCACTGTTCAGAAAAGCAGAGCATTTCATATGAGAACGTTAGTCTGGGATAGCTGTTCCTGCAAATGCTTGTATTTAAAGTAGTCTGCATCTCGAATTAGGATTAGGAGATTAATTGAGTTATTTTTTTTTTTTTGATCTGTTCTGTTCTTGGTTTGACTATTATTTTATTTTACCAAATAGGGGCGTAAAAAATGCTTTTATATTTCTGAACAGGCATTTTCTTTCTTTTTAGTGCTTTTAATTTTTAAGGCATTTTTATTTAACAAAATAAAAGGATTAACAAAGTTAAGGCCTCTCAATTTTGTTATCATATTTTTATCTATGTTTTGTGTTGCAAAATTAAGATTTTTGATTTTATAGGTTTTCTTTAACAGAATAAAGGCCTTAACATTTTTTTGGGCTGTTAGTGTGCAGAATCTCTTTTTTTTTTGGCAGTTTTATTTCACAAATTAAAAGCCTTTTAATTAAGTTTTTAGGCTTTTGTTATTTGACAAAATAAAGGTCTTTAATTACATTTTCAGACTTTATTTTATTTTACAAAATAAAATGATTTACAAAGTTAAGGTATTTTGAATTTGTTTTATGAAATTAGTATCTTTGCTTTTAATGATTTTTTTTTTTTACAAAATAAAGGCGTTTACATTTTTTAGGCTGTGTGCAGAATTTCTTTTTTTTTGGCTGTTTTATTTCACAAATTAAAAGCCATTTAATTAAGTTTTTAGGCTTTTTTATTTAATAAAATAAGGGTCTTTAATTAGCTTTTCAGGCTTATTTATTTTACAGTATTAATAATTACAGGAGATAAACAAATAAATAAATTTTATTTTAAGTAAAGTAAAAGAAATCGCAATACAGCAGGATATGTTTTAGAACACTATATTGGCACTGCAGATGTGGGTTAATGCTATCAAGTCATCTTAAAAAGTTATACATTTTACCCCAAATAATTAAATAAATACGTAAACTTAGTATTTTAATGCTAATCTCATCTGACTAACAGCCTAATAACTAAAGGAAAACGGCAGAAGGTAAGATAGACATGACTGAAACAGTGTGAAACATCCATCAGTATGATGTCTATCGTTGACTTATTGTTATGAACATATTTACTGTAGGATGACCGGTGAGACACTTTCTGTTTTATATGTGTGGAATGTTTAATTAAGACTGGAATGAATTGAATGACACACAGAGAGCAGAGGCAGCGGAGAGAGAGGCGGAGGCTCTGAGGGAGCAGCTCACGTCAGCTAACAAGTCCCTGCAGCTGGCCACCCAGATCCAGAAAGCTCCGGACATGGTACCACTTACTCCAGTGCTCATCTTCAGATTACTCTCTTTACAGTGCCCTCCATAATTATTGGCACCCCTGGTTAAGATGTGTTCTTTAGCTTCTCATAAATTGAGTTTTGTTCAAAATAATATAGGACCACGATGGGAAAAAAGAGTAAAATACAACCTTTAACTCAAGTGAATTTATTCAGTAGGAAAAAAATCCCACATTAAGAAATAATTATTTAACATCAAATCATGTGTGCCACAATTATTAGCACCCCTGATGTTAATACTTTGTACAACCCCCTTTTGCCAACAAAACAGCACCTAATCTTCTCCTGTAATGTTTCACAAGATGGGAGAATACAGAAAGAGGGATCTTTGACCATTCCTCTTTGCACATTCTCTCTAAATCATCCAACGACCTGGGTCCTCTCCTCTGCACTCTCCTCTTCAGCTCACCCCACAGGTTTTCAATGGGGTTGAGGTCTGGGGACTGAGATGGCCATGGGAGGAGCTTGATTCTGTGTGCGGTGAACCATTTCTGTGTAGATTTGGCCACATGTTTAGGGTCATTATCTTGCTGAAAGACCCAGTGACGACCCATCTTCAGCTTTCGGGCAGAAGCCACCAGATTTTGTTTTAAAATGTCCTGGTATTTTAGAGCATTCATGATGCCATGCACCCTAACAAGGTTCCCAGGGCCTTTAGAAGAGAAACAGGCCCACAGCATCACTGATCCCCCGCCGTATTTCACAGTGGGCATGAGGTGCTTTTCTGCATAATCAGCTCTTGTGTTACGCCAGACCCACTTAGAGCATTTGTTGCCAAAAAGCTCTATCTTTGTTTCATCTGACCAAAGCACACGGTCCCAGTTGAAGTCCCAGTACCGCTTAGCAAACTCCAAACGTTTGCGTTTATGATTGTGAGTGAGAAATGGTTTCTTCCGTGCATGCCTCCCAAACAGCTTGTTGGCATGTAGATAGCACCTGATGGTTGTTTTGGAGACTGTGACCCCAAGAAGCTACCATTTGTTGCAATTCTGTAACAGTGAGCTTTGGAGAACTTTTTATTTCTCTTATCATCCTCCTCACTGTGCGTGGTGCCAAAATAAACTTGCGTCCTCGTCCAGGCTTGTTTACCACTGTTCCAGTTGTTTTAAACTTCTTAATAATTCCTCTGACAGTAGATATGGACAGGTGTAGGCGAGTAGCGATTTTCTTGTAGCCATTGCCTGACTTGTGAAGGTCAACACACATCTGCCTCACTTGAATGGTATGTTCCTTTGTCTTTCCCATGTTGAAGATAAATGGCCTCTGTGTCACGTCATATTTATACCCCAGGGAAACAGGAAGTTGTGAATTACTAATTAAATGTTCCTACATACTCTGATCAACTTCGTAAACTACTGTAGAAGTGACAGAAATACTTTTATTAAATTTATTTCCTAAGAATTGTTAGGGGTGCCAATAATTGTGGAACAGGTGATTTTATGAAGAATAATTATTTCTTAGTCAGGGATTTTATTTCCCCCTTAAAATTTACTTGAGTTAAAGGTTGGACTTTACTTTTTTTTCCCCATCGTGGTCCTATATTATTTTGAACAAAACTCAATTTATGAGAAGCTAAAGAACACATCTTAACCAGGGGTGCCAATAATTATGGAGGGCACTGTATATCAGCCTGAGTCCAATGCAGTTTGACTGGGGCTTCTGTAGCGTGCTCTGCCAACTCCTCTTGTCCGTCTGTGTGTGTGTGTGTGTGTGTAGGAGCAGGCGGTGGAGGTGGTGTCTCGGTCCAGCCTGGAGGCTGAGCTGAGTGCTAAAGAGAGGGAGATGGTGCAGCTGGTGGAGGACGTACAGAGACTGCAGGCCAGTCTGGCCAAACTCCGCGAGAACTCCTCCTCCCAGATCAGCCAGCTGGAGCAACAGCTCAGCGCCAAGAGCGCCACACTCAAGGTTCTCACCAGCAGCAGATTTCAGCTATAGGAAATCATTTAGTGCAAAAGCTTTATCTAGATTTAATGGACAAAGAACTTAATTCAAGATTCAAACTCCTACATATTAGTTTGTTGAAATAATTGATTTTATGCAGATTATCCTTAGCCTTAGATCTTCCAAACCCAGCCTAGAATACTTCCATAAGATTCAAGATGTATCTAAAAGTGATCCTGCAGCTGTCACTGTGCTATGTTGATGCTGATTGGGTCTAACTAAAAGCAATAATAAAAAGATTTTCTTTAGTGTATAATAACTAATTACTGATCTGCATCTACTAATTATTACGTATGTAGTAATTATTCAAAAATAAGTAATTATTTACTAGCTAGCTAGCTAGCTAGCTAGCTAGCTAGCTAGCTAGATAGATAGATAGATAGATAGATAGATAGATAGATAGATAGATAGATAGAATAAGAAAATAAGGTATTTTGAATTTGTTTTACGAAATTAGTATTTTTGATTTTAATGTTTTTTTTTTCAAAATAAAGGCATTTAATTTTTTTAGGCTGTGTGCAGAATCTCTAGTTTTTTGGCTATTTTATTTCACAAATTAAAAGCCATTTAGTAAGTTTTTAGGCTTTTTTATTTGATAAAATGAGGGTATTTAATTTGCCTTTCAGGCTTATTCATTTTACATTATTAATGCCTAAAAATAAAGGGAGATAAATAAATAAATACACTTTATTTTAAGTAAAGTAAAAACATCTGCAATCTCAGATCTCAGAGGGAAATTCTGGACACCCAGAAAAAAAGTGTAAAAGAATAGAGTCTTTTAGTAGGTGTTTAATGGAGGTAATGCAATCAAACAACAATGTTTGAGTAGTTGCTAACTACTCATTATTTACTAATATTTAGTATCTTTAGACTTTTTTAGTACTTTCTAATTGTTTCTACTTAGTACACACATTCCAAAAAAAATCCAAATTCCAAAAAAGTATGATTCATTCAGTACCTACTACTCATTAAATAAGTAATAATTATTTAGTATCTATAAATAAAATCAATATTCACTCTTCAGTGCCTGCTAATTCAATAAGCACTAATTATACCACAGTTAGTTCCGACCCTGCAGTGTGATTGGCTAAGAGGCGTTCTATGAGTGCTATTATCAGCCGGTACTGTACTGTAACCGAAGCTCTCCATGTATTACTCCGCCACATAAAGGTAACCTAGCAACAATGCAGCGCTTCCCAGCCAAACAGCTCAGCTACAAACAGAGCAGCAATGGAACTATTTTAACTCGCGGAGTGTTTATAACCAAACAGATCTTATTTTCCCATCCTTTATAACTCAAAATCTTTCAATAAACAGCGATATACTAATGAACAGTGCTATAACTTTTAATATTGGCACTGCTGTGCTGATCTACGGCACTCGTCACACAGCAGTGCCAATAATACACATTATAGCACGGAATTTGTGTGTATTATTGCTTAATTATTCAGAAACTAATTATGCAAACCATTGTATAAAAACTATTCAGAATTCATAATTCTACTAATTAGTATACTAATTCATTAAAGTAGTAGTTATTCAGTATATGCACATTATTATCTAATTTATTACCTAATTATTGATTAACATTTTAGTACCTTCCAATTATTCAGTGGAATGCATTCAATTAAATAAAAACCAATGTATTCACTAATTAGTTAGTTCACTAATACTTGCTTATTGAGTTATTTACTTTTTTCTTTCTATTTAATAGTTTATTAAATTATTGAGTTATTGAAATCTACTGTTATTTAGTAGAATAATAATTATTTAGTAGCTACTAATTGTTCAGCGTCTGCTTATTATTCAGTAAATACTTATTATTCAAACTAAGAAAGAAACTGATTGATTTTTTAATTTTTTATTTTTGTTTTTTATTTTTTCTGTCCGCACAGCAACTGGAGGAGAAGCTGCAGGAGCAGGCCGACTACGAGGAGGTGAAGAAAGAGCTGAGGTAAGACCTGCTCTGCCTCATTAACCCCGGCGTGTTGGAAACTGCTCTGTAAATACGCTTAATAAGGCGTGGCCTCTTTATTATTAGCCCCTCGCACTCGTGCTGCAAATACCAGATTGGTTATTAGGAGTGATCAGCGCTGCTATTCGGGCTGAAGCGCGGTACAGAGAGCGCGTGGTGTGTTGTGTTTGGTTTGTGAGCGCCGGGATGCTCGGCTAACTCGGTTAGCGTCAGTGCGGTCTTATCGGCGCTGGGCTGATGTGGTTAGCGCCTGTCTTTGATGGACTTTAACTGCTTTAGCCCGGGCGACACGTCTGCCGCTCCCGTCTCTTAACTGGATTGCATGTGTTTATAGATCTGAGTCAGGGCTTCCTTCCATGAATGGGCTCTTTTCATTCGCGCCGAGGCCCTTCCTCCTGGCCCCGGCTCAAAACCGCCCTTATCAGCCGCGTTAGCACTGCCAGTCCCCTGCGCCGATAGCATCTCTGAAAGCATTCCTCACTAATGCCACCAGAATTGATCTGATCTGGCCACGGAAAAGATCACGCCTCCCATTTAACTGCTGCCGAAAATAAGAGGGTGAAGCGGGACTTAAGACAACTCGGAATTCTTTTGAGGAAAATTGATTTAATTTGCCTTGTTTCAGAATGAGTGTGCAGCTCTGGCTATTTCTGTCTGAGCAGTCCTGATTAATAGTGTGTGTAAGAGTGTGTGTAAGAGTGTGTGTAAGAGTGTTTGTCAGAGTGTGTGTGAATGTGTGAAAGGCTATTTCTGATCAAACTCTTTTGATTTTCCACAGCATCCTTAAATCCATGGAGTTTGGCCCCGCTGACAGTGCTACTGTGCAGGTAAATTTACCACAGTAGGGTAAAACAAAGCATTAAGGAGAACAATGGAGAAATCCCACTGGATGACTGGATTCCATCATATCATATATCAAGAGGTCTTTGTAATAAATCAAGAATTAAAAAGGCCTAAATGTTACAGTACCAGCGAAAAGCTTGGACACATCTTTTTATTTAATGTTTTTATTCTTTCATTTTGGTCTTCCTTTCCTGGGGCAGTCCCGATGAGGGCCAGTTTCATCGTAACATTTTGATGTTAAAGTGCGACTGCAATTGAGGATACTTTTAAAATACTGTCAAAGTTCTTGATATTTTTGTGTTGACTGACATTCATTTCTTAAAGTCAGATTTTTCCTTACTTAGTCGATTAGCTCTTACCATAATATGGATTAGAACAGTACTCAAATAGATCTATTCACTGTATACCAATTAAATCTACCTCTTCACAACTTTTCAACTGAACATATTACATATTAAGAGGCAAGAAATTCAAGTATTTAACTCTTGACAAGTTCAGCACAGCTGTTAACTGAAAGATGAACATTCCAGGTGTTTTTTGGCTGGACTTTTATTAAAAGTAAAATTGGGTTTCGAGCTGCTACTGATGTAGAATGTAGGAAAGCGCAGCGACTCGGTTTCTGATACATCAGCTCAGAAACAGCTTGTGCTGACTAGGAGAAAGAGAGAGCGCCATCTACCCACCCAAAGAGAGCAAGGCCAATTGTGCTCTCTCTCAGGACTCCGGTAGTCGATGGCAAGCTACATAAACAGGATTCGAACCCACAATCTCCTGATCAAAGTGACAGCACTTAGCTGGCTGGACCAGTCTGAACCCTCAAAGTTAAATAGTTAAATAAGATTTTAATTTCTTGTTGTGGTGTGAAGACCTTCAGTAGTTAATGGTTACGTGTATAACTATGAAAAATGTTAAATATGAATCTGTTCACTACAAGAAACATTGACCAGACTTATGTTCTTGACTTATTTTTAACCTCAGATATATTGAAACATTAACTATGTAACAGTGTGTCTTGGGTGGAACTGTACAGCTGTAGGAAAGTGCAAAAAAAAAAAAAAAACACATTTCTGCCACAAAGATACGTGTGAAAGACCTTTGAGACGGAAAAGTTCAGTAATAAAGTTTGTGTTGGAGGTGCACAGGGTCCACCTGACAGTTTGATAAATGCATCACCGAGCAGAATGGCGAATGGCGAGCCATTTGTATTTCTCTGTGGTCTCCTGAAGTCCTAGTACAAGCGTGACTCTTCTCCCCCTCGTCTCAGGACTCGTCTAAGCCGCTGGAGGTGCTGCTGCTGGAGAAGAACCGCAGTCTGCAGTCGGAGAACGCTTCCCTGCGCATCGCCAACACCGAGCTGAGCGGTAAGTCTGCCCGGGCCTCTACAGGAGCCCAGCGGAGAGGCTAGATGAGCCTGTTGCCTGTTTTTGGTGGGGTTTTTTTAGGGACTAAGGAGGAGATAGGGGAGATTTTCTTGGTCACAATAATAGACAAACACATGCTAACTTAAATGAAAGCATACAAGCTAATAGCAAAGTGTACACAAAGTGTACTGATCATATTGCTTTTTAGAATACACTGAATAAACTCACATCTTTAAGGTTTTTATCAAAGTTGAGAAAATCAGATTAGATGTGTGTGCTTATTAAATAGATTAAGTACTTGTGAGACATAGATTTGTAGATTTTAGATCTCCTCCCCTAGATCTAGTCACTTTTCTTGATTAGCACAGTTCACTTACTTTTTCTAGCCTGCACTTTAAATGTTAAACCAGTGTGTTAAATCATAGACAACAGTACCAATGTTTGTGTTATTATTAAAAGATAAATCTGGTGTGAAATGGACTTAAAAAATGTAGTTAAACATGATAATGATTTAGCCCAAAGCATTACAAAATGCGTTGCTTTTAGCCAGTGCTCCCAACAGAATTTAATTAAGGTTAAATGCATTAATATTGAGTTACTGAAATGCATACATTTCTACTAAATTAATGTTCCCCTACCCTACCTATTCATTCCTGCTCATGAATGAATGAAACTGAAACACCTGTCATTTTAGTGTGGGTGGTTTCATGGCTAAATTGGAGCAGCCTGGTGGCCAGTCTTCATTAATTGCACATTATTGTACCAGTAAGAGCAGAGTGTGAAGGTTCAATTAGCAGGGTAACAATTAGCAGCACAGTTTTGCCCAAAATATTGCAATGCACACAACATTATGAGTGACATACCAGAGTACAAAAGAGGACAAATTGTTGGTGCACGTCTTGCTGGAGCATCTGTGACCAAGACAGCAAGTCTTTGTGATGAATCAAGAGCCACGGTATCCAGGGTAATGACAGCATACCACCAAGAAGGACCAACCACATCCAACAGGATTAACTGTGGACGCTGTAAGAGGAAGCTGTCTGAAAGGGATGTTCGGGTGCTAACCCGGATTGTATCCAAAAAAACACAAAACGGCTACCCAAATAATACAATAATGGGGGAGAATCAAGATGGGCTATTCAACAAAAGTTTGTACCTTTTATCATGTTTTACTACAACCTAAGTCCATTTCACCCTGGATGTCTCAACAAATAATGACCAGACCAAGACATTTTATTTTAATGAATGAGTTCATTGTTTTGGGTTCATTTACAGTATCTTCAGTCACGCTAAAATTTTGTATTTTCAAAGCTTTACAGCAGAGAAAAAAATGAATACATATACACACAGAAAACATACACACAGTACTGTATATAATCTATATGACCTATAATAATGTACCATTGCAGCAAACGAGTATTATAGGATGAATTTTTATAGGAGGCAAGCGATGGAAAAAAGGGTGGAACAGGTTAATGCTGCTCAAATGGAGACTCTTTTTTTTTCATGTTGAAAAAATGGGCTACTTCAGCACTTTGCCACATTACTCATGGCTCTTTTGATAATTGCTCATCACCAGATGTGCTGCTGACATTTTGAGCAGCGTGCTGACTGTAGAGCAGACCGCTTTGTGCTCTTTATTCGTCCTCCTCTCTGCACTTTCCTTCTCGTCCACTCTATCTTCACTCAGTCGGGTCTCTTTTTGCGGCCATTAATATACCAGGATATTAGATATGTTTCATGAAGCGTCCCTCTGTATGTAATGTATATGTACAGTGAGCAGCTCTGGAAAAATTAAGAGACCACTTCAGTTTCTGAATCAGTTTCTCTGATTTTGCTATTTATAGTTATATGTTCGACAACATATCTCCCAAATTCCAAATAAAAATATTGTCATTTAGCGCATTTATTAGACCTCAAATAATACAAAAAGAAAACAAGTTCATTTTCATAAATTTTTGAGAGTTTAGAAATCAATATTTGGTGCAATAACCCTGTTTTTTAATCACAGTTTTCATACATATTGGCATGTTCTCCTCCACCAGTCTTACACACTACTTTTGGATAACTTTATTCCACTCCTGGTGCAAAAATTCAAGCAGTTTATCTTGATTTAATGGCTTGTGAGGTTTTCAATTTGGTAAAATCAAAGAAAATAATCATTTTTAAGTGGTCTCTTATTTTTTGTTTTTAGAGCTGTATATATGTTCATACATACATACATACACACATATATGGCTCACAGAAGCACTAATGATGTGTGTGTAGGAGAGGAAGAGGGAGAAAAAAAGAGTGAAAAGAACAGCAAAAATGTATAAGACAGTTGGACTTGGTTATTTATGAGATTTAATCCATATTTCAATGTAAATAATGGTAAATACCTTCTAAACTAAATAGAAAAAAACTGCCAAAAATAGTAAAAAAAAAAAAAAAGTAAAAAAAAAAAGTATGGCAGGAAGTTGGGGCCAAATTTTGCAATATGATTAATTTGTGTTAATTAATAAAAAAATGAATGCAGTTCACAAATAATCTCATGCATTAACAGGGTAACAGAGGCAGCACTGGTATATACTGTATTTATAAACATGGACATGGCCAGAAAGACCCTTACTCCATCATTGAAGGGGTCTTTTATGTTAAGTTATGTTCCTGTGTCTATGCGAATGTGTGTGTGCGCGAGTGTGTGTGCGCACATGGTGGGTGAGTGTGAAAGGGAAATGTCAAGAGCCTTTGCTGTAGGGCTGCATAAACTGGATATTTAAATAGCGTTCAAAACTTTGCATAGAAAAAATAGATTACCATAATTGACAGGTCACTGTTGCCTGACCTCCTCATCACATCCCACTAATTTAAAGGACCCTTTGGTCATTTGCATACATGAAAGTCTTTTGTTGATGATTTTTTTTTTGTTCACTGTCCAACCGCGTCCGCTTCTTCACAACGCTCTGTCTACCTTACGGCTTAGAGCTTTGAATTTGGCCCGGGCCTTAGCGTTGCTGATGAGGTATTATTCCGACAGGGCTTTCCGCATTCAGGTGGAGAAATATGCCCCCGCAGGTCCGTGGAAATGTTTCTCATGGTTATGGAACGATGCCCTCAGTAGACTGTGTTATAGCCAAGCATGTAGCGCAACATGAGTTCCATGAAAAATTCATAGTGTTGGGGTTTAGGGCGCTTAAAATCTCCCCCACAAACTTATTCCCCTTAGAGAGACGTCCACCTGTGTTAAGATCTAAAGTGCTGCTGTGCCGTGCTGTGCCGCGCCGTGCTGTACAGCCGCCCGGTTCCGACCCGGCCCACTGTGGCCTGTGAATGTTTTAACTGATTTGCATAAGGCTGCGTAATGAATATTTACCACGGTAAAACTTAACCTTCACCGCAAGTGACTTTTTATTTTGTGCAGTATGAACTTCTTTTCTTCCCTTTCCTTCTTTGCTAGTTTTTCTGTTTTCTTTTTTCCTGTTTATCTGATTTTTTGAGTACCAGATTTGTAACATATTTTGCTCAGAAGTCACAAACAACAGAGATTTTGTTTTTAATATGATTTAAAGCACATCATCCACATAGGAGGAATGGACAGAAATGGATGTATCTAAAGATCAGAGGCCATTCAGTAGCCTATCAGAGCCCCTAACCTGTCTCAGAAAGACTGGAATTTTCCTTGGTGGCAACTGGATTGGATCTGGATTTGGATCTGGATCTGGCAACATCATTTTTATTGCATGGCGGTCATCCTGTACACAAGGTTTTTGTCCTTCCAGGCTGTTGCTTGCAAGAAAGGTGCAAACCACAAATGCATGGGCGGTTTGTCTGGGGGGCTTGGCAAAAAAAAACAAGTAATTATGGTCAAAGCAATTTAAAATAACAGTCTCCTTATACATAAATAAAATGGTAAAACAAAAAAAAAAATGTCTTTTGGACCCCTTTTTTGTTAACTCCCCCATAATGCATTGTGTTTGCCCTTTCTTGTAGGGTCAGCCGGCCAGAAAGTGAAAGAGGAGACACCAATCTGCCAACTCGGCCCCGCCTCCATCAACTCCACCCCGCCCGCTCTGCAGCGTGCCACGCCCCCTCCCACCTCATCCTCTCAGCTTGTGTCCTCCCAGCTTGTTTCCTCCCATCTCTCGAGCCGCACTGGGGTGGGTCCCAACTCAGCACCGGGGCCGCCCCCAGACCCACCCGCCAACGGGACACACCCACCTTTCCCAGCCACGGGCTTAGGCCAGGACTTCTACGGTGCCGCCGCCTTCCCTCTGGCGGGCAAGGTGTCCCTCAATTCCCTCTTGCAGAGGCAGCTCATGCAGACCTTTTACTCCAAAGCCCTGCAGGACGGCTCCATGCTCTTCGCCCCTGCCCACTATGCCCCAAGCCCACTGTCCCAGAGCTCGCTGCCAACCCACCAGCCGTCCTGCATCAGCCCAGATGCCAACGGTGGTACGGCGCCCTCACCCAGTCGCTCGGAGGGCACCGGCAGCACCTCCGAAGGCGAAGACATGGACACGGCCGAGATCGCCCGTCAGGTCAAAGAGCAGCTCATCAAGCACAACATCGGCCAGCGTGTCTTCGGCCACTACGTGCTGGGCCTATCGCAGGGCTCGGTCAGTGAAATCCTGGCGCGACCCAAGCCCTGGAGCAAGCTGACCATCCGTGGGAAGGAGCCCTTCCACAAGATGAAGCAGTTCCTGTCTGACGAGCAGAACATCTTGGCCTTGAGAAGCATCCAGGGCAGACAAAGAGGTGAGTGCTTTTGCTGGCTTTTGGTAGGAATGCTTGGGCCTCAAGAATGCTGATGTTGCTGTCTATAGATATTGATCACTTTATAATTGATGCATCAAAGTTAGTCTGCAAATTAACAGTAAATTGGAGCAAGCTTCCCAAAAGCATCTTGATGTTAAGACCTTTGTCTTAAGATATAAATTAACAATTTGGTGAAAAATCAATTTGATGACTCAATTTCCCACTTCAGTTCAGTGGTTGGAACTGATCCAGTAAGGCAGATTTAAAGCCCAAATTTTGCTTCTTATTTTTAAATTAGAGCAAAGAGCATGGCAATCATTGGAAGGCAGTAGTCTCCCAAATCTCTTCCTCGTCCTCTTCAAGTTGCTCATTTTGAGTCTATGTCTTGATTAATGTGGCACATGGGTAGATGACCAGGCATTTTACCAAGGTGCACTGTGCCCTAATCCTATCAACCTATGTGACGAATCTGCACTCCCTAATCAAGACCTGGATGTGGTTTGAGCATATTTGGGCTCAAAGTCAAAGTAAAAAAGCTATTTTTGAAAGATAATTTGAACTACTTTTACTGAGAGTATAAGATTATTCCCCAAACTTCTCCTTAATTATTCACTAGTTACTCATATATACATAAAATTACACTGTTCATAGACCATTCTTAGATACACCAGCATTCTAAGGTCAAGTGTTCCATTTGTTCTTAAATCAGCTGCTGATTTGGAGCTTTGCATGTTATTGTTTTGTTGCTTATCACAGGTGTATGAACATAGACATTTAGATGCTTCTGACACAATAGAGCATGTATTTGTATGTATTTAGGTCATAGCAGTAATTCCCAGGCATTAATGCTTATGTTATGAAAGTGCCATTAAGTAATAAACAACTGCCTGCTACTCTGGAGCGTAAGAAAGTGTAGCATGTACCATGATGAACTCGTTTCGCCTCCGTCTCTCTGCATATATCGATTCAGACGTCAGTTTAGATCCTTCACATCTTTTCCATCACAAATCATTTCCGCCCCACCGAGCTTCTGATCGTCCTTCAGGCTCCGCAGCCCGTCCTTACCGGCGCACCAATCTATAGCGAAACCTTTCACTGATCAATAGTATTAACTGAGAAGGAAGGCAACGGTAAGTCCCGGAGAGTTTCGATCCGCGCTGCTCGCTCCAGTTCCGGCCCCAGAGCATCCGGAATGTAGGCAGCCTGCGATAGGTCTGCTGTGACCTTAGATCAGGTCTCCTGTCCATCGTCAACCGTATCTATCAAAGGAAAAGTGTCAGATATCTCAGTCTGACCATGAGTGTTTGCTGTGCCTCTTGAATTCAAGATTTCAGACAAATTAAAAAAACATGCTATGCTGAGTTAGATTGCAGTGGTCAGAGAAGGCTTTGGTGTGTGTGTGTGGGGAGCTGAAATGTACTGGGCACATGGCTGTCCACTCTCGTTAAGCACTATATTCGCATTTTGGCAGAGCAGTGGACATTTGGGAAATGTTTGGCCAGCAGCAGAAAGAGCCAAGGGGGCTGCTGCCATATGTAGGCTTGAAAAGGCGTCCAAGCAACCTTTTTCAAGGCTTGAATGTGTGTGTGTGTGTGTGTGTGTGTGGGTTTAGTTCTCAGTTGCTGAAGTGTCAAGTCTGGAGGTTTTTCCTCAGTAAACAGTGATAGAAGTCTGTTTTTTCGGGCCACTCCTTTTTTAATGACTGTAATCTGAGTTTTTTACGGTCAGATGTTTTAGCAGTCCCTGAAGCAGAAGTTGTCAAGTTTGGAAGATTCCACTAGCTCAGTTTTCTCCGACACCTAACTAGAGACTTTTTCTACTGTGCTCATCCGTTCCAGGCACAATTTGAAGATATTAGACTTGACCCTTGAACTATCATAAAAATCCTCAGGTGCTAAACTTCAAGCAGGTCCATCGTCAGCCATTTCCCAAACCTTCCACCCCACCCCACCCCTTCCGCCTCACTCCACCCGCCTGTTGGCCATGTTCTAGCTTTCTCAGATATAGTCAAGCCAAACCGCACCCTTTTTCATCTTGTCGTCCCTTTTTTTGTCGTTTATCTTGACAGAGAGCCCAGGCCAGGCCCTTAGCCGAGTGTTTCAGGAAGGTCCGAAGCGGAGAGCTGGCTCCGAAGGCGCCCCGCGGACAGGTGTGTCCATTAGCCTTTTTGTATTTTTCCGCACATTGTTGGTGGCACTGGTGACATTAATTACCTCTGTCTGTTTCTCTCTCTCCCTCTTAGAGGTATAGCTCTGACTCTAGTTCTTGGTTATTGAAAGCTTGATAGACCAGTTCAGACTAGTGATTTTGTCAACTGTAGCCTGTAAAGAGGGCATATTGCTATTGATTTGATCAGTGATTGATTGAGGGGAAGAAATTACTAAATCGGAATCTGAAGGCTCTATTGCAGAAATAGCTTTATAGTTGTATTTTGTTGATTTAACATTTCCTGTTCCTAAGCATCAAGTATGTACAGGGAATTTATCAGGCCTGGAAGCTAATATCACCCACACAGCACAGCGCAGTGGATGGTAATGATCGTGACTGGTGTCATCTGGCTAGAGTTGTCCGTGGGTACAGACAGAAGTGACTGTCAGAAATCACATCCACATTCAGTGCAAGTACACTTGCATGGGAATTGGAGCACTGCACCACTCTGTTGTTTAGATCTGAGCCTGAAGACAAGAACAGCAGTCGTTGCCCTTTTATCCTCTGTGGCTTTTTTCTGTGTATTCTTTCCCATGGTGTGGAAATCTGTCTCGGTCACCTCCAGCCTAACTCCCCTCCTCTCACCCACCCCCTACAACAACTGCCTGATTGACGTCAGGCGAAAACCCCCAATATATAATTTAGGCGTTTTTTTTTACGAGTGCCTGTGTGCCCAGGGCTGGGTGGTGTCAACTTGGCCTTTCCAAAGAGCGGGTGTTACGCAAATACCTCCACTGGTCAAATAAACACAGCAATTCTCTCGTTTGGGGTTTCTCACTGGTGGCCTCAAGCTGTGTCATCCATATTCCGGCCTGGAAGGGAACGCATTAAACTGCTACACAAAGTATAGCGTTGACCAGAGGCACTTTCCAAGGCATGGTGCTTTTTCCGGACAGCGGGAAGCTGGGTTTTTGTGGACCGGTCGAACGCTGCTGGGCACCACTTTACCCCTCAGTAAGAACATGGCCTATTACTTCCAGGTCACACCATTCCCACCCTGTTAGCACAAACAACACATTCATTTTGAAATGTTCTCAGAGGACTACTGAATAACAGTACAGCTGCATGTCACTGACAGTGAGTAAAGGAGTGAAAGTCTTGATAAATATTTCAAGTAATTAGTCAAAGGTTTAACAAGTTCAAAGTACTATAGATATTTTTAAACAGCATTTGCAAAAGTTGGCCTTAGACTAATCTTCCTAAATCTTGTTGTCCTTCTTTTCCCATCTCTTCCTCTGTATCCAAATCTCCAGGCAACATTACTACCCGCATCCGCACACCTGAAAGCGGCTCAGATGAAGCCATCAAGTCCATCCTGGAACAAGCCAAGCGGGAACTGCAGGTCCAGAAATCAGGCAAGTTTCTTCTCCCGAATCTCCTGTAGACTCCTCTGATTCAAAGCCTAATTTGCTGTTTGTCCTCTGCATGCTGCCAAAACTGTTCCTTCCTTCTAATCAAGCAAGGGCACACCTGGTTTCACTGTTTAGTCAACTGAGCACTTATGGAAGGTGTGAACCTGCAGCCTTTCCCAGCTAAAATTTGTGATTTCATCCATTTTATTAGTTGCAAGGTTCCAAAATATACCACTGTTAAATGGAAGGAATTTCTTACCTAGTCTTGGCCAAGGCAATCTTTTTCCCTATTGCCCCAAAGTTATTTTTAGATGCTTTCAACACGGCGGGATGCATTTGAAACATTTCACTTGTTCTGCAGCTTGTTTCACACCATTATTTCTGTTGGTTTGTCCTGGACAGAATAGCTTTTGTTGCTCTTGCACATTGATGAGCCTTCATCAGTCATCAGTCGGTGGTCTGAGAAATCAGAGAGAACTAGGAGCACTCCACAAGCCTTGTCGTTTCAATAGTCTGATCACAAATTAACCTTAGTCTCACTCCAGTGCATCAACTCTAAGAATTAACTGTTCACTTGTGGTTTTAACATGGCATAAGGCCATGAAACATTTCAGACATTGATTCAGAATTCCAAAATTCACTTTTTAGTTCATAAATAGGTACATGTTGGAATACTACTAACTAACTACTAGTAGTCAGGATTACCCAGCATTTCAAATTTAACCGCATTTAACATCAACCATTTCTGATGTGCTCTCTCTTTTCCACCCACAACAGATGCCTCTCTTCCTCCCTCCTCGTCCGGAGGCTTGAGCGGCAGCGGAGGCAGCGGCTCAGACGAGGCCATCCGCTCCATCCTGGAGCAGGCGCGACGGGAAATGGAGGCGCAGCAGGCCGCCCTGGAGCCCGTCCTAAAGGCCTCCTCCTCGTCCTCCTCGTCCTCTTCGTCCTCCGTCTCCTCCCTCTCTCAGGGCGACCTATCCATGCTGTCCCCCAAAGTCCTGCTGCCATCCACACTGGCCGCCCCTCTGCCTGCCTACAACCCGCTGTCCCTGGTCTTAAAGAAAGCATCCCTCCTGGCCTCCTCCTCCCCTTCTTCGCCTTCCCCGTCCCCTCTCCTGGACTACAACAGCATTAAGAAGGAGCGGCCAGGGTCGCCAGGGCAGGACGGCCTGCCGGACGGCGGCTCCAAGCATGCCAGGGTCCTGGATGGGACGTCTAGAGGTCACTGGAGAGATCAGTGGTGGAGCAGCGTGCATCAAGAGCGGCACAAAAGCCAGCCTGAGGAGAACCACAGTCTGGAAGACTCCAAAGAGGTAAGGAGCCTGCTTTTATCGGCGAGTTGGATGCACCCATCAAAAGAATATTTATGTTCTCTCTGATCTGCATGGCTGTGGGCAAAATTTGGCACTCACTGCAGTGAGCTTGAGGTACTTTTGCATGCTGCGTGCACAACTAAAAATCTTTAGAAACACTGTTTTGAGAGGTACCTCTTGCAGAACCTTCATAACACATTTTATGAGCATTAAATTATATATATATGTATAAAGCAACCTATGACCATGTAATGAAAACTTACCTTTTAATGTAGCTTGCAATGCGGTCATTTGCTTGACCATTTGTGTAGCTTTTTATTGTTATACAAGTAATTAAACTTACATTGCTTACATTTATAATACTGTTATAACCCTGTAATAAAGCACTATTCCCAAATAATGGAACTTGGTTAAGAGGAAACTCCGCTATATTTATTCTACTGTAGTTCAGTCCAGTAGAAAGTTAATAAGGCTGTATAGCACCTGCATAGGTCTTTTATAAAAAGTTCACCTTTTTTTTAAACACTTTTGCTATAATGCTGTAACTTATTTCAGTGCTCATACATGTGTTATGAAGTCCCTATGAATGTTACCTCCTCCTTATAATAATGAGGCTTATTTTTAGACCAAAGCCTGAGTATACTTTTTTTGCATGGGTGGATAAGGGTGGATTGTGAACATTATTAGCCGTCTTTCTTTTTTGCTTGAGTGGGCTCATAGACGTCTTTGTTATAGTCTAAATATAAAATAATTATGCTTTACTGGTTCCTTTACTCCATCCACATCAAAAGCAGACCTTCGAAAAATCTCTACATTAATAATACATTTACATATATCTTATGCTATGATCTAAATCAGCTATTTGTTGGATGAATCCTTTTCAAGGTTGTAGGCCAAGTGCTGTCCACTGTGCTGTTACTCATCAAGGCTGAGGATGCTAGACCTTGTTACAGAGCAATTAAAGCTGATGATTGGGATTGGATGCATCAGTGAAATGATGGTAGTGCTCATAATTTGGTTGCCAAAAGCAGATTGGAGGCTTGGCAGTGTGTCCTAGATATCTGCTATGTGTCACAGTGTGTTTGTCTATTAATTTAAATGTTATACTTGTATAGGCCAGATTGAGAAACAAGGCAGGAGTTTTTTTTTTTTTTTACATATCAGTCTTAAAGTACAGCAAGAACAGACAGATTTCTAGGAGTCATTGTTACATAGTCACATAGACACCAGAAACACCATAAAAGTGAGAACAGTTTAGCATATGAATCATTAAAAAAAAAAACACACAGCTATAGTGTACTGGAATGTCAGTTGTTCAAAAAGGGTTTGCAAAGGTTTCTTTGCAGCTAATACAAGACAGAGATGATCAGACTGCCTTAATAATTACTTATACCAATATTTGTCGTCAGTACTGAAAACAACCTTTTAGTTCTTCTTATTTTATAAACCAGCCCTAGCCGTTCCCCAGCCTGGTTCTAGCCTCTGAAAAGCCTGCAGTTGGCTTTTCCCCTTTGCCTGGCTGCCAGCCCCCTGTCCTGTAGCGGATGTTCCGGAACTGACCGGTGACTCCCCACCTTCCCCCTCCTCTCTGTGTATCTCTGTGCCAGACGCTCCCCCGGCTGCTCGAGGCCCCTTACTACTGGAGCGAGTGGCCCCACACCGGCTCCGGCTACCTGGAGCTCAGCGGCCCCACCCCGCCCCCTCCCGGCCCCTCGGCACGGCCGCCCAGAGCCCCCGTGCCCCCTCTGGCACCTGAGCAGTGTGAGCTGTTCTCCTGCCGCGAGCTGGACACGGCCGAGCTGACCCAGCTGGTCAAAGAGAAGCTGGCCAAGAGCGGCGTGTGCCAGCGCTCGTTCGGAGAGAAGGTCTGCTGCGCGTCCATTTCTTTCTCTCTTCTATTCTCTCTCTATCTTCTCTATCCTTATCTCACTCCCTACCAAACCTAACACCCACTAACTCCCTGTTCTTTTTCATATAATAGTTTGTAGCATTTGAGACCTTTTAGACTACACAGAGAAAACAGAGGAATTGTCAGTGTCTTGTCACTTTTGGGCTACATTTGCTGCTGTCATTGAACCCAAACCTTTCTAGGATACTTTACCAGTGATGTCTGGTCACTTGTGTCACTCAAACATTCCATCCTTGAGCTGTATTGTACTAGGATTTCAGCTTCAAACAGCTCCCCACTCCCCCATGTGTTAGCATCTGGTCCAACAGATGCGGAAGGAATTACTTGCTTAGGGGTTCCTAAAACTGGTCTATAATGATTCTTTAACAAAGACTAAGGAGGAGACCAACTATTTTCAAAGGCTAAAAGAAAACTGTAGTTGTTGATGGCTGGTTTCAGATCCACTGACAAGATGTTACTGGGTTTTCTAGTAACACAGTAAAGCTTTCCTGATAATTTCCAGTGTAAAGTACTTGGTGGTCTGTGGGTGAACTGCCAAGTCAGCTTCACCAGAATTTCATATCAAGTTTCAGTCCACACTAAACCTCTTTCCTATTTACTTCCCTCCACTCTTCAACTTAAACACAACCATCATAGGCATCTGTTACCTAATGTAACAGAATTTGACCTTAATATTCTCCTCCAAGCATGTTGAGCTGTTTTTTTTTTTTTTTTAATTAAGGGCCCTAATCCAGCGCAATGGATGGCCATTTTCCTGATCTAGAACACCAAGTTAACCTGCACAAAGTAAGCTGGTCCATTAAATCAGATGTGCCTGAGCAGGACAATTGATCAACTGTGCAGCCATTCAGCCCATAGTATTGGGTCTCATTCCAATAAACTTCCACCTGGTTGAATTGCCTTCCTGGTTACTAGCAGGTAACTCCCAGGTAAAACGATACAAGTAAACAGTGCTTAAATCTACAGTAAATACCTTTCCGTTTATAGTCTCCGTCTCCATCAAACCCATCAAGCCCTGCAACCAAAGCATTCCTGTGTCCTCTTGGTTTGCAACTAAAATCTTCTTCTCTGTTTTCTCCAAAGAAAGAGCTAGTCTTCTGGCGAAACTTCATGTCCGTTTACTACATGTGACTAAATTATCCGCAGTTATTCACAAGTCAATCAGTTCTGATTGCCTAGCCTCCCATCACCCCTCTCCCAGCCACACATCTGTTCCAGCGGAGCTTCCCTGCCCATCCCTGCCGCCGCACATCCCTGCCGCAGTCCACTTTGAACTGGATTCAATTACGCAGCACTCCAAACCAAATTATTTTCCTAAGGGCTGCCTAACGCAATAAGACCATTAGCTTTTGGGCCAAATTCCACCCTGTTTTCACACCATCCTGCCTTTAAAGCTGGCCCCGGCCTTATTGAATTTGGACATGGCCCAGGAAGAAAGCAGAAAGCAGGCCCGTCGGTCGCCTCGCTTTTCTTCCTTCTGTCTCCCCCCCGATTGGAGAGAAACAGCTCGAGCTGCTGTGGGATGGAGTAAAGGCTGCTGTGCTGCTCTCTAGGGTTTTCCGTCTGGTTGCTCGTGTGCATGTTTTTGTTGCCCGTCTGCCCCGTCTAACCCGAGTGCATGGACACCGACAAGCTATTGTAAGGTCTTCTTGTAAACAGAGACTTGTGTTAGCAGTGGGGTAACATGTTTCTCCCCCCCCCCCCCACCTCCCTCACTGTCTTTGTGTGTGACTCAGGTACTAGGTCTGTCTCAGGGGAGCGTGAGCGACATGCTGTCCAGACCCAAGCCGTGGAGCAAGCTGACCCAGAAAGGCCGCGAGCCCTTCATCCGCATGCAGCTGTGGCTTAACGGAGAGCTGGGCCAAAACTCCGTCAACCAGCCAACCCAGACACAAGGTAAAGTACACCACAGCCTTCCACAACAACAAATGCTGATCCGGTGACAGTTCCAGAATTCTAGGAACTTGCATAAATTACAGAAGTTACAGTGTAACACTTTATAAAGTTTATGTCTTGCTATAATACACTGCACTACATCATCATAATACATAGCACATCATAGAGTGTAAAGCAATTGGCCTTAACAGGCTTCAAGAAGGTACAGTATTTTATATTATGCTCATACATTATGGCTCATGCTGGTGTTATAGTGTATTATGGGTTTGCTAAGAACATTATTAGACGTAACTCTCTTCAGGGGTGTAGTAAAGGTGTGAACTGATCCCAGTTAACCAGTCGAACTTAGATGGAGACTTTTAAATAAATACGCGTCATTGTTTTAATATTGAGTATTGGGATCCCTGGTTCAAATCCTGATCATGCAGCTTGCCATCAGCTGCCGGAGCCCTGAAAGAGCACAACTGGCCTTGCTCTCTCTGGGTGTTTAGATGGCGCTCTCCTTCCTCATCACTCTCAGGGTGATGGTGATCAGCTCAAGCTGTCTGTGAGCTGATGTATCGGAACCCCGGCATCCTGACTTTTCCTCGGAATGAAGCGTAGTTTTTTTTTTTTTTTTTCTGTAGTCTGATGGGTGTAATTACTGATAAGCTCTGCTCTGATTGGATAGCACAGAACCCACATATTATACTATAGATTTAACACTGTAACAAAAATACAGCAATTATTCCTGAATCTTTCCAGTTTTAGAATGGTGCCAGTTAGCTTTTAGCCTTACCACCTCTTACTGCTCCAGTACTTTACGTCTTTAGAGGGACAAGCTGTATGTATGTGTGCATTTGTTTCAACAATGGCTGCATTCATTGCAAGGGGTGTCCACAAACATTTGGACATATAGTGCATTTTAGGAAAAAACAAGATGTTTTTTTTGTAGTAGATGGAGCGTGTTTTCTCTTTCTCTCACTCTTTCCGTTTTTCCATTTCTGTCTCTTTTTGTTAGTAGTGACTCACAGTGTCCTGTGAACTGTAAATCCTCGTCCTTTTCTGAAGCTTTTAAGGCTTATGAGAGTCACTGCCCCCTCTTTTGTTTTGACCGGCTGCGTGAGCGGTTAATGCTGCTGTTAAGCCGAATGTGAAAAAGCTTATTTGTCCTTTAATGATGTGGAGAGAGGACTGGAGGAGAAACGCTCTGCCCCCGAGGAGTCAATGAGGGCCAGTATCAGGAGACCTATCTGTACAGCCCTTAAATCCAAACACACTTTTCAATATCCTGAGGGTCACGGGGTCGTCGTCCGCCTCTGCCCGATCCGTCCCTGGAGAGTCTGGACCGCTGTCTGTCTGGACACCCAAATTGGTTTTATGTCAAACACATACACACACACACACTCAGCACACACATGCACACATGTTTTTCCTCCCCCTGCATGCAATAAATCTCTCTCATTTGTCAGTCGTTGCACTGCTGGATGCACATCATTACATGCAGTAGTATATAAGGTTGATGACCACATGCAGCTCATCCAGGTTTATCTGGCTTTGAATCTGTCTGTGTGCACACAAAGCACAAAAGGACAGTCTCATATCCTAGAGATGCATGCATACACACTAGCAATGCCTGCTGCTCTATATATAATCTATACATCTCTGGAAAAAGATAAGAGACCACTTAAAAATGATGAGTTTCTTTGATTTTACCAAATTGAAAACCTCTGGAATATAATCAAGAGGAAGATGGATGATCACAAGCCATCAAACCAAGCTGAACTGCTTGAATTCCTGCACCAGGAGTGCAGGCATAAAGTTATCCAAAAGCAGTGTGTAAGACTGGTGGAGGAGAACATGCCGAAGATGCATGAAAACTTTGATTAAAAATCAGGGTTGTTCAACCAAATATTTATTTCTGGACTCTTAAAACTTTATGAATATGAATGTGTTTTATTTGCATTATTCGAAGTCTGAAAGCTCTGCATCTTTTTTTGTTATTTCAGCAATTTCTCATTTTCTGCAAATAAATGCACTAAATGACAATATTTTAATTTGGAATTTGGGAGAACTGTTGTCCTCTTGATTATATTCCAGAGGTTTTCAATTTGGTAAAATCAAAGAAACTCATCATTTTTAAGTCGTGTCATTTTTTTTTTACAAAGCTGTATATAGACGCTATGCTAACATGGGTTTGTTTAGTTGTTTGATGGTTAAATAATTAAATTAAATATGCAACTCTTTCTTTGAGGTGAAGAATGCCCAGATGTTCATCATGGGTCTTTACAACCCTGTTGGTGGCTTATTTTTCCTCAAAATAAAACACAGGATTTCCTACAGAGGTTAAGCTCTGCTTTGATTGGCTGGATTATGGCACTGACAACAAAATTTACCAGATAGCAGTGCAGTTCTCTCAAAGCAATATGTTGTTAGGATCATGTTGATGTAGTCCAGCATGTTTTCAGTGTCATGAACAATGGAAAAGAGTGATGGTAATAGCAACCTAGAGAGTTACCTAGCGTTAGCTTTTAGTCTAGCACAGATTATAATTTTTTTTATAAAGTTGTTTAAAATCGACCGATATTTTGTGTTCAAGATATTTTGCTGTGGTTCTTTTGCTTCTATGTCCTCCTTTCTGTGAGATGGAGTTGAAGAGGGGCAGTGCAAGTAGAGGGGGAGGGGTGTGGAGGAGGAGAATCGCTCTTAGAGGCTGTATAGCGCTGCTCTAATCAATTACCCCATGCTAACACTGATGCATGGTAATTACCAAGCCCCCTTAGCCTACCTCTCTCCAGCCGCCCATTAACATGCAAATGACTGGCCAATCACGGCCTGCGGAAGAGAGCAGGCAAGCTGGGAGGGGGAGGGGTCCACAGGGGACGTGTGTCCAGTCTCTTAGACGGGCCTCCTATCCCTCCCTCGCTCCATCCCTCCTTCTTTCTCACTCAAATCACCTCTTAGCCAAATTTCTGTCAGGCGTCTGAGAGTGAGAGAGAAATGGAAGTTGATGGATGTTAATAAATGGAGAAAATAGGGATAAGATGGTCTGACAGCAGGTTGTGTGAATATATAATAGGAAATAAATATGAAGTATATAGAGACCTAGCAAAGCTGAGAGAACACTAGAGTTATGAAAATATTTCTAGAACATTTTCCCCTTTTGCAAGTTTGGAATTCCGGTCTATTTTCATATCAAGGCACATTATGCAACACAAGTAAGGAGGTGTTGCCATCCTTTAATTTTCCCAAAATTTTGGGAAAATTAAAGGATTAAAGTGTGCATTCAGTAAAAGTTGTATTACCTCTACATGCAGTGACCACATTCACCAAAGTGAACGGCAAAAGACCTAGCACTTAGCACTGTTAGCAGTTAATGCTAGCTGGGGTAAGCAGCAGGCTACAGGGCGATAATACTCATCTCTGAACGGCGAAAGAGCTAGCTCTTAGCTAGCACGGTTAGCGGCTAATGCTAATGCTTCTGCAGCTTTGGTGCTGGAGAACTAAACTATAACTCCTGTATAACTGACTGGAACAATCCATACGAAAAATTTAGACGATTCAGACGATATCTAAATGAGATTAAGAAGTTTGAGTAATAAGTGAATAAGACTCACTATAACAAAAGTTTAGTTCCTCAGGGGGTCCTGGGGTAATTTTCTCTTTTATGGAGGGTCCTCTGTGATTTTATTTCCATCCGAAACAACCATGTATGTGCTTTTTTTTTTTTTAGACGTCCTCTGAAAAAATTACAGGCTGAATTACTGACTGTTTTTCACTGAACTCCGTGGTCCTCCAGTAATTTTAGCCCTGTTTAGACGGAAATCTCTGAGTTTTTTCATCTCACGTTTAATAAAATAGCTATTTGTCCACTCCTATGCATTGTAATTACACTTTGGGCACATGTTTTCACGGAGATCCATGTAAAAACACAACAGCGAGTGGAAATAGAGGAGCTACTGAACATGATGTCGTGACCATGAAAGCCAAAAAAAACTCACTGGTCCTCCTGTTTTTTTTGTTTGTTTGTTTGTTTGTTTTTTTAATTGCAGTCCGGATGCAAGAGTTTATCACTCTTAGAGTAAAAGTGTGAAATACTTTTTCCACAGACGTCCCCCTTAGAAACTAATCCCGTCCAGATAGTGCTTAAAACTGAGTGAAAATTAGCAGTATTGGCAGTAATTAAAGTAATTTTGATGATAAAAGAATAATAATTGCCAATAGTGACTATATAAGACTAAAAATGGTAACTTAGTAATAGGAGTATTAATTAGGGACATAATTACAGAATAAATCTAATAATAAGACTAATATTTGAGTAAAAATGCTGCAGTTTATGGGGTAAATTGTGCTCTGCTGCGGAAGCGAAGTCAGTGATGTGTGTTTATCCCTCGCTTCCGGGACGAGCTCAGCTGTGAAAACAAGACGGCATGAAAAGACACTCGTCTCGCGTGTTGCCTCAGAGTTGTACACACACACACACACACACACACACACACACACACACAGATATATAGAGAGAGAGAGCGAGAGAGAAGATGCACCCCCGCCAGGCCTTGTTAACAGTGGCTGTGAGGCCTGCTGGCCTGCGTGGGTCAGTGGCAGCATGTCAGAAGGCCAGCGTTCGCCCCGGCACCGTCTCAGCACCCCCCTCCCCCCAAAAATCCCGCAAGAGCCACATGTCACCACCCAGAACACTGTAGCAGAGCCTGATCCAAAGAGACTGCGCTCCCCTCTCTCTCACTCGCTCGCCCGCGCTCTCTCGGCGGCCTCCGCTGGCGTGGCAGGAAGCTAATCGATAGTGACGGCTTCCCATGACTGCTCACTTGTGGCCCGCTTGCAGAGCAGGACTGCCGAGAGGGATGGAGGGATGAGTGGGAGGGAGAGAGATAGAGAGAGAGAGATATGAGAGAGAGTGGAGAGAGAGACAAGGCTTTCTAGCTGTGAATATCTATTGTCCCCTGTAAGGATGCTGTGGAGGGGGCTGCATCCCAAAAAAAATGATGTTTTGTAGTGAGCGAAAGAGCATTTTGTAAAAGAGTCGATATGCAACGGAGGTAGAGGAGTGTCTATTTGTGGACTGAGAGACGTTTTTTGGTCTGTTTATCCCTAAAATTGCAACAGAAAAGAAGAGTGTATAATGCTAAAAGCTGTAGAAACGCAGCATGATACTGTGATACCTTTGCAGAACTGCCATTATAAAACGCTGTGATCTATGATCAAATTAGCCTTTTAACTGATCTCAGTATTTCGTTTTTAACAGTTATCAAATAATTTCCTTCTGCCATGTCTAAAATGTTAGCTTGTGGCTATTTACACTGGACTCAACACACATCTTCATGTATAATTACAGATTGCATTACATTTAGCATTTATTATTATTATTATTATTTTTTTTTTTATATATATTTTCAAATTATAAGGGTGTTAACATCACAGCTTATCCTACTGTACCATTGTATCAAGGCTAGCTTGGTAGCTTGTGACTAGCATAATCAGTTTAGACTACCATGCCTTTCTAGTATTTTTCGCATTATCAGAATCACTGGATTATAAGGCGCATTATCAATAAATGTCTATTTTCTGGTCTATTTTTATACATAAGGTGCACTGCATTATGTATTGTTCTAAAAAAAAAAAAAGAAAAAAAGACAAGTAAAACGAGCGCTGGATGTTAATCTACACAGATTTTCTTTCTGAAAAATGTTTATCTGGGTGAGTAAAGTGCTTTTTTGCAATAAGCGTTGATTTCCAGATTTCCACTATGGCTGGGTGCAGCAGCATTAGCAGGTAACAGCTTGTGCTATCAGCATTTAATGCTCGTAAATGCCACCCAACAGCGCTACACTGACTAACTCGGAGTTATCCAAGTATTAGTTACTATTTATCATTGTTTTGCCAAGCAGTCAGCTTACTAGTGTTGTAACAACACAGCTTATCACATAGAGTATTATACCTCGACTAGCAAATGTTAGCGTGGGGCTAGTGTGTTAGCCTTAAGTGAACATACATTATTTTGTGTATTTTTCCACTTATTAGCTTTGACATTTAGCATAGCTTTGCCTTACATGTCGTTAACAAGGGCCAGACTTATGGCACAAGTAACATCACAACCTGTACTACTGTACTTTTAAAAAATGAAACCTTCTGGGTTGGGTTAGAGTGGCAGAACTAATCGTCCAATATCAGTAGCAGATCTCACTGACTCTGTTGTGGCTGAATGCAATCAAATCCTTCCAACAGACAGAGCCAGACTGAGAGCACAGCCATTGACTTGGGTCTCAGATATAGACAGATGGACTCCAGGCCTATGTGAAAGTGTGTGTGTGTGTGTGTGTCAAGGCCGGCAGCTGTCCACTGCACACGCAGCAGTAGTGTGGAGTAAAAGTTAATTAGAGACAGAGCGTTCCTCGGAGTGTTCCTCAGAGCAGGCCTGTGGGACACGTTCTGCTGTCAGCATGAATAACGCTCCCGTGCTCAAATATGGACGAGGACGGTTACTCAACTGACCACTGAAATAAACCTGAGTTGCTACCCGTTTCAGGTTTAAGCAAGAACCAATCAGAATCAGCTAATCTTTAATTTGTTGATTCACCAGTTTTGATATATAGAATTATACACCGACCAGCCATAATGTATAATATTAAAACCACTGAATGGTTAAATACAGTCATGTGAAAAAATCAGCATACCCCATTAAAACCTTCATATTTTGAGTATATTTAATCATATAGACATTTAATTGATTTGTTTAAAAAAAATGGGAGCTTGTATCACTAAAATTTAAGAAATGAAATGAAAGAAATTACTTTTACACATGCGTTGTAAAATGTAACTAACAGAGACGTATCAATTTCTTTTGACGAAAAAGTTCTAAAATGTCCTAACAGTCGAATTACGCATGTGGCTTAAACAACCTCAATTACATCTACATTCCACTTCTCATAACCATCTACCAGTTTCTGTCATAAACTTGAAGAACGTTTTTCCCACTCCTCCATGCAGAATTCTTTCAGCTCAAGTCTCAAGATTGAAGATTGTCTCGAAACATTACAAAGCCTATGAAAAAAATATATTTTTTCAAGCCATTACTTGAGTATATACTATCCTATTTTGGGTTGTTGTCATGTTGCGTGGTCCACCTCCGCTTGAACTTCTGTTTTTGGATAGAGGGTGGTTCATTGCTCATTTTCCTCAAAGCCGCTCTGATACAGTGAAGAATGATGTTGCTAGGATTGCCTGACCTGGCCATGGTCGCACCTGTCAAGAGTTTATTCCGTAAAGTATTGCCAAACGAATAAGACTTTCTCAAGTGGAGAAACCAATTGGCGCCATTGCCAGGTGTGGCTCCATCCAGTAGTTTTGGGATGAGTTGGGGATGAGTTAGAAATGAGATGGAGTTAGTGATTATGCAAAATCCTGTCTTTAATAACAATAACTGACCATTGAAAGAGGTTTATTTGCACCTGATTATCAAAAACATACTAAAACTCATGTTTTTCTTTCTTTCTTTCTGCTTTCCACAGAAGGCACCCCAAAGACGTCAGGCAGCTGTAGCCCGGCCCCAGAGTCTCCACTCAGCTCAGCCGAGGAGTCAGTGAAGAGTCTTGGAGAGCCGCTGGGCCTGCAGACCTCGGGACTCGAGCAGCCCCAGTCCAGCGAGGTCTCAGAAGGCTCCCAACCTAGCACACCCCTGCCTCTGCCCCTGTCCACCCTGGGCCCCTCCGGACTCAGCATCCAGGAGATGGTGGCCATGTCGCCAGAGCTGGACACCTACGCCATCACCAAGAAGGTCAAGGAGGTGCTGACCGACAACAACCTCGGTGAGTGAGGATGGGGACTGTGGTGTTGAGTCATTTGTTCATGTGTTCCTGAGATGGATTTTATTTGTTTTAGAATAACGTGAGCAAAAATAATCACTTTTCACTGGTTCACAGGAGCCATTAACAGTTATGACTTAGAATTTTATGTACTCTGTCAGACCACTTATTGTTCTTCAGCTGTTGGAACGGCTTCATAGCCCCCATACACTGCAACATAGTGGGGAACTCTCAAAAAAGACTTAATCATTTTTGTGAACCAGGTTACTAGTTAATTGTTTCAAAATCAAAGAATTTCCCAGTCAGGATTTTCACTCTAGGTAGGATGCCTCTGAGCAAAGAGAGAAAATTTAGATCACCCTAGAAAGATGACGGCCTGTTGTAAAACAGTACTTTAACAACAATCTCCAAATGTTTCTGTTCTGATGTCCCCATGTTTGCAGTAGTTCTTGTATCAGCACCATCAGCATCACAGTGGTTGCTCAGTTTAGCCAGGAAAAAAAGGTCCTGGGAAAAAAAAAAATAAATGACACTATTTATTATAATATGTTGCCCTCCTCCATCTTAGTAACACTATTACTTTCAATTTAAAGGTCTCATTCCATCGTTTTTTCATTCATTGTAAAATGTCTAGTTGTGGTCTCTAGTATTAATGAATGCCTTGTGAGCTGTTTTTGTGAAAAAAAGTGCCTTGGTGATCCAGTATAACGCTGCTTTAGTCCTGGTGAGGAGTGCTCTTGCTCATTAATATTCATACATGTAAACATATCGCCTCTGATTGGGAGAGCGAGACGGAAAACAGTTAGAAGCGTTTTAAAATAAAGACATTTTTACCCTAATAACAGTCTTTCAATGTCATACGTTACTTTACAACATGTGTAAAGCCCTGCTAAGTGCAGTACAGCCACTGATCTAGAGTCTTAGAGTCTCTGTAAAATGCCAAATCCACCGGAGATCCTATGTAAACCTATAGTTACACACACACAGAGGTGGGTGGTCCAGGTCCAAAAAGTAAAAATCCACCCTGGGGTTTTATCAGCAGAGCCGCCCAGGCAGTTGAATCAAAACCCTGGGGTAGATTTTTACTTTTACAGTCATATGAAAAAGTTTGAGCACCCCTATTAATCTTAATCATTTTTAGTTCTAAATATTTGGGTGTTTTATATATATATATATAATCAGTTTGATATATCTAATAACTGATGGACACAGTTATATTTCAGGATTGAAATAGAAAACAGAAAATGCATTATGCATCACAATATGCATTAAACCAAAATTTGACGGTGCAAAAGTATGGGCACCCTTATCATTTTATTGATTTGAATACTCCTAACTACTTTTTACTGACTTACTGAAGCACAAAATTGGTTTGATAACATCATTGAGCTTTGAACTTCATAGCCAGGTCTATCCAATCATGAGAAAAGGAATTTAAGGTGGCCAATTGCAAGTTGTTCTCCTATTTGAATCTCCTCTGAAGAATGGCATCATGGGCTCATCAAAACAACTCTCAAATGATCTAAAAACAAAGATTGTTCAACATAGTTGTTCAGGGGAAGGATACAAAAAGTTGTCTCAGAGATTTAACCTGTCAGTTTCCACTGTGAGGAACATAGTAAGGAAATGGAAGACCACAGGGACAGTTCTTGTTAAGCCCAGAAGTAGCAGGCCAAGGCTTACAAACAGAACTCTTTTTAATGTACACACCTGCTAATCTCAATTGTACTTGAGCTGGTGGTGTTCCACAGCTAAATTCTAAACATTTATTCTTTAGCTCTGAATTATTGGGCATATTATTAAGCATATAACACTGATGTGATATTTGCACAAATAACACAGGACTGAACTGCCATGCTGTTCCTAGCACTGTTGGCTAAAACAATAGAAATTGAAGAACAGTTTCATGTGCAACATCCATTTACATCTCAGAGAGACCTATTGTGTTTCACAAAGAAAAAGAAAAATTGTTTTTAGAGGAAGGAGACCTTTAAAAGAAAAAAAAACTTATGGGTTGCTGCTTTAATATAATATATATATATATATATATATATATATATATATATATATATATATATATATATATATATATATATAAAAAGAAAATGGTATCTCCATACCCGCAGTAGTTCTTGTATCAGCACCATTAGCAGCATAGTGGTTGCACAGGTAACCAGCGAAAGCTGTTATATCTGAGATTGGATGTATTTAATATTTAACAATATTATATTTTGGCCAGTGCACAAATCTGTATGTCATTTCATAGCCTTGAACTCTTCACTATATTAAGTAATGTGGGAAATCCTGCAGTAATAATAAAGATATTGTTTTTCGGGTGGGTGTGTCTCTAAACGTTTATCTGATAGTGTAAATGTGGGCATGTGGTCATTTCCATTTCCCATTATTTGTACAGTATATATATACAGTAAGTATATACCGTACGTTAGCATATATAGAAGCAAGGACAGCGGCGTGTGTGTTGTTCATTCAGCTGCAGGCTGACCTTTACTGCGGTGGCTGTTCTGTCTGGGTTCTGTCTGTCTGCTGTTTCTCCAGCTGTGCTGAGGTACCCCTCTCTCCACAGGCCTGTGATAACCCACCGCAGAGCTTCACTCTCAGTCCAGACTCACTAGTTTCTTTAGGAGCCTGTTCCCCTTACAGATGACTGCAATGGAAAAAGGCTGCAGAAACGTGTTAAATTAGAGCTCTTTTGGATGTTTGTGTGTGTTGGGGGAGTGTATAAGTGTGTGTGTGTGTTCGTGCTGCGGGGAAATGATCTCAGCATTGCTGATTGAGTTAAAGTAAAGGAGTGAGTTCACTTTTCCCACTCGCTTAATTTTTTTAGCGGGTGAAGTTGTGTCTTCAGTGAAGATCAGGCCTGGTTTTAAAGGACGGGGGAGCATGGAGGAGAAAGACCAGGCATGAATCGTTAGTGAACCCGTTCACTGTGCGTGGCCTGAATGCTAAAAGAGGAGAAGGAGGAGGAGAAGACGTTGTTTTTAAGTTCTCAGAGGGCTTAAGGTTTAAGGTTTTCCATCTGCTGGGCTGGGCAGACTCTGGATAGGTGTTTTCATAACAGCACGGTTATGATTAGCAGTAGGAGGGGGTGGGAGTGCTTGTATGTTAGGACCAAGCCTGGTCAGGTCTGGTCTTTTTTGGGCACTTTAACTTTTCCATTTATAAAGGCTGTTCTGCTTCAGAAGACTCCTGTCTAAACTTTTGTGGCGTTGGTGTTTTTGACTTGGTGTTTCTAAGCTAGGAAAAGATACCAGTACAGTTTTAAAGGAGAACTCCAGTGTAAAATTTGCTATTGGTGTAGTAAAACATGATAAAGAGTATATATTTGTTGAATAGCCCACCTCCGCTCTCCCACAGCTTTCCGAGTTTTACCGATTTATTACAGTTTGTCCAAACATGCTTTAGAATGGATGATATGGGGCATATTTTTCCCCTGCAGATTTTTACTTTTTGCACTTTTTATCGTTTACTGCTATTGAGGCTCAAAGTAGCTCCACCCTCATTGGTAGAATGAGCTCTGACATTTATAATGAGGACAGTTTGTTGTGCTGGATATTTTACAGAGAAGTACAAAAGATTTAATAAAAGGTGTAACTGCATGCACAGAGATTGCTGGTCTTTGGAAAAATAGTAACACAATTAAAATAGTAAAACTACATGCGTGTATTAAATAAAATAAACTAAATATTTAAAAAAAATAATAACTAAACAATTAAAGTGTGGCTAAAACTATTATAAATCTTAGTTTAAAGACTAAGACTAAAACTAAATCAACTGAATCACCTGTCAAAATGTACATACTAAAAAGTGATTTTAAAATGTGTATTGTTGTACAGTTCTTTTTTTAGAGTGAATAAATCTGTTCCTTTTGGCAAGGATTCTCTCTTTTAGCCTACCAGCTCTCGTCAGTTCGTATTCTGCTTTTCTATGGGTTGAATATGGCTACATTCACACGACAGATGACAGTAGGCCAAATAATTTTTTAAGACCAAATATGAATTTTGATTTATTTTAGGCTGTTCATGTAATATTTTTTATTTTAAACTAGTGCTGGACGATATGGCCAAAATTTATATCACGATATATTCCTTAAATTTCGGTCGATACGATATAATTTCGATATCGATATAAATACTTTGAAGGCCTCAGAAAACTGCTAAGAAGCCCTGCAATCCCTGCAGCACTGCGAATTTAAATTATTATATAACTGTGTATTTGCACTTTTTGTATGGCTGGCATCAGATACCCTCATTATATGCACATCTACCTATCTATCTATCTATCTATCTATCTATCTAATGGAAATCTGTACCTACTACTGTCTGAAAATTTTATTTAAGACTTTGAAACCTCCTTTCACAAAAACTTTAATACTTTAGAAATAAAAGTAGTCAAAATAAATGAATGCTCAATATTATTTGCATATAGCAAAATAATAACATGACATCCCTGTCAAACATAAGCCTATATAACTATTACAAATAAAAATATAAATTACAACAGAGGCAGAGCTTCTTATTCTTTGTGAACAAATTTAACAGATTAAAACAAAAGTGTTTCAACTAGGATATAGAATACAAGAAGCCTTTATATACATAAAAACAACAAGATTTTCCCGTCAAATAAACAAACCTACAGGCTTTATCAACGATGAATAAATTAGTTACAACATAAGCTATAGAAGTGCTTCAGTCAGTATAAGAAAAATATTGTATGTAGTGGAGTTGCTTGAAGTGGTGGAACAGATTAGATGTATTAACATTACCGCTGCTGGTCGGCTGCACTCTCCGGCACAATTTGCAGCAAAGCGGCAAGGGAGCGGACCCGCGGCCGAGCGAGCGGACCAGCGGCCGAGCGAGCGGACCCGTGGCCGGCCTCGAGGATCCGGGGCCGGCCGAACCGAGTCTACCTTAGCCTTGGATCCGCTCGTCCCGGCTCCGTTTGGCTCCAGCGTGAGACATTTTTGCTGCGTAGCGAAGCGGACCCGAGCCTAGCCATTTTAACCTAGCCTTGCCTAGCCTAGCCTGTTTGGCTACGTGCCTGTGTGGTTACGTCATCACGCACTGACGTAGCCCAGCTACGGGGGCTGAATGTGTTGAGCTCTGCGGCGAGCTGACGCCAGTAAAAAACGCCTGTCCGTGATTCTGTAAATAATACATATCGATATACCACAAAACTGATATCACCGTTATTGAAACATTTCTTATCGCGATAAATACCGATATCGAATTATTGTCCAGGCCTATTTTAAACCATATCTGACATCTGTCTGAGTGGTGCCTACTTTGTAACTGGCATGCATGTACAACAAAGCAATGCTTCAAGTTAAGTTTCACTTTAATCCTTCATGAGTTATCACACGAGTTACGAATGAGTTCAAACTGCAGCTGGCATTATCACCGAGAATTCGCTCTAACCTTCCTGAAAAGCACACGTTATGCTGCAGCTGCGACCTGTAGCCGTATTTGGCCAATTCATTAGGAACACAGAGTCAGACAGACTAGCATTAAAGGCTTTGAGAAATTTATTACAGAAGTTTTAATGCTTTGTGTTTTGTGTGTTTGTGTTGCAGGTCAGCGTTTGTTCGGCGAGACGATCCTGGGTCTGACGCAGGGCTCGGTTTCGGACCTCCTGGCCCGGCCCAAGCCCTGGCACAAGCTCAGTCTGAAGGGCAGAGAGCCGTTTGTGCGCATGCAGCTGTGGCTCAACGACCCGCGCAACGTAGAGAAGCTCATGGACATGAAGCGAATGGAGAAGAAAGGTAAGGAGTGTGTGAGTGAGTGAGTTGGCACAAGAAGACTGATTGGCTGTCATCAGTCACCTGACGTGGTCACTATTAAACATTCATATGCGTTTTGTTTGTCTACACAGGCATTAATTCAGAGCTTGGTTTACTGATTTATAGGCCTGTGTGTTTTACGGGGTTAATGCTGAAGTTGGCCGGTATGAATAATTTAGATTTCTTATATTACAGCTTAAATATAAATGATGGACTAAATTAAACAGCTTCCTCCATAACGAACATCAGCCTCTTTCTGCGAGCTGCCGGACGCTGGTGTTAATGGAATAAACGAATGGAAAATAATGGAATTTTTATTCCGAAATTAAATTTACTCATTATTGGATTAAAGTAGGGCTACTATCATGTGGATGTTTAAGAACAGCAGCTACTCAAAGCTGCATTCTGCTGCCAAAGAAGCTTAAATCACCAAAGTTTGCTGGTTTGTTTGGGGTATTTTAGTGAGGTTGCCAGTTCTATGATATTAGATCAGTGCGTAGCCCATCACTGCATTGCGTTTCAGCTTAGTGCAAAACATTATGTTGCTGTCAGGTATAAACCTACAGAAGTCTTTACAGGAAAAAAAAAAAAAACTTAAAAAGATTTTTGTAAGACATTTTGCAGCATTTTTGTTTTTCTGTTTTTTTCCATTAATCCTGAACTTTTACAAGAAAATTCACAATATGTCAAAAAGTGAAAAGTCAAAAATGCTGACGATACACTTTTTAATTTATCGCAATCATGTAAAGTTAATAATAACATTCATTTATCTCAGAAAAATCCCACATACACCACATCTTAGGTGGTCTGTGAAATACCAATACCAATACA
Organism: Astyanax mexicanus; assembly: GCF_023375975.1. Classification (NCBI taxonomy): domain Eukaryota; kingdom Metazoa; phylum Chordata; class Actinopteri; order Characiformes; family Acestrorhamphidae; genus Astyanax; species Astyanax mexicanus. Next base: position 41,519,616 of record NC_064411.1, read on the forward strand.
AGCATCTATCTGCATATTTGTACAATAATTGTAAGCACAGGGAGGGGTTACTTAATATATAATAAAATAAGTTATTGCAAATTAAACAAAACTTTTTTTTTTTTAAAGAATATAATCTAGATTCCCTCTGGAGCAACTAATAATAAAATTTGGACAAAAGCGTCAGCCAAATGTATTGTAGAATAAAACTCTGTCACCTTAAGGGATTTAGGCCTTTTCTTCACAGATTAGCAACATTAGCATTGTAGCTTCATTGCCAAAACTAAATAAGAACATGTTTCTGCTGATTAAATACGTTTTGGCTAAAGGAAATGTCTGTTTAGACTGTGAAAAATCGGGTTAACGTGATTGATCACTAACCCCAGAAGCAGTTCATCAGCCAAGAGCCCTCAGATTTGTATCAGTATCTATTTTATGCTTCTTTAGTTTACATGCTAGTACACGCTTTACAGGCTAGCATCGCTTATAAACACTGGACTTTATGGATTTTAATTTATTCGCCTCAAAAATCTACTTAGTAGCGCTTTTCCAATACTACATATTGTGCTGAGGTAAAAGTATGACTAAAGTACATTATACCACATTTAATTCACTTTGATATGTGATCTGTCTCGGTTTTAAGTGACTTGAGAGACAGTTTTCAGCATATATTTGCTAGGATAAGATTGTTGACAGTCTAAATCCAGTATTAGCAACATTAGCGTAGCATCTAAATCTAATTCTACATCAGGGAAGCACACATAAGAGACCAAACATTTTAGTTGCTAAAAACTGTCCACAACTCAAACGAGAGCCAGTCAGTGGCTGTACTGTAGGTGTTTCCGATACAATGGCCACTGAATCTAGATAGAAGGTGAGAGTGTACCTAATAGTAAGTAATAGAGTCCGCTCAGTGTACAGAGCTTTACGTAACGGTCGGCTGTGGTCGGCTCGTCCTGGTTCTGTAGCCGACGGCGCCGCTTCAACAGGCCACCACTGCGTATTCATCTCGGCTCCGTCCCTCCTCCGCCATCGCTGTCGTCTTCTCGCTCTCTCGCTCCTGCTAAAGGAGTCATCCCCTCTGCGCTGTCACCCCTCATCAGCCAGCGCCATGTCACTCCCTTCATTAGATGTGACAGGCCATGGCCTCGTCGGGCCCTGCTTATTCAAAGTCCTGAGTGCTCATCGTCATCATCATCATTAACGTCTCACTGCTTTCCCCCTTTTCTCTCTCTCTTTCTTTCTTTCTGTCTCTCTGTGTCTCTTTCTCACTCTCCCTGAAGTGAAGCTAAGTGCAAATTCTTGGAGTGATTAGGCCTGTTTAACGCTTCTCTCCGGCGTGGACTGACATTACTGCTCTTTTCCCGAGCGCGGCTGGTCAGAGGCCTGGTCATTAGCGTGCACACACACTCTCTCTCACACACACACACACACATGGAGATGCTACACACACTCACACACAAAATACGGCAAAGCTTTAGTGTTAAACCAGCCAGAATATGCTTTTTATTTTAGATTCTTCTTGCTTAGATACACAGTGTTTTGCACATCTTGTTGGCGTTTCTCAGTCAGCTTTATGAGCTAGAGTCACCTGGAATGTTCAGCTTTCAGTTAACAGCTGTGCTGAACTTGCCAAGAGTTACTTCCTGGAATTTCTTGTCCTTTTAATGTGTTTGAGAGCATCAGTTTTAAAGTTGTCAAGAGGTAAAGTTGGTATAATGCCAAAAACTATTCAACTAAAGAAAAAATAATAATACTTTAAGAAAAGAAGTTGGTTAATTGGTTGTGTAAATTGGGGAAAAAATGGGATAAAAAGAAAATAATAAAATTATTAAAGAAAAAAGAAAATGAAAGTCAGTCAATCTGAAAAAATTCAAGAACTTTAAAAGTATCATCTATCAAGTGCAGCTGCAAAAACCTTATGATGAAACCGGCACTCATCAGGAACACCTCAGTAAAAATTAGGAAGAGCAAGAGTTTCCACTGTTGCACAGAGTAAGTTCATTAGAGTTGCCAGCCTCAGAAATCACATGTAACAGCAACCCAAGAAAAGATCCCAGCAAAATGCTTTACAGAGTATTTAGGTTTATTTAACACTTTAATAAAGCTACTAAATGATTTCTTATGTGTTCCTCTTCCTTTTTAAGCCCTATCTGGATGGGATTAGTTTTTCTGGGGGTCTGGGGTAATTTTCCCTTTTATTGGGGGGTCCTCTGTGATTTTATTCCTGTCGGAAACAACCATGTATGTCTGTGTTTTTCTCAGTTGTCCTCTGAGAAAATTACAGGCTGAATTATCTACTGTTTTTCGGTAAACTCCGTGGTCCTCCAGTAATTTTAGTCACCTCACGTTTTAATATAATAGCTAGTTGTCCACTGCCACGCACCGTAATTACATAATTACTTTGGGCACAAGTTTCCACGGAGATCCATGTAAAACACAACAGCGAGTGGAAATGGAGGAGCTACTGAACACAATGATGTCATGTGACTGAGAAAGCCGCCAAAAACTCACTGGTCCTCCTCTTTTTCAACTGCAATCCGGATGCAAGAGTTTTATCACTGAGTAGAAGTATGAATTTTTTTTCACAGTGTCCTTCTAATTGACTTAAAGCTCTACTAGGTAGCATTGAGATTTTGTGCTTGTGGGATCCCCCTACAGTTGCAGAGTGTAATAAGTGTTTCAGGCGGATTAGTTTCTCTTTCTCGTTTTCTGGCGTTCACAGACATATTCGCTCTCTTTCCAGCTTCTGCCAGAGTGTCTGTATGTTAGTTTGTAAAGAATGAGCCAGTATTCCTTGTAGAACTGTTAGAACTAAAGGTTGGAAAGCAGGTCGCAGTTCTCGCGAGCACTGGTCGCGGCCGCCTCGGAAAACTTAGAGTCTGGGTTCAGAGGAGCTCCGGCACAGACACGAGAGCACCGCTATTCCTCCTATTACACCTCAATGCAGCGCTGCAGTGAGTTTCAAGCTGTAATTTTACTTCTTTAAAAAGATCAAAAATCAAGAAAATCTTACCTAGTGCTGCTGTAAGCACTGTTTTACAATGAAGGAGAAAAAAAGCTTCGTCTCACATCTGGGTCCGCCCGTGCATATATATTCCAGCAGTGTCAGACCTCTGACCACCAGGCCAGGCTCAGCTCACAGCATTGTCTATTAGTTAGGCCTCACTAGACCAAACTAGACGTGCCTACAAACCGAGCAAATGGATCCGTGACCTCGTATTACCGCTCCCAGAGGAAGGCCAGAAGAGATATAGAGAGGATGCGAGTGACTGCTGCCCAATAAAACAGCCCAGTGTCCAGGCGATGACCACTGCTAACCCGGCCAGGGGCTCCTGTTAGAGCCGCAGAGCGTGCTTTTGACCTCGGCCAACTTAGATAGTGGCTAACTCCAAGAGGCCTGAAGGAGAACCATGTATTTGACTCCAGCTAGTGCATAGATCTCCTGGCTTAAACATTAGAGGCTTCACAGCATGTCTGTCTGTTTATTATAGAACAGAACTATTCGTATGACATTTATTACTCTGTAGGTAGAAGTATAGATACGAGGGTTTAAAAAAATACATCTGTAGAAGTTGAAGCATCTACTCAGACTTTTTACTCAAGTAAAAGTGTAAAAGTACTGGATTCAAAACTACTTAAAGTATAAAATTAATAGTAATATAAGGGGAAAAAACAAGCCATTAAGAACAAATGCTTAGACTGTGTGCCACAAGGTCCTATAGTGCACTACCCTCCTCCCTCTCCAAAACACATTTTTCTAAAGCCATAATGTCATATTAAAATATTAATGTTTAACATTTTTGGGGTGCACTAGTCTACCCTCAGTTTCAGCCACATATTTACAAGGTTTGTATAGTCACGAAAAACCTGGAAAAGTCACAGAATAAAATAAAAAAAGCAATTTCCAGGCCTGGATAAGTTTTAAAAAAATAAAAATACCCAGAAAGTTAATAAAAAAAAAGTGATGGAAATTTGGTCTACAAATCTTTGTGCTTCCATTCATCGACAGAGAAAGTCTGTTTTGAGCTAACCAATAAGTCAATTAGCCTACACAATTTAGCTCTCATCATCTGACACACATTTTATTATTAAAGATTGTGTTTTAGGCCTACTTTCATCACTTGTGTTTATAGTTATATTTTTTGGTTTTATTGTCAATTTCTGCACTGGTTTTAAAAATCGTATGGTCAAGTCTATGATGGAATGATATTTGTTTTTACCTCTCATCCAAACCCAATCAGATTTACTCTATCTGCATGGAAATATTTATTTATAATTCTTTTTATTTTTTTTTAGAAAATAAGCTGAAATCAAATACGAGTAACAAGGCTTTTTTTTAAATGTTAGGAGTAAAAAGTTCTGGTAATTGTGTAAAAAGTATTATATGAAATATAATAACTCCAGGGTTTCGAAAGGTCAAGTGGACTAATACACTGCCACTTTGATCGGGAGATCTCTGGTTCGAATCCTGTTCATGTAGCTTGCTGTCAGATGCCAGAGCTCTGAGAGAGCACACTTGGCCTTGCTCTCTCTGGGTGGGTAGATGGCACTCTTGGCACTCTCTATCCCCAAATCACTCCAAAGGGTGATGTCGATCAGCACAAGGCATCTGTGAGCTGATGTATTAGAACTACTAAGTCGCTGTGTTTTCCTCCGAGTGCGCTATGATGCTACTCAGCAATGCTGCATCAGCAGCAGTTTAAAAAGAGACGGAGGCTCTGACTTCACATGTATCAGAGGAGGCATGTGCTAGTCTTCATCCTCCTGATGTTGGGGCATCACACGTGAAAATTGGGGAGAAAATGGGATTACAATTAGAAATAAATAAAAATAAAATGACTCCAGTAAAGTATAGATAACTACACTTTCTACTCAAGTAATGTGTTTATAAAGTGTTTATACTTAGTTTTTTGACACCTCTGATTATTTTGGACACTATACCCACTATAAACTCTCTATTAATATTGACTCAACATGCTGAAGTCATTAAAGTATGACCTCATCGAGCTGTTAACACTCTCTGCCGCTTCCCCTTTTTATTAGCTGCTCTCCGCCGCTGATCAGAATAGCATCAATAGCGTTTGTGCATGATAAATCTCAGTTGAGCTGTAAGGTCTAAAGATATTCCTGGAAATATGGAAAGAGTGTTGTCATAATCCAAATATATGACGTCTTTCATTCCCCAGTGAAATATAGTTATATTTTACACAGTGCTACAACGCACTGTACTGAGCTATACTGAGGGGGCATGCGCCAGAGCTGATCAGTGTTCAGTGTAATACAATGCTGACACCTGGTGGTGGGTTTGGGTTATTTAGACTAAGAGAATATAGTGATGAGATCTAACTGGGATCTTCTGTTAGAAGTTATCCACAATAAAGTCCACAATAGACTGCTATAGACACTGTATTCCAAACCTGGTTCATCCATATTTCTATAATTAGTGTGTAATAATTTTAATTTGCATTTGCTGTTTGTTAAAAACCGAATTCTAGCTTAATAGTTTACTGATGACTGGTTACACTGATTACATTGTGGTTGTGGGTTTGCAGTATACTGGCCAGCTTCAGCAGATATACAGTATGCAGCACTTCTGCTTGATAAACTTTTTTTTAAATATATATAAAAAAAAAAAGTTTAACATGTTCTGCATTGTAGACTTCAATACTAAAGTCATCCAAACTATAAGGAAAACATATGGGATTCTTTAGTAAATAAAAAAGGCTTTGAACAAACCAGGATATGTTTTTTAGATTTTAGATTCTTCATAGAATGCATTTCTTGCTTAGATAGAGACAGTTTTTCACATCTTGGCTGTATTTTCTCAGTCAGCTTTATGAGGTAGAGTCACCTGAAATGTTCAGCTTTCAGTTAACAGCTGTTAACTTGCCTCTTAATGTATTTAAGAGCATCAGTTGTGAAGTTGTAAATAAAAAAAAATAAATAATGTAAGAAATTAAGGTCAGTCAACCAAAAAATAAATAAAAAATCATTTTGAAAGTATCCACAAGTGCAATCGCATAGACCATGAAAATCGTCATTTTAAAACTGGTTCTCATTAGGACCCCCCCAGGAAGGAAGACCAAGAGTTTCCTCCGTTATACAGGATAAGTTCACCAGCCTCCAGCCAGTAACTGCATGTTAACAGCACCCCAGATAAGAGCACTAGAGAAGCTAAATGCTTCTTCACAGAGTATTTTTAAGTTTAACAAATGGTTTCTTAAGTGTTCCTTTATAGTCTGGATGACTTCAGTATTCATTTACAATGTAGGAATAAAAAAAAAATCCCTGACCCTACATTTTAATTGTTTTTGTGCAAATTGTGTGAAAATGTAGACACAGGCAGATTCTTCAGTCCCTGTAGAGAAGTATTGCTATTGGAACAGCCTAATTTTTTTAAATAATTATTGAACACTTTCTTTAAATCCTATAAACTTAATTCACTTCTCAAACATCACATCTGCTCGTGTTTGTCTGCTGTATGATATATTTAACTGAAATTGATGATCCCAACAACCAATGGTTTCAAAAGAAAAATCATGAAAATGATCAGACACAGTGCGTATGAACATACTGTGGAACTGTGTGTTCTCTGGAATGATGGTGCTCCATCCAGTGCTTTCGGGTTATGGTAGGGTCGTGATCATCCAACATATACTGACCTTGCTAATGCTCTTGTTGCTGTGTGCAATCAAATCCTCACAGCAATGATCACCAGATCAAGTTGAAAGTTCTCCCTGGTCAATAGAGGTTGTACGTTTAACGATTGTGACTATATGTTCTTATGACCAACCTTCCTTTTTCTTTTTCCCCCACAGCCTACATGAAGCGACGCCACAGCTCCATGAGCGACACGCAGCCGGTGGAAAGCAGCCTGCTGGGGACGGACTTCACCCAGAGCAGCAGCAGCCCTCAGCACCACCCTCAGCAGCATCTGAAGAAGCCTCGAGTAGTTCTGGCTCCAGAAGAGAAGGAAGCTCTGAAGAGAGCCTACCAGCAGAAGCCCTACCCTTCCCCAAAAACTATTGAGGAACTGGCCACCCAGCTGAACCTCAAAACCAGCACAGTCATCAACTGGTTCCATAATTACAGGTAGGTTCTGTTGCCTCGTTGTCTATCACCAACTATTAGCGAGTAATCCAGCTCAGAAAAATAAAAATAACATGCTCCAAACATTGCATCTTTAATGTGGCTAAGCATGGCTGTTAGCATCATGGCATAATGCAGGTTCAGAATAGCTTTTTGTAGGTATTTGTTTGAGTTAAATGAACGTTGTTGTTTTATTCTATAAACTACAGACAACATTTCTCCCAAATTCCAATAAAAAACTAAATATTGTTATTTAGAGCATTTATTTGTAGAAACTTAGAAATGGCTGAACTAACAAAAAAGATGCCGAGCTTTCGGACCTCAAATAATGCAAAGAAAACAAAACAAGTTCATAATCATAAAGATTTAAGAGTTCAGAAATAAATATTTGGTGGAATAACCCTTGTTTTTAATAAGTTGTCATGCATCTTGGCATATTCTCCTCCACCAGTCTTACACACTGCTTTTGTAAGATAAATTTATATTACTCCTGGTGTAAATATTCAAGCAGTTTAGCTTGATTTGATGGCTTGTGATCTTCCATCTTCCTTTTATTTATATTCCAAAGGTTTCAATTTGGTAAATCAAATCAAAGAATCTCATCATTTTTGAGTGATCTTACTCTATCTAACCAGCTTTCTAACCTGAAAATAAATCACAGTTTATTCCCATAGCATTTATTTAAATGCATGTTAACAAATTTGAAAGCCTTCATGTTTATAATTATGTGTATTTTTATTATGGTAATCATACAGGAGGCGGTCTGAGACAATTTTTTTTATTTTTTTATTTTTTATGTATTTTATTATTTTTTTTAACCATGAAAATCTTATTATACTCTTGCAACCCTCCATCCCAAACAGCAATATCGTTTTTTATTATTTATGGTCACTGGACACTAGTCATAATCAGGGTTCGTACAGTCATGAAGTTCACTTTTGGTTTTACTGGCCATGACCGCACTGATGTTTTTAAAATCGTATGGTCATGGAACAGTCACGGAAGTATATTGGTTAAAATGCTAAATGCATCTTTATTTCTCTCCCTCTCTCTCTTTCTCCAGGTCTCGTATCAGACGGGAGCTCTTTATAGAGGAGATCCAGGCAGCAGGAGCGGCAGCGTCAGGTGAGGGAGGCTCACCCTCAGTCCCGCCAAGCAAAGCGGGCGAGGGCGACAGCTGCGACGGCACCGAAGGGGACGCAGCGATGGAGGACGGCAAGCCCGCAGGCCCCCGATCGCTCACCCCAGAGGAGGAGGCAGCGGCGGCCGCCGCCAAAGCTCTCACTCCCTCCCACTCCCCCATCCCCAAAGACCCCACTACCTCAGCCGCGGAGGGGCCCGGAACCAGCAGCTCCACGGGCCTGGGCCTGTTCGGCTTCCCGGAGACGACCCCCTCGGCTTCCGGCAGCACCTCGTCCTCCTCCTCCACCTCCCGCAACCCCAAGGACAGTAGCCTGCGCAAGAAGAAGGCAGCCAACCTCAATAACATTATTCACCGGCTGGAGAAAGCGGCCAGCAAAGAGGATCCGTCCGAGTGGGAGTTCTAAACCTAAAACCCCCCTGTTCTCAGCCTCACGGGCACGCACCTAACTCTCGTACACACCTGTACACACTCGTGCACGCTCGTGCACACAAGTGCGCACACACACAGAGACACTGAGACACAGAGGCAGGCTCCCACTACCTGTTTTCCTGTTTCCCACCCCTACATTTGACCCAGGAGACCCTCCTGTGGGCACAGCCAAAGCCAAGCGTGGCCATCTTTGATACTGACTGTTTTTTAGTTTATGATTTTTTTTTTCCTGATGAAGAAGAGAAACGAATAAGAAGTGAATAATAATAAGAATAAAAGAGGTGGCAGACGAGGAAAAGATGGAAAAAGAAAGGAAAATAATGGATGGAATGAACAATAAGTAAGGCGAAGCAGAAGAGCAGCGACCCACGTCGAGGACAAGGCCAATTTTTCACAGGCGATTTTAACTGTTTTTACTCACTGAGACGAAACGAAGCACTTAGCCGTCCTGCCGGCCAAAGTGCCCCTAAACCTCTTTCCTCCCGCCGGTCAGCCGGACTCTCGGACCCCAGCATTAACCAACCATCAACCACGAGCATTAAAACGGGTGGGGGGCAGCCCTTAAGGACCGAGCTGCCTCCAAACACTCTCTATCTCTCTAACACTTTCTTTTAAATCTCTCTCTCTCTATATATATATATATATCTTTTTATTTCTCTGTTTATTTCTCAGTTAGGGCTCGTCTGTCTGTTTTGTCCTTCAGGGACAGGCTTTGTAAGGGAGGTCAGGAGGTCAGGTCACGCCCAGATGTGCTCTACACAGCATCTACACAAGCCCAGCTTCACCCACCGCCTCCCACTTCTAAAGCTCTCTAAAGATTCTTCACATCACGCTGCACTCACTCTGACGCTGACGTGTTTAGTTGTAGTTGTTACACTTCTCTATGTTTGTGAGTTTCTCTTTGTTTTTTTTTTTTGTTTTCTTTAAGCTCCTCCTTCTCCCATCTTCACTTTGAAGACTTTGCATCGTAAGGTGGTCTCCTTTTCTTTCTATTTTTATTTTTGTACTTTTTTCCTAAAGTCATGTGTTGTGTGCATATCATCCTCAATCAAAGGGCATCTCGTATTATCGTTTATCATCGCTTTATCGCTCCACCTCACTCCGTTTTAATTCTGGAACGGAGATGCGAGAGCTTTCCAGAGAAAAGAACCAAGAGAAGCAGCAGCAGCAGAAGAACAATGAAGAAAACGTATACAATTTAAAAAAAAAAAGTTACAGATTTTACAGATTTTACAGAAGTTGCCGAAGGAAAGGAGGGGAGGAAACTTTTTACATCGTTTTCTATAGACCACCCCCTTCTTCACGCCTGCCAGCCAGCCATCTGATGGCAAAAAAAAAGAAGATCCTCCTGCATTTCTTCAAGGTTGTTTTGGTCCGTTTGTATGTCTGTCTGTTTTATTTTTTTTTCTTCTTTTTAAAACCGGGAAATCCTCCAACGAAGAACAAGTTTTTATATATCTATATATATATATATATATATATATATATATATATATATAGCAATTCGGTTGCCACTAAGAGATTGCACAGTCTATTGACTCTAAAGGACGGGGGGGAAAAAAAGACGAAGAAAAATACACTTTTCACATTTTCGGAAAGGGAGAATCGACACAAGTGAGAAGAGAAAAACTTGGAAAAGAAAAATCACTTTAATTCACGTTTTTTAAGTAAAAAAAAAAAAGATTCAAGGTTTTAAAAAAAAAAGGACAAAAAACAAGACTATATCGTGGTAGCTGACATAGTATTTTTTTTTTGTTTGTTTGTTCGTTTTTTAGTTTTCTTTTTTAACTTGTTACGTAGAGCTCTTAATAGTGCACATCCACTTCACAGCTTTAACAGGCCTGTACTACAACAGCTACACCACAGTCCACGCCATCTGGAATACACGGGATGATCATTTCTTATCTGATCCCTCTGTTTTAGAACGCCTTCAGGAAATCAACTTAATATCAATAAAAGGATTAATATAAAATAAAATAAAAAACGGACAGTAGGCGGAACAAGATGCCGGCAGTGATGGGTCTTCTTCAAAGAAAGGAAAAGAACAGAAGAAACTGTCTCTCTCTTTCAGAAAGACCATGCATGCCATTATTGGCAACTGTTTCAGGAAACAGGATTTTTACGATGAATAACATGATGAGTTGCAGAGGATTGTGGGAGTTGTAGTACTGTAGATTGGTACATGCGGTACTGTGTTTGATGAGGTTTGATTTTGAGGTTTTAAGGTTTAACCCCTACACTGTCACACTTCCACCCCCTACCCCCCTACACCCTTACCCCCTTACACCCACCCCGTCTCCTTTTTCACCTCTGAGGTCGCCAAGAAATGCACAGTTCACTTTAAAACCGTAAAAACACTCCACCGGTCACTAGCGCCCGCTTTTACAGCCGATGGGGATGGGGGTCTCGCTTCGGGTGCGAGGAGTATGTCCTGTGTCTTTCAGTTCACAAGTGTGTGTGTGTGTGTGTGTGTGTGTGTGTGTGTGAGTGTGTGTGTGCATATCTTTCCTTGTAGAAATGGAACTCATTCACTAAATGCCATGGATCCCTTCTCCCCTCCTTCCTCCTGGTCTGATATATCTCTGTAAAGGGAACCCAGTTAAAGAGTTAATATCTTATCTAGGACTAGGAGAACCTCATTGTGATGATATGAGGTCTGATAAAGTTATTTTCCAGCAAGCACAAAGGCATTTAAATGATATGAACCAGGACATTCTTGGGCTGTATTTTGTCAATACAATATGTATTAAATTAAATCATCTTCATATACAACTCTGGTAAAAAAAATTAATAAATAAATAAATAAAAACAATATACCCCTTCAGTTTATTTATTTGCAGAAAATGAGAAATGGCTGAAATAACAGAAAAAGATGCAGAGCTTTCATACCTCAAATAATGCAAAGTTTTAAGATTTCAGAAATCAATATTTTATGCATCTCGACATGTTCTCCTCCACCAGTCTTACACACTGCTTTTGGATGTCTTTACTCCTGGTGCAAAATTTCAAGCAGTTTAGCTTGGTTTGATGGCTTGTGATCATCCATCTTCCTCTTGATTATATTACAAAAGTTTTCAATTTGGTAAAATCAAAGAAACCCATCATTTGTAAGTAGTTTCTTATTTTTTCCAGAGCTGTATACATTATACATATAAAATTTGAGGAAAAAAGAAAAGTTCACATTTTGTTCAGAGTCAGAAAAGTGGGATCTGGAACAATATTGTGCTTTTGAGAATTCATACAGAATTGGGAAAAATATTGCAATAGTAAAAAAGTAGGATAGTAAAAAAATAACAATTTTTAAAGTATTTCCAGCAGGTTTGCATCATTACAATTAATTTTAAGGACTAGTTTAAGTCAGGCCTGGTTGATCCATTAGTTTTAGCACTTATTTTATTCATAAATAGAAATAAATTAAATTACAAGCATAGAAGCACTTCAGTTATAACTGTAGCTCTTCAAGGCTCCTCCCACTATTAAGACTATGAGGTTTTCTAAAGTGTAAAATACTTCAGGCAATTTTTAAAAAAGTGTTTCTTAGATGTTTCTCAGATTTTCAGATGAGTCAATTAGCATGTAGCGCTATTAGCATTTTTTTTTATTTTTTTTTATTTTTAGTGTATTGACTTTTAACTTGAGGTCACCCTTTACAGATATGGCGAGAACCATATATCTCTGCCAATATATCAGACGGGACTCAGTGCCTGCCAGTCCACTGCCTCTCCCCTTTATGTGTGTGAGTGTGTGTGTACGAGTGAGTGTGTGTTTTAGTGTGTGTGGGAAGTGTGTGTGTGTGAATTGTATCCCCCTACGTTGGTTGTACATACTTGCACACACGTGCACAACTGCCACCCTTCCTCTCTCCTCATAAGCTGTTTTATCAATCATTATCGTTACTAGGCTTCTAATGAAGTAGCGGATTTTATCCTTTTCACTTGTTTTTTCTATTTTTTATTTTTATTCCTGTATAATGTTTAGGTTCCTTTAATTGCCATATCCTGAAGCATCATATAGAGTTACAGTTTTATTCAGCTTTATTTATAGGTGCTGCATTTTTGCGTTTTTGACTCTTTTATTTGAATTCTGTTTGAATTTGTTTTTAATATGTATTGGATTATAAGAGGGCAAGTTACGTTCTTTTTTTGTTTTTTTGTTTGGTTTTGATTTTTTAAGTTTAGACTGATAGACTGCCGGCAGTATTGGGTTAAAATTTACAAGATGTAGTTCTCATACGTTGTATATTAATGAATTCTACAGATTATTTTAACTCGTTTATATTTACGTTGAATTATTATGATGTCACTTAAATGATCACAATGGCATTTATCGCTAATGTTGAAGCTGTTCACCTTTTTCTTCTGTTTTGTTTGGATTGTTGGAATTGCGCATTTCTCGTTTTCTCTTTTTTTTGTCGTATCTTTCTCGAACATCGTACGAAACAGTCTCTCTTTTTTTATATTCTCCGATATACGTTGATCTCATTGGACGCAGGATCTCTTTCCTTCTCTGATGCTACCATTTATCCTTTGTTCTTGTTGTTGTTATTATATAGTTCTTAACGTTGTTTTACTCTTTCTCACTTCGGTTATTGATGATGTGTTTTAATTTAGTTTTTCGGAGCATGTTTCGTACCTCTCAGGCCCTGAGTACACTGGCGTTGTATCTGTGCTCTTCAGAGATGGAAGCCCTCCCCCCCTGACTCGTTTAGAAGTTGTGGTCGACTGCGGTCGCTCCAGATTGGCATGGTGGTTGGTGAAGTCACTCCTGTCTGAACGGCCTTGCGATATTTTTGGTTTGATGTGTGCTTGTTGACGATGGTCATGGCCTTTTTAAATTTTTGCTTTCTTTTTCGGTTCCATTTTGGGGGGAAAAAATCCCAGCGTAAACTGCGAAGGTCTTAAGGCGTCAGCATACTTCTTGCAGAGTCGGCGTTCGCTTGGCTTTGGTGTAAAATGTGGCGTGATTTGCTGAAAAAACAAACAAGCTGGTCCTGTGATTGGTCGGGATTGTACCACCTTGGCTTTCTTTACGGTTTCGTTTTTTAGGGGGAAAAAAACATGTACACTGCGGCTAGGTGACAAGGAGCTCTCAAGGCCTCAGCATACTTCTTCGCTTGGCTACGGCAAAAAAAGAACCAAAGCAGACGCATGTTGTGCAGAAGTAAGCTGGGCGAACTGGACAGCCCAAAAACTCTTGTGATTGGTCTGGCTGGTATTGCTTTTGCTTCCTTTTCTTTCTGAAAAAAGTGGTAGTTTCTTTGGTACACTGCGGATAAGCTGTAGGAAAGTCTTAAGGCCTCAGGTCACTTCTTGTGGAGACAGCGTTCGCTTGGCTTCGGCGAAAAATCTGACTTAATTGTAGAGAAATGAAAAACTGCAGACGCCATCTTGCACACGAATGGATACACCCAGCGAACTGTACATCCCAAAAACTCTAAAGTGGAGCTTTGGCAAAAGGCAAACAAAACCACAAAATGTAGCCAAGCGAAGGTGCATTTGACTTTGTGCAACTCTCAAAATCAAAATTTGGTTTCGCAGAAAGTATGCAGAGGCCTTTAGTGTTGGTGTTTTGTATTTTGGCACAGCAGTGGTTTGAGTACTGAGCACCAAAGGTTTTAGAAGTTTTCTTGAAGGTTCTACCAGCCTTTTGCACTTATATTCACACGTAAACATCAAAAATTCATTTCATGAGGTGTGAACCAGGCCTCAAAAACGTTTTAGACCTCAGGCTTTCAAAGCACAATGATATAAAAGTATCAAACTGATTGTCTCTAGGACCCAGGCTAACGGTCTAATCTGGAAGTTCTTCGTAGAGGAATGTAGGCCAGGTCTTCTTCAGCTCTTACTGCCATTGAGAGATTACGCCTGTGAAGCATTTAATAAACTTCGCAGGTTGAATTGAGCCCCGTTTCAAGCACTTAAAGCCGCACACTGAGATTCGTTACTTAACACTTTGTAAAAAACCCAAAAAAATGCAGAGCCAAAGGCGTCTGCTCAGCATTAAAACAGATTGATCCATGCCGCTTTGTCTTAATGAATTTTCATTCACGCCATGACTGGTGATCCAATTACCTCGAGAGTCATGGTGAAGATATTGTGAAACTCCCACCCCCACATCCAATATCAAAGCATTCCCAATGTCCACACCCATTTCCCTCATTCTTAGCATAACACTAACTCAATTCACTTCTCAAAAATACGAAGTTTTGATTACTAAAAAAAGTAAAAAGCACAATCTTACTAAAGAATCTCATTCAGGATGAGTCTTTGAGATCTTACAGATCTTTTAAAACCGGCTGCCGTCTTCTAAAAGTAGTCAGCAGCCGTAGTGTTTTTTTAAAACCGTCCCTCTGGAGAGCCGACATCAATCAAAGCACTTAAAGCCTCCTGGAATCCGACCCTCGCAGTGTCTGATGAGATGATCAGTGTGAAGAGTGCCTTGCCTTCAAGTGTTTCACCTTTAAATACTACACAATTCGTTTAACAGTGCAGTAAATCATCCTAAATCACAAAATAAAAAAGAATCTGGGTTTACTCTAAATAAATTCCAGTGTTATTTCAAAAAATAAGAGAGAAGAAAAAAACGCCTTAAACTAAAAATTCTTTCATTTTTATATAAAAATCAAAAGCTCTTATTAAACATTTCAGTTTTTACTACATCTCTAGCTCCGTAGGTATGACCGCTAAAAGAAATGCAAACATGATCCTAGAAGGGTCTTCACAGAAGAAGGGAGTGTTCATAAGGGTGCACAACATCTTCAACAGCATCTTCTTCTACTACCTACCTTAAAAAAATCATAATGAATTAAAAATGTATTTAATTAATAAAAAAATTAAATGAACAACAAAAGTGTGTTTACACTTTACAGTGTTTTGTAATTCAGTTATAATCACATTTCTGCAGTTATTTGTTTTATTTAAGTAATCATGTAAACAGCATTGATTTATTAGAATCTGTAATTGTATTTCTCAGTCCTTTAACTCTTTAATGTCTTATTTTGTGATTTTATTGGCTGGACCCAAATTTAATGCATTTTAAAATATATTTAAATGCATACAATGATGACCTACCTATCTATGTATGTAGTCCATCGTCTACATATATTTTCACATTAGCTTTTCACCACATATTAGTTATTCGTCACGTTTTTTATTCAGAATTTCAGTAGATCATGTGGAGCCACTCAAGATTTTATGTGTGCAATAATAAAGGCAACTGTAATAGATGAAAACGTTTAAAATATGTATTTCTGTAGCTGAAATAATGTTACAAAACTAATTTAAACAACTAATGTTAAAAAAATTATTGATTATTGTATATTTAGGCTTATGTCAGATGTTGTACTGCTTTCTGCAGTAAAATAACATCAATAATCAACTTAGATTTAATGGATGCTTGTTAAAATACCCCTATTATAAATGTTATCATAACATTATGCCGTAGAACCTAAATGCAACCTTTATGCAGTAAAATAATATCGGAATTTTAAAAAATCAGCCATTATGATGACTAATTTTTGTTCTCACAAGCTTTAGGAAGTCTTATGTAGGTGTTATGTAGCCTTATGAACATTGCTTGTTTCTGTGATTACTTCCCATTGTCTCAAACATACAGTAGAACCTAAACTTTTGATACTAAGAACAGAAAATTAAATGAAAAAACTTCTCAAAGAAAATGAGAACAGAGTGAACAGTATCCAGGCAAAGCCATTGGCTGTTTCATACCTTGTCGGAGTCATTTTATGAAATATATAGAGCTGGTTCTTTATGTTTTGTTGATAAATTTGTCATTTTTGTTCCCTGTTTATGGGAATGCTCAGTACTTACTCTCAACTACTCCCAAATACACACCCACTATCTGAGACCTTCCTATAGTTAGTGCATCATCTTTTTTTTTTAACACGAGAGCTGTAGAGGTTCTTAAAGAAGCCCTGTCTACATCACCAGCCCTGAGATTTCTACCGTTTTTATTATTTAAAAAAAAAAGTTCTCACACTTTTGATGGTTATTTGAGGCCGGCCTGCAGGTGGCGAGGTTCTTCCGTTTTATTATTGCGTTATATGTGTGGCTTCATTTTACAAAGTAAGGTTTTGCTGGAGCTTGAGACTAATTTTTTCTCTCCATTTGATATCAGTTTGATTTATTGCTGTCACATTATTCGCATTATAAAGTACTGACTGGTCAGTGGAAGTTTTTTCTTTATGAATTTGTGCTGATAAGAAGTTATTCTTCATACACTGATGAAAACACTGAGTTACGCAGATGACTTGAATGGACCCGGTTGAAGTTTTGTGGATTTTTTTTGTTTCGTTTTATCTATCGGAGGCTCGTCTCTCTGACTGTCCTGCTTTCGTTTTGTTATATTGATATATTCAGTAGCGCTTCTGTTCCATGGTCCGATGAAGAACTCAAACCCATGATTTGTCTGCTTTTTTTTGTTTTTTTTCACAAGAAATTTTCATTTCAGAAAGAAAAAGAAGAGGAAATCCTTTACGTGATAAAAGGCGATTTAAAACAAACAAAAAAAAGAAACCAAATACTGTACTAAAACGGGTTATTGTGTGCATGTGAGCGCATCTATCAGGTCAACAGAGATTTTTCATGGTTTTTTTTTACTTATTTCCCTCTGTCTGGTATGGATTTTTTTGTTTTTTGTTTTTGGCCCTTAATTTGTGCTTAGGCAAGGAAAGCAAATACGCTAAAGAAGTGTCAGTTCATAAAAATTAAGATAAAAACAAGTGTGTTTATATGCATTTTATAATTCAGATATATTTTTTTTTTATTTGACTGGTTATCGACTTGTTTATGTAGGTGATTCACAGGTCAATTACTTCAGTTTAGTCAAATTAAGAGTAAAGTTACTCTGACATAGAATAAACATATAATTATTTACAAAACTCTACTTTGTTTTAAAACATGTTACACTACTAAAAACTCCTGAGAACAAAAGGTTAAGTGTATTAATTTTAAGATAAATCATGGTCGCACCACATGACATATGGAGAAAAAAAAAATCACTTCATCTTAAAAATCTTAATATGAACATTTGAAACAATACTAACTGTTTTACAATTTTAAAATTGACCTGTTGAAAACTTAGATGCCATTAATCATTTTATCTGATTAAATGAACTTGGTTAAACATGTTGATCAGATTTAACTAACATGTTCAGATCAGATCAGATTGTGAAATTCATGTAATGCACTCATTAACTGTTTTTAAATTTAAAAGTTGAACATTTTAAAACATTAAGGCAGAAACGCATGTAAACGACTTGAGCTTTATCTCCACAAAAACACTTGTTCCATCTGTAACTGCTGTTATCTAGTTCATGCAAGCACTGATCCATCTCTAAAAGAGAATCTTCTTCCATTGCTTTGATTTTGATCTATAATTAATACATTCATTCTGTTCTTAGATTAGATTTTACCTTTAGGTCAGCATTGCTTTAAAGCATTCAATCCCAAACCCTGGTGTTTGAGGAAGACACTTTATCCTAACATCATTTGATCTAATTCAGCTAGTCAGTCAGTTATCACACTCTTTTTGAGTTAAAGATTTTTGGGCAAGAAATTACTAGAATATTCTCTTGTTTCTTTAGGACCTGACTTGAAATCCTCACTTTAGAGGTTAATCTTACGTCTAATTGAACTGTAAGGAACTGGACACGCCTACTTTCTTTTGCGGCTTTTTGTAGGGCATTTATTTCATTTTATTTTTATTTATTTTTATTTTACCTTTTAAAGCATTAAAGCATTTCAAGGCTTCCCTCCCCCTCCTGCATCTTAACGATGCTTTTAATTTCAGACGAGCTCTGTTTTTTTTATTATTGTTGTTTTTTTAAAGTAAAGTAAAAAAAAAAAGCAGTTTGCGAATTCAGGAATCTGCCATTCTTCGCTTATTTTTCTATAAAAGTAAATCAGATATTCTATACACCATCCGTCAAAAAAAAGTTGTACAGATTTTAACCGAGACATATATTATGGTGTGGCTGTTTTTTTTTTTTTATTATTTGTTTGTTTGTTTTTGTTTGTTTGTTTGTCTGTTGAGAACCTAACCTAATTTGTTAGAGGTGGTAGTGCAGAGGACAACACTGGTCTCCTAATCAGGACAAAACAAACCTCAGACGTTTTCCTTTAGTTTTTTTTGTTTGTTTCTGATTTTTTCCGTAGTTAAACATTAATATGAAGTGGATTCTTCTGAGAATATTTTTTAAAATCACTGGTATGCATGCAAGCGATCACATGCCGAGCTATGTAGCTGGTCAGGCTGTATCTTTATGGACTGTTCCTTTAAATCTCTTATTATTTTTATTATGGTTCCTTCATTTTTCTCTCGAAAGCGTTTTTTCATGCGTTACGTTATCGTTAACAGTGTAGAAGCGAAGATTTTCTCACACTTTCTCTGAATAATAAGCTTTACGACTTCGACTATTGATTTAACGAACGTTCTTGTGTTTTACACGTTCTTGTGTTTTATCCGGTATATATATATATATACGTATATATATATATATATATATATATACGTATATATATATATACGTATATATATATATATATATACGTATATATATATATATACGTATATATATATAACGTAACCAGGCCGGTTGCAAGGCCTCAAGTTCTGGCTGTTACGGCTCGTCCACGCTCCCTTTACTAGTCCACTTACTAGTCAGGTGTGATGACAAAGTGGCCGACCAGTTCCGTGAACTGCTCACTTTTAACGACCAGCGATTTACGAAATCCAGCATGGGGTTCGGTTCAGATTGGAATACCTCTGGCTAGGCAACTGTTTGATTTTTCTTCTTTTACGTTTTAAAGGGTTTTTATCTGCTCATATCACAAAACCATATCCGAACAATGCAGTTTATTTACAGGAATTATCTTCTTCTTCTTGATTCATGTTTTGATTCACAGTGAGTATGGTATGATTTGGCCATTCACAAGATCACATTTGTAGAAACCTTACTCTGCGTGCACAACGTTTAGCCAGCCTTTAGTAAGCTGTGGTGGCGTTTCGAGTTAAAAAAAGTTGGGCAGTGAGTTTAATTGGATTGACTGGTCATGCAAAATGAGTTTTCATAGAAATGGGAGCCTGCTATTTGCCATACAACATATTTCAAATTGACCATCAGCTAAACTCACTGTAATATCAGACCATGAGTGACCTCCATCTGTCTCAGGAAAACATATTATGATTGCATATGTTTCCTAAACTATGCATTAAACATAAGCACTTAGTCTATAGCCTAGTTCATGATGTGGCTATGCTAGCTGTGCTCAACGTTTATAAGGTCATAGTCATCACTATAATGTTAGACATATTTTCAAATATAACAAAGACTCCATATAGCGTATATGGAACAGAAATTGGACTGGAATTGGTTTTGTGACATTCCTTGGAAGTTCCTTGTGAAATTCAGTTTTAAAGCTTACTTTTATCCGAATATAAATTAAAAAAATAAAAACAACAGTACATATCAATAAAAGAATATTTATTTTATATTTATTACATTAATAAAGTCAGGAAGTGAGAAAAAATCAGGTTTGGAGACACAGAGCCTCTTAATAACCACATTTATTCAAACGTTTATCAATCAGTTTATCAATGTGCGAATAATTTCAGAATAATCACCAAACAATCATTGAATAATAATGGAATAAACAACTAATAACCATTGAATAATCGTTGATAAATCGTAGAATAATCGTCAAATATTTGTTGATTAATCTGCGAGTCACCGTCGGTAAATATTTACCGCTTTTCCTGAAGCTTTTACGAGTTTTCTCACCATGTTTTGAATCCTTTAGCCTACAAAAATACAAGACACCGGCCATGTGCCCCTATTTGCGTTTTGCATAAACTCCTCCCACCTTTAGTTTTTCATCAAACCAAATCACTGATATTTTTCAGTATCACATATGTTTAGATGCCCTGGTGTTGTGCACGCAGAGTCAAGGTCAACGCAAAGCAGTGTTTTATACAGTATGTTACAACTGTTAGACAGCTAGATCCCTGGGGTTGATGGGAAATGTAGTCTTTGAAAGGCCTTGCTGCTAAACGGTTCCTGCTAGCCTAGTGCTTTATGTACTTAACGTTTTTCGTGGTTTGTGGATTGGTTGGTTGGTTGGTTTGTTAGTGTTTTTTTTTTTCCTTATTCTGCTGATACCAACACCACGTTTCACAGATAACTGATACCAGAAACCTGTTCAGCTGTTCAATCGGCAGGTCCTGATCTCTCTCTCTCTCTTCTTGCATGGTTTCCATTGGAACGTTGCTCCTTGTCTTTTGACCCAAGTCTGAGGTCTGAGGTCATTAACTTCATTTTTACCTGTTGGTTCGTTAACTTATTCGGTCCTTTCGTAAGCATCTTTTCCACAGTGTTGTGTGTGGTTTGGTTTGGTCATATCCTGTTTGTTTTTTATATATATATATATATATATATATATATATATATATATATATATATATATATATATATCCTGGAGTCAAAAGCTTTTAGTTTAGTTTTATTTTTTGTCTTGGTTTGTTTTGTAAGACGTCGTTTCAGAGATTAATGTCAGTCATTTGTATTTACAAAAAGAAGAGGAAAAAAAAAGTACAAAAAAAAAGTATATGTTCAAATAGAACTCTACTTAATGCCAGTTTTGTGGCTGCTCGAGTTTGATCACTTTACTACTTAAGCCACCCTGCCAGATTTCTAGATTTCGTCTTTTTTCTAACGGAGGATCTTTTCAGCTGACGCTTTCGAAAGCTGGGACACTACTTTATAATAATGATTGGGGTGGGCGGGACTAAAAAAAACAAGGGTGGGTGGGACTAACAACGGGGGAGGGAGGTGGGTATTTTTTGGGCCACACCCACACAGCCTTAAAGTGCCAGAGGCCTCAAACCCTCGCGTTCTTGTTCACGGGAAAATGTCTTTATTTTGTCCACTGGTTTGATAGCACTCATTTACGAACGGGTTACAAAGTACATGCACACAAGTCCAAAAGCGAAGAAAAAAAACTTAAAAAAAAAAGACATGCTTACTTTCTATGATGTGTATAATAGCTGTAATTAGATGTACAAACTTTATCAGATCATGACGTCGACGTCCGGACCCTTTCGGAGGTTTGACGGTTCGTTAATGGACTGATACGGATTGAGTGTCAATGCCAAATACTAAGATTATTTCAGATGTACCCTGAGACTCCACAAATGTTGAGATCTGTCTCTTGACATTGTTTTTTTTTTGTATGGTCGGCTGTGTATATATAATGTTCATGGTTTTTGCGTTTTACTCCTTCTATCTTCGTTTCTTTCTTTCCTTTCCCCTACTCACTCCCTCCTTCCTTTCTCTCCTCTCAGCTCGTCTCTTCGTAGTAAGACCCTTTTGTTACCAAAATTGGAACTTCACATTGAAGTTTTCTTAAGCCTGAGGTTACTGAGTCAAGAGACAGGGTCAAGGAGTTTGTGTCTCGGTGTTTTGCAGTCGTTTGCCATCTCTCCTTTCTCACGTTGTCGACTGTTCAAGTTATGGAAGGTCTACAAGGCTGATTCTCTCACTACACACCTGCCAAGTTCTCTTAGGTTGGAAGTAGGGCTGCACGATATGGGAAAACAGGTAAAAAAAAATATATACTACCAAGCATATGATGTTTAGTAAAAAAAAAAAAAAAAAAGTCAAGACTATCTTTTATTTGTTTCATTTCCAGTCAAGGTGGCCCTTAAGTTCACGTGTTCAAGTTCATGTTTAACAAATCACAACCAATCTTCCATGCTTAGGAATTAAAAGAAGACCCCCTAAACTGCAGGGAGAGAGTTCCACATTCAATGATGTAGAGGTCTGGATTCTCAGGGGGAACTGTCCATGGTTCTGAGAACACCAGCAACTTGAATTTCCTGAAGATCAAATTTCTTCTTTCAGTCCACAGTAGGGGCTTCCTGATCAATTAACTTTCCTCATTGTGGAAAAATAGACATATAACACATGGTGCATGATTTTCTACTCTCTTTGAAAGATGAAAGACTTTAGTTTTAAAGATTCTAAATGAACTACATTTTAGAATATGTACCATCATGTCTGAAATCCCTCTTCGTCTACCTAATACAGTCTATACCATCACTTTTACTAGCAAAGTGTTAGCATATTGTCTACCAGGCACCTATGCCGGGGTTATATGGTGTCGTGATTATAATAAATGCGATCGAGTTCATGACTGGTTAGTTCTTGACACATGAACAAGTCGTAATTCCTAGAAATAAATTTGATACCTGGTTCCAGACTTCAGATTACCTTTAATGACTAAAGTCCCTAAAGAAGCCATAATCAGTGATGGATGCTAAATAATCCATAAGGTACAGCAGCTGTTAATTTTTACGTATTTACGAGTGCTTATTTAACTTGATGTGGAACAGTATATAGTAAATTGACTGATCTGCTAGTGAGGTTTTTAAAAAAAGCAGGTAAAAAAAAAAAAACAAGCTCAACACAAAGCACTAACTGGCTTGATTTGAGAAGCTCAAGAGTTTCTGCTATCATCATTATGAAGACTGATCCTGAGATACAATTAACAATAGTGATCGTGCAGCCCTCTTCCAAGGTTTTCCTACTACGTCCAGGAGAGTGTGGCGACGGGCTATGCAACACTGAGACGTGTTAGCCACAGACACACCAGCTGCAAGCTGAAGAAGCGATACTGTACTAAGCTTTAGCTGACTTTAAATTTTTTGTTTCATTTTATGTTGTTTTTTTTTCTTCATAGACGTTTGTCGTCCGATCATGTGTCTGTGTGAGTGTTTTCATATATGAGTGTGAGTCTGTCTGTCTGTTTGTTTGATGTGCAGCGTTCTGCCTGCCTATTGGCTCTCGGTGTGTTCACCCCTTAGTGAGAGCTCCTTTCAGATACTTGTCACTAGTTCGGTACCGCTCGAAAAAAAAAGAACTATTGGAAAACGGAACTCGTAACTCGTGAAAAAATACGTACAGCTCTTTTTTTTTTCTCGATACTTTGTGTCGATCGTTACCAGTCGTCAAATCACTTACCCCTTTCCCTCATATTCACCAGTGTGTGTGAGTGGAATAAAAAGAGTGTGTGTGAGTGGAAAAAAGAGTGTGTGTGTGTGTGTGTGCCTCAGTATGACCTAGTCACTTAAGGCTGCATGATCGTTGATCGTTGTTTTTAAATACGGAAGGAATCTTTTGGCCTTCCTCACCTCAGTTCCCTCAGAACTGTTCCGAGGCCCTCTCGTGTTGGGTTTGGGGTTTTGTTTCATGTCATCTTTTTAAAAAAAAAAAAAAAAAATCTTTTATTTTGTTTGTTTTTTTTTTTGTTTGTTTTTTTTATTTAGTGTGTCATGTAGTCTGTTCTCAGCACTGTAAGACAGTCCCTTATACAATATGGAGAAGCAATATCACTGTAAGAAATCTTCACAATGTATTATTATTGTTATTATGATTATTATTCACTAGCACCCTAGGTGTGATAATTGAAGTAAATATCTTTTATACAAACACAAAACATGTGCTGTGGTCTGTTCTTTTTTTCCTTCTCTTTTTTTCCAATTGCTTTGCTTCTTTCTGATTTTTTCTGATGTCTGCAACTGATTTGTATCAATCATTTATAAGCTGGCGTTCAAGTAAATATATGAAGACTAACAGTACAATGCATTCATTATATTCATTTTAATGGATGAAGCAGGTCATGATTGGTTGCTTTGCATTGAAAGACGCCTAATAGATCTTTTTCACAAAGGCTGCATCATCACATCCAGCTCTGACAAGCAGTGTTGTCTTATTTTCACCTGCACCGCTTAACAGGGTGTTTACTGGTTTTCAGGTTCCCTCAATCAACAGCAAACAGGAGCACAGCTAACATGTTTTAATGTTCCTCCAGCACGAACTAAAGGCTAGTTTCTATTGAGAATATGTGCCACACTAATGTTTACAATTTTAGACCCGTGTGTAATGCTCCCTCTGCGTTCAGTTTTACACAGCAGAGCGTTTCTTTATGATCATAACATCGCTGAACTACAGAATAAAATATTAACGCTTAATCCTGATACATTATAGTATAAACTCTGGTGAGTGTTTAAAGGGGCACTAAGCCCCCTGATTTTTCTGACATCACCCTCAGCTCAAATTTGAAAAAGGCAAAAAAAAAAACAAAAAAAAAAAACAGGAGGAGTAGTTTGGGATGGACACTGGGTGATGTATGGGTTTAGAGACAGAGCAGGAGGAAGAGCTGATTGGCTGAGCTGCAGCGGCAGCAGCATGCCTCTGATAGTGGTGAAACACCGATGGTACACGGACACAAAGTACACTGACACATCATCCACACCTATAGCACAGTTGAACCTGAGAGGGCGCTGCAGAGGCAGAAATTAACACAATTAAAAAGTTTTTTTCATGGAAATGTTCATAAAATTTTCAAGCAGGACTGGTATGTTTTATTACTTTAACGGAACACATTTTAGCTATTAATGGAAAAAATATGGTGTTTAATTTATATTTCTGCAATAACCAACATGGAAGTATGAAAAAGTTTCACTGCATGGATAAAAAGTTTAGAAGTTGTCAACTTGAGTATAATGCAAATGAGTATAAAGCTGCTATGCTGTATATGTCCAATCAGGGATGAGCAGGCTGGTATATCATATAAGCATCACAAACAGAATAGACGCCATTTAAACATGTAGGGAAAGCTAAAAAACATGGTACCGCTACAGTATACAGTACAAAATTAACAAGCACCTTACAAACAAGGAGCATGCAATCAAAAAAAAGTGTCATCTTTAAAAAATAAAATATAAATAAATATCCTAATCAACATATAACACAGAAAAATGTGTGTAAATGTATGTGTTGTTGCTTTGCATTATTAGCAGATATACTGTACATGGAAAAATAATGGGATTTGGTGCAAGATCCTATTTCCTATATAGGCCTATTTTACTAAGCTGGGGCCCTAAACAAGATTCTGATCAATTGTTCTCCTACCTGAACTCTGAGCCAAAATGTGATCATTTCTGAAGCTGATCTAGAATTTAGAATGTAGTTAAAATGATACATGAGAAATTTAATCACCCATGACGTTCATATACTACCATATACCATCTCTAGACTCTGACTGCTCCTCTCATTCTGGAGATTCAGGCCAATATAAACACATTTAACCAGGCAGATGTAGAATTTAAGGTGGAATGACTATAACAAAAATAACAGTAGATGTTGTAGAACTTAAATTTTACCCCTTTACTATTTAAGGTGGAATAGAATATTAAATAATCAGCTGGAATACACTAATTATGTAGCTAACAGCTGCAGCCCTTAAGGTGGAATAAAAGAAAAAGTAGAAAGAGTAGCTGTTAATATTTCTTTCAGCTTTGTGCCTCCTTAAATCGTGCTTTTGTTCAGTCCAGGCTCCTGTACTGCTTCACTGTTTAAGGTAGAACAAAGACGTCAGGTAAGCCCTTGTTAGTGTGACTATATGTGAATAGCGGCAGCATTTAAGGTGGAACTAGAGTGATTGCGTGAATAGAGCGGCAGCTTTTAAGGTGGAACTAGCGTGATAGTTACAACGTTTAAAGTGGAAAAGTGTAATTGTGCGAATACAACGACAGCATTTAAGGTGGAACAGAAATTTCGAAGAATTCAGTTAGCACTCTGAGGTAAATACTTCATACTTAATAAAATTTCAGAGTGTACAGGTGTATTTGGGGGTGTTTAAACCAGTTCTATCCAGTATAAAATCAGGATATGTTCACTTTTCTTCTTCAGAGTTTGTGTAAGTTTATGTAAGTTCACTGTAAAGTGCTGGGAAACTTTTAAGGTGGTATCTTTTCGTGGCTATTTATGGTTCCTAAAATATTATTTATTACTAATCAATAATCCATCCTCAAAAAGAACAATGGCAGATTTACCTCGTGGAGTCTTTTTTTCTATGTTTCTTGTCCTGAAGCAATTATTTCATGATTGATATGGAAATTGGGGCCCTAATTAATATGCAGGACATGCAGCAGCTCTGCCTGTTTCTGTTAACAAATAAACTCTTTTTTAAAAAACAAAGTTATAAAGAATATGTCATATATTTGCACAGCTCTCAGGTGGCGATGTAGTCCAGATCTTATGCAGTGGTATGAAAAAGTTTGGGCACCGCTGATGATTTTTATGATTGGATTAACAAATTCAGTTAAATATATCATGTAGCAGATGAACACAGTGATATTTGGGACATGAAATTAAGTTTATAGGATTTACAGATGCAATAATTGCATCTGTAAATCCTATAAACTTAATAATTCTGTGCAATAATTCTTTAAACAAGATTAGGCAGGTGCATACATTTGGGCAACCTTGTCATTTTATTGGTTTGAATACCTTTAACACTAATTATTGTAACACAAAATTTGTTTGGTAAGCTTATTGATCCTTGACCTACATACACAAGTGAATCTAATTATGAAAGGGTTAAGGTGGCCAGTGGCAAGTTTTTCTCTCCTTTACATCTTCTCTGAAGAGTGGCAACATGGGAGCCTCAAAACACAACTCTCAAAAGACCTGATAACAAAAATTGTTCAACATTATGGTTTAGGGGAAGGATACAAAAAGCTATCTCAGATATTTCAGCTGTCAGTTTCCACTGTGAGGAACAGTAGTGAGGAAATGGAAAAACTCCAGGCACAGTTCTAGTCAAGACCTGAAGTGGCAGACCAAGAAAAAATCTCAGATAAGCAGAGGAGAAAGATGGTGCTCGGAAACCATCAAACCTGACTGAACTGCAGATGTTTTGTAAAGAGGAATGGTCCAAAATACCTTCAACCAGAAGCCAGACTCTGATTGAAAGCTATAGGAAGAATTTAAAGGCTGTTATTTCTGCAAATGAGGACATTGATGTAGTTTTGCTGTTGGGGTGCCCAAATGCACCTACCTAATTTTGTTTAAAAAAATTGCACCCTTTCTGAAAATCCTATAAACTTTATTTCACTTCTCAAATATCACTGTGTTCTTCTGCTATATGATATATTTAACTGAAATTGCTGATCCAAACAACCAATGATTTATAAAGGAAGATCAATAAAATGAAAGGGAGAAAGTGTTTGTGCTAAATGGAAACAAAATGGAAACAAAAATGCCCATTCTGAAATGTCTCCTCAGCTAATCTATAAACCTGTTCCATCCTTTATCCTCTCTGTGTGTGAAAACCTTGTACAGTAGATCATAGAATGAAGTGAACTGGAGGTAAGAACTATGGTTCCTTATCCACATTAATGCACTGGCAAACCTGTGTCCAAATAATGAACCTGTAAGATTAGTGTGTCCAAATATTAGTGGACACCTCCTGTAATGAAAGCATTCGGCTGCTTTAAGTTGCAGTACTTCTCTAGAGGTGCTAAATAAGCTGTGTGTGTTTTAAGTGGTGTCCACAAATATATGGACATGTAGTCGATCATGGCTGGTTTTTTCTGCTCTAAAAGGCTCCATGTTTTTTATGTCAGGGCGCTACACAGCGCTGCAGGTGGAGTTTTCGGGTGCAGTGAGGACCAGCGCTGAGCAGAAGGAGCTTATCCTCAAACTGGAGCATGACCTGAGCACTATCCAGACCATGTCCTCCCTGTCCCGCCCTGATGCTGAGGTACACATCTACCCTCATTATTAATGGTCAAGCAACATTTTAAACACAAAAACCGTTCTGGAAAAAATTAAGAGACCACTTCACAGTTTCTGAATCAGTTTCTCTAAATGTTGCTATTTATAGGTAAATGTTTGAGTATAATGAACATTGTTGTTTTATTCTATAAACTACAGATATCATTTCTCCCAAATTCCAAATAAAAATATTGTCATTAAGAGCATTTATTTGCGGAAAATGAGAAATGGCTGAAATAACAAAAAAGATGCAGAGCTTTCAGACCTCAAATAATGCAAAGAAAACAAGTTCATATTCATAAAGTTTAAAGAGTTCAGAAATCAATATTTGGTGGAATAACCCTGGTTTTTAATCACAGTTTTCATGCATCTTGGCACATTTTCCTCCACCAGTCTTACACACTGCTTTTGGATAACTTTAAGCCATTCCTGGTGCAAAGATTCAAGAAGTTCAGCTTGGTTTGAAGGCTTGTGATCATCCATCTTCCTCTTGATTATATTCCAGGTTTTAAATTTGGTAAAATCAAAGTAGAAATAGAAGATATACACCAAGCAGCCATAACATGATGATCTGGTGTAAGGGTCAGTTCTTGAAGTTGATCAAAGTGATGAATAAGGACAAATGGACAAATGCAAGCATCTGAGACACTCTGACAAGACCAAGAACCAAACTTTGATCACTAGAGGTCTGATCATCAAACATTAAGCATCACTACAGTAAAGAAGTTGTTAGGATAATGATGTTAAATCTAAACCCTACATTAAACCCATCAGCCTTAAGTTTGATCAGATTTGCAGTTTGCATAAACGAAATGAGGGCTAAGGCAGTATTGTGTATTTTTTGTCTCCACCAGGGAGCTGATCTGGGTGGCATGGACAAAATCCCTGAGCCAATAAAGGAGGCCACCGCCATGTTCTCAGGTAACCTGATTACACAATTTACAAAAATGAGACTGCAGTGATGATGAATCCACTTGTGCATATAATGTACACTACATACACACATCTGAAGATAAATTAAACATGCATGTTAATGTCTCTTTAATTTACCTTTATTTTCCCTGCAACCTGTGTATTTGTCTACACAGGAGTGGGCAGTTCTTCTCAGACTGAACTTCCTCAGGGTCAGATGGACTCTCTGCTGTCCATCATCTCCAGCCAGAGAGAGAGATTCCGATCTCGTAATCAGGAGCTGGAGGCTGTGAGTACATTCATACTCACCACTCTCATCACTTCCAGCACTGTATCACCTTCTTAATCCTTTCTCTTTCTCTCTTTCTTTCTCACTCTCTCGCTTTTCTCATTCTCTGTGTTGCTGTTAGGAGGGGTAGAGTGCAGGATAAGGGACAAATACACTTCTTCTTTTTTTCTTTCTTGTCTTCATTTTGATAATCATCTGACACTTGCTTTATTTCTTTATCTGTGTCTTTTCTATCCCTTTAAAGGTGGGTGGTGGGAGTAATGGTGGTGTTTAATAGGAAACGAGTAAACTAGTGGTGGTGTTTAATGGGATGGGTGATGCTTGGACTTGGTTTGTTGGGGTGATTAAAGAAGAAGTCCAGTCTGAAATGGACTTGGGGTGTATTGAAACATATAAAAACGAGTAGAAAATTTTGTTGAATATCCCTCCTCCATTTGCCTTCAGAATTCCAAAATACAGTGCTTTTTAGGCCTGTCATGATAACAAAATTTTCAGGACAATATATTGTCCCAGAAATTATATTGCGATAAATTATAATATTGTCATTTTATAGTGCCACTATTTTTTTTTTTATATATACTGTTTCTGGGCTCCCAAAGTAGCTCTAGGACAATGTGCCACAGTAATAATATACAAGCCTAATAATACTATTGCACCATTTTAACGTAAAACTAACTTTTTATTATTAAGAACAGACATTGGGCTTCCATTATAAAAATATGTAATATTTACTTTTTTATTTAATATAAATATTTAATAAAGTACAGCCACCCTGGGACTCCATGGGTCCTGAGAAAGCTTAACTAAATATTAAACAGACCTTTATTAATAAATAATATAGTAACAACAAATAGATAAAAGTAACATTTACATTAATTTAACTTAAAACTCTGGACACAACACAAAGGCACTTGCAGATTCTTTTTTCTGATCATATATGTATATCCTGTAAAACATAAATTAGCTCAAAAACACAAGTGTCCATATGATCAAAGACACAGATAGCTCAGTAGACCTTTATAGCTCTTGCTATAAATCTATATCTGTATTAACTGTCAGACAAATTCTTGTTTACATGTTTACCTTTTGGGGCTTAAGGTAGGATCTCTCTGGGGGGACAGTATATACAGGCCTAGTGCTTTTAGTCAGTGCTCCCAACAGGCTTACAGTGCTAGTGATGAAAAAGAAATAGCTATTTTTACATTATTAACAAACTCAAAGTAGTTCCAAACTTCATTGGAAGAATCACAAGGATCCTGCTCTAATTTGAGTTTGCTAATTGGGTAAGAAAAGTGATTTCTATGTATGAGCAAAGATATGCCCCTATTGCTACCATTGTAAGGGAGCTGTTGGGAGCATCGGATAAAAGCGGTGTGTTTCAGAATGCTGATGGTGAATGAAGGTGAGCGATTTGACAAAACTTTGTATTTGTTATCATGTTTCACTAAACCCCGTTTCTACTTCTCCTTTAAGATACAGGTTGCGTATTGCTTATCATTTCTTGTCTCTCTCTCTATCTCTCTTTTTAGGAGAGCCATTCTATGCAGCAGACCATGCAGGCCCTGCAGAGCGAGCTGGACAGTCTGCGGGCCGACAACATCAAACTATACGAGAAGATCAAGTTCCTGCAGAGCTACCCGTCACGAGTGAGTCCAACAGCACATCAGCTTTAGAAGAGTTTTTTTTTTTGTGCAGATGCCACCAGTTGAGTGACTTAAGCTTCAGGTTAATTTGGTTATGATGGATCTGAGCTGATCTGTATGTGTGTTTGTGTGTATTAACAGAGCGGAGGGACTGATGATACAGTGATGCGCTACTCTTCCCAGTATGAGGAGAGGCTGGACCCCTTTGCTTCCTTCAGCAAGCGGGTGAGAAAACGCCCTATATGTTACCTTTCACACAGCACAGAACACAGAACATTTACTGTGTACTACTGTGCATCATCTTCATAACACAGCTTAGTTCAGCTGGTCAATATGCGATTTCCCGTTATGCAATCTGATCTAACATTTGTTCTCAGGAGCGCCAGAGACGATACCTGAGCCTCAGCCCATGGGACAAGGCCACCCTCAGCCTGGTTAGTTTTACATACACCCACTCACTCACACGCACACACACGCCCATAGAGTCTGGAATCATCATCGTTTTTATAATAAGAGACTAAACGCTTAGATCGGTCCAAAGTGATGATAAACACTGTAATGCTGCAAAACATTTTGGATTTGTAAAACATTAACAAGGTAACTGGGTGGCACAACTGTCTAAGCGTCAGAAAGCCATGAGTTTGGGCCATGGTGATGCAGCAGCCATCCAATGATCGCTTGGCCTCACTCTTTCTAAATGTGTTGGGTTGTCCCTCTCTCTTATTACATTTTTCAGTGTGATGCAAGCCAGTATTGATGTCTTTAAAACTATATGAAATATCCCCCTTCATCAATATTAAATGCAATATGCACTTCCTTAATAGACAAGATCAGAATCATGACTAGTTGCTGAATTGGACATACTGCTCTTACCCACCGCCACCTCCAGCCTGCCAATTCTGTGATACTCCTCAATCTATTAAACACATCTTAGTAGACTGCCCTGCATTTTTAACCACCAGAAATAACTTTTATAGGGTTACAAATATGAAAGAACTGTTTGAAAAAATTAGACCAGCTAAAATACTTAATTTTCTGGAAGTCCTTTATATGAAGAAACTGATTTAAGTCTGAAGTCACGAACATTGTCGATGCCATAAAATAGCCAATTTGTTGCTGATATGGCACAAAACACAAACAAACAAAAATGGTGGATGTCTTTTATGTCTTTAATCTTTTAAACTTTGTAACAGAATATGTATATATACATATATATATATATATATATATATATATATATATATATATATATATATATATATATATATATATATATATATATATATATTAAATATTTACACACAAACATAACGTAAGTGTTTTAAACGTCAAAAACTTCCAGTGCCTTTGTACTTCTATGCAATCTTTATGTTGATGTGTTTTGTTGATGGTAAGAATAAAATCCAGTAGAAAGCATTCCATTCATATATTCGTAAGCTTTTAGAAAACTTAGAAAACTTCAACAAATACAAACAAAATGGACGCAAAATTCTATAAATTTTTTTGTG
The DNA here is from genome assembly GCF_023375975.1 of Astyanax mexicanus. Taxonomy (NCBI): domain Eukaryota; kingdom Metazoa; phylum Chordata; class Actinopteri; order Characiformes; family Acestrorhamphidae; genus Astyanax; species Astyanax mexicanus. The sequence continues at coordinate 41,552,248 of NC_064411.1, forward strand.
GTTTGGAATTCAACACTTATTCTAAACTTTTTTATTTTTGCATCCTCTTGTCTCAGGGTCGTGTCATCCTGTCCAATAAGATGGCCAGAACCGTTGCATTCTTCTACACTCTCTTCCTTCACTGCCTGGTCTTCCTGGTAATGTGCTACCTGCTCTTAATTTGCTACAAAAGTTCAGATCTTGTGGACAAAGTTCAAGCCTAGTCAACGAATACACAATGTTAAATATATGGAGACTCATGTGGCTCATGTGAATCTGGTGTCCTGTAGATCTAAAATGAGTTGCCGTTTTTGAGATATGAGTTTTTTGGACAACTTTAGAAACATCTGGAAGACATAAAATATAACTTCTATTCATATGTGTATGTTTTTTTTCCCAGGTACTCTATAAGACAGCCTGGAGTGAGAGTATCGGGCGGGACTGTACTGCTTACTGTGCTAAAAAGTGAGTCTTTAAGTTGCACCCATAGTGCGTCTCAAAAAACTTAGAATATCATTACTTTATTTCAGTAATTCAGTTAAATATGTGAAAATTATTTTATTACAGAGTTGTACATTGAAATTAATACATACATTGTGATCATGCACCTAAATTCTGTTGTACCTCTTTATCTCTCGTCCTCTTTACAGGTACTCGGACCACCTGCACCGCTTCCACGAGAATGGAGAAAACGGAGACATGTGGCAGTGATGTCAGAGACAGGGCGATCAGCGCTCAACACGACGAGGGGGTTCAATTCTATCACCAGATCTTAATGCTGTGTTCAATCAATCAGATCTTTTCATTTATGTCTCATTAATGACTTCCCTGCTTTTGTATAGCTATAGGAGTAACTGTAGCTGGAAACACAAAGAAAACTGATCAGAAATCAGTTCAGAAATCTTCAGTTTGATCAGCAAACTGCAAAACGTGCAGGTGAAATCAATCATTCATTCCCATCTTTCTTTGCTCTTTGAGCATCTATTGAGCATCTATTGAGCACAGCATCAGGACTAAAAGCCTTCCTCTCGGTCTCAGATTATTTTTATTATTTTTTTGCAGTATCTACTCCTGGCCACTAGAGGGCAGATCTGCACTGTTATGATTTAGACCTTACTAGGGGGGTGTCCATTCTTATTTGATCATCATAAACAACCAGCAGCTCTGATTAAACATCTGATTCCACTTGTTTGTTAAATCAGTTGGTCGGTCTTCAATCAGCTGATCAAATCGTGTGCTTCTGATTGGCTGGAATGAACAACTGCAGCCACAAAGATTCTGTGATAGATTGGATAGATTGGACACCCCTGATTTAGACCAATGAGACGATCTCAAATCCAAGAGCATCTCAAATCCAAGCTAATCAAATATAATCAAAGAAAGCATCTCTATATATTGTTTAATTTACTTTTAATAATTAAGAATTTACTGTATTTTGTGGGAGTTTAGAAAGAGGGGACCAGTGGGTGTTTACTCGGGGGGTAGTACCAGATTTGCTGTGTTGGGGAAAGAAATGAAGGGATTACGGATTAAGAATTATTGAATAGATTGAGGGTGAGATTGAATTAAATAATTAGATCATTTGCACTAGTGAAAAAATGAAGTGTATGGCTAATTATTTATACATAATAATCAATGAGATTATTAATCTTCCCACTGACTTTACTGTGAGTGAGAGAGTTTAGGGGTTTCGGGTCATTATTATATCCTTTTTGTTTCTATGCAGTATCTTATTTAGCAAGACTTAATACATATATATATTAGGATGTATTATGATGTATTCAAATTAGCTTTAAGGGTGTGTTCAGACTGCAGCCAAATTTGTAAGATTTGTTTCTCAATCCCAGCTCTTTAGCCCACCACATTTCACTCTGGAGGTGTGATGAGATTGTTGTTTGTTGGGTTGAGTGAAACAAAAGACTGAAACAAGTGAAATCTGATTTGAACATACAGACTGAAAAGTATCTCTACAAATATAAGTATAGTGATGTTTATAACCATCTCCAAATGTGGTTTGAATCTGATTTGTGGAAAAAAAAAAACAGATTTTATGTCATTTCTGGCTGTTCAGACTGTCAAAACAATCTGAATACAATCTAGTTCAGTGTAATGTTTAGCAGTTTAATTTTTTAATATATATAGCTAAATTCAAAAATAGAAAATTGGGTAAAAAAAAATTAGCATTATTTTTCCCGTTCAGTAGAGTGAAGATGCAATTGGTTTTCATCCATTTTTCAATTATCTAGTATTTCATTTCAGCCTTTTTCAGAATTTCACGAAAAATGAAAAGCTGAATCTTTCTGATTTTTAGATTTGTCAGTTTTTGTAACACAAATCTGATGGTATAATCCTTGCAAAATGCAAAAATGGAAAAATCAAAAAATAAAGAAAAGATTATTTTTTTCTTCATTTGTTCCTAAAAAAAATCAAGTCAGAAGCAAAGATGAAAAAACTAAAATTGGAAAAGAAAAAAAAATATATATATATTTTTTTTTTTTCTTGTACACTGCACTCCATTAAAAGTTTTTATGCCCACTTTTCTATTTTAGCATTTAGCCTCAAACAGTCAGAAAAATAAATTAATAAACGTTACACTGATCATCTAGAATGCCAGAAATCAGATTTGAACTGGCAGTCTGAACACAGCTGTAGAGTCCTTGGACTTAGATGAATACGACAAGGTCAGACAGTCTCATGCAGTCAAATATAACATAATATACACTAACTGCTTATGTCAATGTCCAGTAGAGAACAAGAACCTAAGATTCTGACTCTGGAGACTTTGATTAGTGTGTTGGCAGCATCCTAAAGGTGGATTTTGCATTCTGTTGCACTCTTAATGTGTGCTATGGGTCTCCTGTTAGGCTCCAGTATCTGATCAGCTGTAACTGTCTGTTCTGCTTGCTTGCTTTCTCTCTTCCAGTGCTTTCCTTATATATTAGTACCCAAATAAAGCTTTTGAGCATCCAGTGTGTGTCTTCATTTACTGTTCACTGTTTATAACTAAGGGGGACTAGAAGTAAGCCTTTCCAGAAAATACAAGAGCTTTTCATTTATGATTGTTTATGACATTTAACAGTAGAGAAATTAGTTTCTCAATTGAGTATTGATTTATTTTCACACAAAGAGTTTCTAAGCCAATCAAAGTCTTTTGTCTTTTCCTTTTGTTAGTAACCATTTTCATTAAAGTTTAAATTAGGGATGCACCCATGTTCTGGGACAATCTCATGGTCTGATATTACACATATACATGAAGTAGTGCATCTCAAAAAATTAGAATATTATAATCAATTGGTATTTCTGGCAATGTGCCCATAGTCCTGCTGGAAAATGAAATCCACATCTCCTTAAAAGCTGAAGTGCTGTAAGATTTTGTGGGAAACCACTGTGCTGATTTTGGACTTGATAAAACACAGTGGATCAACAGCAGCAGATGACATGTCTCTCCAAACCATCACTGATTGTGGAAACTTCACACTAGACCTCAAGCAGCTTAGACTCTAGTCTCTTGATTTACAAATGAAATGCTAATTTTACTGATAGTCAGTGATGGTTTGGAGAGACATGTCATCAGCTGGTGTTGGTCTACTTCATACTTCCCTCTGCTGACAACTTTTATAGATAAGAAAGATAAAACAGGCAATCACAGTTCCAGGAATCTCCTAAAAACTTACTTTCAAATAACCTCTATAGGTGGCACATTAACAATCATTTAAAAAAAAAAACAATTTATTCACTTTTCAGAAGTACCCTGTCCTGATGCTTTCAGGTAAGCTCCAGACTCACTTTTTTTTAGAGGATTGAGTGAGGTAAAACCCACTGAACTGCTGCCAGTAATTTTGGTGTTCTAGTCTGGGTCTTCTAACCCTTAGATTTGATTTGCTTTTAAATAGTTTATATATAAATATTTTGGTACCCTTATTTGGCCCAAGGAAAGGAACAGTTCAAAGAATGATTATAAAACAACAATATATTCAAATGACTTCATTTAAAAAGGAGTCACCTCCACATTTCCAAAAAAGGGGTAGTTTGGGTGGGGCACTGGGTGATGTATGGGTCTAAAAGCAGAGCAGGCACATCAATGCCATCATATAGCACAGTTGAACCCAGAGACTGTAAAAAAAAAAAAAAAAAGATGGATGTCGTGTCGCCATTCCCATTCATTCAGTGAAAATAAAGCCAAAATCTTCCGCCATGTTTGCGATCCTGAAACCCGAGTCTGTGCAGTAGAGACCAGAGGAGGGAGAAAGACTGTAGAGAGACCCCTGAGAGCTGCCTCGCGGTCACAGGCTGCAGAGTGGAGCGGAGCTGACGGTCTGTTATTGGACCCGCCCATAAGCAGCCCTTTTACAATAACCACACCTTTTTTTAATAGAGCTGAATAACGTTTTAAAAAGCGAGTTCTGTGGGGATATAAAAATTTAACAATATAAGCAGAGGTTACACTAGCTGGTACATTTAAATAAAAGACATTGAAAGTTGTCTGTTTTGCCATTGAAACCTATGGGGATGGGTGGGGTTACACAGCTTTCTGAAACCGAAAAGCAGGGGGCGCCCCACCTGTGGTGGCTTCACTTTTGAGAGAGGATGCTCTGTCCAGCTATACACAGTATGATTGAACCTAAGAGTGCGCTGCAGAGGCAGAAATTACCACAGTAGCATTTTTAAAGGTTAGGAAGAGTGTATTAATTTTAAGCAGGACTGGTATGTTCTATTACTTCCAAGAAACACATTAATGGAACATTATTAATGGAAAAAAAAACAGTGGCACAGTGATTGTGGTTCAAGGCAGTTAAAAAAAAGAGTGTAAGAAATTAATTTGGTGGCTTTTAAAGGTGTATTTACAGTAGGTGAGAATGACGAGACAGACAAGAAAAAAAGGTGGTAAATATTTATTTAATAAATTAAAATATAAAATACAAAACAGACTAACATTAATTGCAGCTAGGACTTACCTAGGAGAGTGAACACGGACCAAAGTACGCACGAGACTGGGATACAAAACTATTATAAAAACAATAAGACACTTGTTACAATATTATGACTATAATAAACAGCAATACTTATAATAAATCCCTTGAAAACAAAATAGTAGGCGATGCAATCCTCGCCATTTTGCCTTAAAACACGTGACGGACATATTTTGGGCTAGTTTAAGCTTTTGAAGGGCGGGTTTTAGACCGACTTTGGGCTGGTTAATTTTGTTGGACATGGCAACCCTGACACGAATGGTTAAAAAAAAACAACAACCGAACAAAACTAACAATATATCCTGTATTTAAAAGTCAAGACTAACTATCATTACTGAGGCCAAAACTAGCCACCTACAGTGAACTAAACTATAGTACAGTAGCTGTTTATCCGCGGGGAAGCGCCGCTGCAGTTCAGCCCTGAAATTCGGCAAAACAGCCCACACCCCCTCCGCGCTTATTTAAACAAAAGACTCCGCCTCTTTTTTTACGTCCTGCAATTGATTGGTGGCTGGCCAATGGCGCTTAATGATGATTGACAGCTCAGTTCATCTATGGGGAGAGAGTGGGGAAACGCACAGTTGCCACCCATCGAAAAATCAGTGTCCACTTCATTATATATTACATAACATTATATATAATATATTTATGTATTTATTGATGTGTAAAATACAATCCAACAGCATGAAATAGACAAAATAATAGGTCAAATTCACAGCATATCGTAATTAGTCAGTAAGTGCATATAATTATATAAATGTTTTTAATAAGAGTACCCTTTTTTAATCGTTTTGAGTATATTACATTTACTATAAATCTCTCCTTGTGGTCACATATTTTATAAATATACACTACTGGTTAATTTTTTTTGAAAACACACCCTTTTTTTCTTTTATTTTTGCCACTTCAGGTCCATTCAATAACCCCAAATGGTACAAAATCCAGTGTACAAAATTTGGCAGTGAACTGCCAGGACCTAAAAACTGAAAAAAAAATATATATATATATAAATATAGAGACTGACATATTGATAAAAGACAGAATGAATACAAAACTGTACTAATGATTTAAACTAATAATACAACTTTATATGAGGGTTTAGGGACTAGCTAAAGAACATTTATGGTCGTCTATAGCCCCCTCCCATAAAACATGCCTAACAATGTTCATAATTATTAGTAACCTTATCTAGCTAGCTGTTTGAATGATTTTTCCTCCTAAAACTGGCTGACCGCTGTTAGCCGTCAGGGTGCTGGTGGAAGCTTTTTGGACCAGACTGAATAATTCATGTTGGTTCTCTGTTTAACGAGCACCATCATCTTGAGCTTTTACATTTTCATTAAAGAGTAAAGAAGCCCTCCTGTCCACACACCCACACATCCCCTCTGTTCCTCCTTTATATCCCTTGTCAGGTTTTTCGTAATTACACCCCGAGCCATTTGTTAGTGTCTGGGAGATAAACTGGCTTGTAAATGCAGGTAATGGAGGAGGGGTTTGGGTGCTGGGGCAGCAGCTGTGCTCAGGAAATATCAGCGGCTTTTAGAACAAAAACCCGTCAATAGAAGAATCTGGGTGTGGTTTAACTTAATTTGGTGGACATTTTGGTAAAGCTATAAGGGTGGGTTATCAGTTTTAATGAGACACTGCTAATGCAATTATTATGGAAACATTTCTGTAACATTACCATAAAACAAAAATAGTGTTGTTTTACAGTGGATGGACACTGGAAGCTTAATGTCCCCTTCTACGTTTGTATAAGCAGAACTTTACAGGAAACAATAGTAAAAGTATAGTAGTGAGCAAAACAAGGATTGGGAGACTGTTTGTCTAGAAAGGAAGATAATTGAAAATAAAGTAACTCTCTACTTTCCTGTGAAGACTTTCCATTAGATCTAGGAGCATTATTCTGAACAATACATTCAAATTACCAGGCTGAAGTGACTCAAATCTGTTTTTTTGCTCAATGTGGCTCAGATCTGATTTTTCATGGCTGTGTGAATGTGCTAAATGCAAATTTTTTCAAATCAGATTTGAGACACTTTCATATGTGGTCCTAAATCAAATAATTATCCAATTCATGGACATGCGACATGAGTGTGAACAGTCAAATCAGAATTCATGCGTCTTTTTGCTTTAACGCATGCGCTACTTGCTTCTCTCACGTACCCACAACACATCTCTTGGTGCAGCTGTGCAGCTATAGCTGCAAAAAACAGCAAAAGCAAACAGCCTGAACTTTTTTCTCCTCCTCGACCTGAACATGAACTTCAGACCAGCTGTTTGCTGTTTCTCCACTCCAGCAAAAGATGCTCCACATATGAGCTGCAAAACGCATCCATTTCCCTTTATAAAGCTACGAGTCGTCTCTCAAATATGACGTTGTTTGTTGTTGGTGAAGAAGGCAACGTTTATACACGTATCAGTGTGCGCATGTGAGGTGTTTCAGATTTGTTCACATTACATACAGATACAGATCACTTACAGTTGTGAATGTGAATTGGACTTTTTTCTACAGTGGAAGTATACTGAAACCTATACAGACTTTCTAAAATTCTGCGTGGTCCAGTGTAATGAATTTCTGCCACTATAATCCGAGGATTAGCGGTCCGAATCCAGGGTCATGCTGCTTGCCATCAGCAGCCGGAGTCTGAGAGAGCACAAATGGTCTTGTTCTCTCTGGGTAAGTTGATGGCCTTTCTTTTGGTCATCACAGGCATCTGTTAGCTGTTACCTCATGGGTTGATTAATTGGAATAAAAGCAGAAAAATGTCACTTGTTTTTAAACCCAGCTCTTCTGTCATTCTGACTCCCTCTTCAGCTCTCCATTGAGAACTGTAGATATCCATTCAGCTTTTTTTCCATTCCTCCAGCTGCATTCAGAACTCTCTCTCGCTCTGAGAATTGGCTCTGCCACTCACACAGGCGTGCAGGTGAAATATTAATGTGCTGGTTGAGGAAAGCCCTGCCGTTTGGGTCGACCCCTCCTGCCTCCCGCTGAGACCCCACCGCCATCCCCGCCGATGCTGGCCTGGAGGGGGGAGTCGCCATGGTAACAAGGCTTCAGTGTCAGCTCATGCCGCTCAGGCTCGCTCTCTGTGATGAAGTGTGGGTGAGTCACGGTCCACGTGACTGGGATCAACCAATCGGAGGCTTGGCTGGCCGGCCCTGTCCACGACCCTTTGTGAGGTTGTGTTTGAAGCCCACCCCATCCTCCCACCCTGGTGTAAAGGTGACTGAGGGGCTTCAAAGAAGACTGTCTCTTAATGAAGTCATAGCACTTCTATAAATACATGTATATAGGGAGATACAAGGATTTTGCATGACATTGACGAACAGATGAACTGAATAACACTGATTTCATTGGTTCTAGTGGCATCTGTCAGAAGGTGGATCTACACTTTAGGCAGCGAGTGAACAATCAGTTCGTGAAGTTGATAAATGGGTTAAAACCAAACTATAATCACTAGAAATCCAGGTCAGAACATCTTAAAAATGTCAAGAAGGTCTTGTGGTCTGTTCTTGCTCTCCAAAGAGGTTCAAATAGTGAACTGCCTACAGGGTCATGAGGGCCCTGATACCACACAACAGCTTCAGAGATCTTGTGGTGTCCATGCCTCAATAGTTCAGGGCTGTTTTGGCTACATAATCTGGAAAACCTGCAAAGGAACCCAGTTAAAAGGTTCTGAACTACAAGGGTTGGACAATGAAACTGAAACACCTGTCATTTTAGTGTGGGAGGTTTCATGGCTAAATTGAACCAGCCTGGTGGCCAATCTTCATTAATTGTACATTGCACCAGTAAGAGCAGAGTGTGAAGGTTAAATTAACAGGGTAAGAGCACAGTTTTGCTCAAAATATTGCAATGCACACAACATTACAGAGTTCATTACAGAGTGCACGTCTTGCTGGCGCATCTGTGACCAAGACAGCAAGTCTTTGCAATGTATCAAGAGCCACGCTATCCAGGGTCATGTCAGCATACTACCAAGAAGGATGAACCACATCCAACAGGATTAACTGTGGACGCTGTAAGAGGAAGCTGTCTGAAAGGGATGTTTGGGTGCTAACCCAGATTGTATTCAAAAAACATAAAACCACGGCTGCTAAAATCACGGCAGAATTCAATGTGCACCTCAACTCTCCTCTTTCCACCAAAAATGATTGTGGTCTAAAACCAGGTGTTTCAGTTTCATTGCCCAACCCCTGTAGCTTTATGAGCAGTGTGTAAAGATGGCCCATAAGCTGAACATATTTGTGGGTGGGGCATAAGTAGGTCAGCTGATTTTGTCCTCCATTAGAGGACAGAGTGAGTGGCGGCGTATATCAAGGCAAATACATTGCTTGTGTACAGTGCATGGTGTGTGTGTGTGTGTGTGTTCTGCCAGCAGCTGTTGATGTTCCAGTCCTTTGACTAAGCCGCCCTGCCATGTTTATAGTGAATGTGCTGTAATTAATCACATCACGCCTCTCACACCTTACAGCCTCTGCTGACATTTCACACACACACACACACACACACACACACACATACACAAACACGCACACACACACACTCCTGCAGCTAGCTTATCCTCATTTGACAGCGCTGCTCTGAAGGATATATAAACTAGGATATGTACAGACACATATACTTAAGTACTTAATTTAAACTGCCAGTATCCATATAATTAACTCATTCGGGTATTAATTAAAGTATAATATGAGTAAAAATACATTAAACATTACATAAAGCATTAAAAATACTTTGCTACAATTGAACTGTAGGAGTTTTTTTCAGCATCTTCTATAGCTGCACAGCTAAGCTTGCTAGTTAGCTTGACAAACACTAGGCTACAACAGGTCCAGAAACAGTAACAAGACATGAAACTCTTCCTCAACCTCCACTGTCTGCAGTAGCTAAGAGATAATGTTCAGAAAAACGAGTTGATTAGGAAAAGCACCATGTCTACATACTGTGAAATAGTATTCATGGCCTCACCAACCTTGGTTTTACAGAGACTCTAAGACTAGATCAGTGGCTGAACTGCACTTAGCAGGCCTTTACACATGTTGTAAAGTAACATATGACACTGCAAAGACTGTTATTAGTGTAGAAATGTCTTTATTTTAAAACATTTTAACTGTTGTCTGTCATACCTGTCAAGTCTCCCGTTTTGGCCGGGAAACTACCGTATTTTACTCCTCTTTCCCGCCGTCCTCCCGTATTAGTATTTTCCCGTAAATTTCCCGTATTATACTAAATAAAAAAATATATAGGCCACAGGCTCTTAACCAATCGTGGTGCCGGTTCAAGTAGAAAGTCCCGCCTTTCAGGAGAAACAGCCAATCAGCTAGCTGGTTTTGCGGAGCGCAGTTTAGTGTGCGGGAAGCCCCGCCCCTCCCCTCGCTGTGAGTTCAGGCAGCTAGTCGGAGCAGCTGTCGTTAAAACTAATCTGAATATACGGAGATTTTTCTAAAAGAAAGGTAATTAACCATGTAAACTGTGATGAGATTGTTTCTGATAGCTGGTTAAAAAGACTCTTCTCTGAATCAACACATAAATTAAACCCACTGTGTGTTTAATAAAATCCAGCTTGTGACTCAGTTAGCTTAACTTTAGAATTAGCTAGATAGATAGATATTCAGGGTTTGAGAAAAATCTACATATATATATATATATATATATATATATATATATATATATATATATATATATATATATATATATATATATATAATGCCCTGCCCTGATGTGCCTGATCAGCCAATAACTATCATTTCCAAACTCTATTAGTTCAGGGCTAGTTTTAGGGTTTGTTAGAATTTTTTTAAATCTCTGTTTAAATCTTTGTTTAAAGTATTGTGGTAATGTATTATAATGTAATGTAATGTATTATTTAGAAGGGGTAGAAGAGATGGTTGAGCTGGAGAGAGAGAAAATGTGGAGAGGGCTGAAATTAACTGAACTGATCAGGAGTGGACTGAACGATAGAAAGAAGTATTAATGAAAGATTATTAATTGTGTAGGCCCCTTAGGTCTATTATTTACTTATGGAATATATCTGATCCATGTCCTTTTTGTAAATTTGTGCACCCTTCAATTTCAATTTTAAATCTATTAAATAAAAATAAAAAATATATATATAAATATATATATATATATATATATATATATATATATATATATATATATATATATATATATATATATATATATATTATTATTATTATTTTTTTTTTTTTTTTTCTTTTTTTTTTTCCCTCGTTTGGGCTGTTGGGGCGGCGGAAAAAATCCCTTATTTTTAAGTCCAAAACTTGACAGGTATGATTATACCCGATCACCGGAGCAAAAAACAGCATGACCTACATGACCTTAATTTATTTTAGAGACCACAACTAGACATTTTAAAATTAAGGAAAAAGCGAAATAATTAGACCTTTAAGATCGGCTTTTGCTGGTAACCCAGCTAACAATTGTTGGTTAATAGAAGCAGAGTACTTTTCTGAATATTACAATTATCGTTCTTTGAACATCCAATCTGTCAAGTTTTCTGGATGTTCTGAAAGTTTAATTTTAATTTTTTGTTTGGGAATGTTACTGTAATAATGCTAGTATTCATCTAGCCGGGAACGCTATGTGAAAAATGTTCTAATAATGTTGTAAAACAAATCATTATTATGTCACATGTTCTCAGAACATTCCTGCGAAATGTTTTCTGTATTGTTACAGGTTAACCTTCCTGCAACCTTTTCAAAACATTGCTAAACATTCTTATAACATTCTCTGCTAGCTGGGTAACTGGTTTTGGATGGGATAAAGTGGTTGAATTTCTGGTCATTAGGCAGAAAACACCCTGCGCTGGTAAACAAGCTGTTTAACCAGCTGTCCAGACAGCTCTTGACCAGAATAGCATTTGATGCATTTGACTTAAGTTAGGCTAGTCATGCTAATAACCCATACTAGACATAGTCTTTGTATACAGTCTTTGTGGAAAACCAGATTGATCTTGCTGTTCAGCCAGGGCACCTCCAAGCCCAGGTTTGAGAAACACTGATATACATCAGTCTTCACACTGTGGGTTCCGCTCTGACACCCTGAAAGAAAATAGCATCATTTTGAAAACACTGGAGCAGATTTGGACCAATTCTGTAAATTTAACCCAGCAGCTTTTGAGAGATGTTGGTTATGACCTATATAATTTACCCCGGGGATTCTGTAAAGCTCTGTACAGTTATCCTCCTGCTTAAATCTGGGCCATGGCTGATATGTAATATTCGAGATCTCCACACTATACTGGATATAAAAAGATAATAAAAAATAATATATTATTTGATTTTAGACAGTAATCAATGTTACAGGTTTGTAGACATCTGCATGTTCAAACATTGTTCAATTAAGACTATTACTGCAGAGTTTCAGTCTATGTCTCTAGTCTCTGTGGAGTTGTTGGGAATTCTTTGTTTTAGTAATATCACAAAAATGAAGGCCTTGACATATAACCTAACAACCTAAGATAACAACTAATTCCCCTCATGCTAGCGTTACAGTACCAGCCAAAGGTATGGATACACCTCTGAGTTTTTTTTTCTTTTTAAAAATTGTATGTACATTTAATAATGAAAACATTAAAGCTATACAGAAACACATGCAGAATTATTGTGATTGTGGAGGCCTTATGTAATTCCATATGTGTCTGTTAATTGTTTTGTTTATGCCTTCAATATGAATCTACAGTATAGAAAATAAATAAAGAATTAAATTAAAAAAAAGATTGATTGGGAAGGTGTGTCCAAACTTTTTTCTTTCAATCACCACTGCTTTTTGAATAAAATGCAATGACAGGATAGTCTGTAGTGTGTTGTTCAAACGAGCACAGTAAAAAAAGAAATCTTTAAAGTTAAATACTTTACTTATCAATGATTATAATTATAACTATTTTTGATGCATAAATAAAAGCAAATGTTATGAGGAGATCTTAGATGAAAAAAATGAAAATCTAAATAGTATATTAAGCTATGTTAAAAACCTAACTGCTGCTTAGGAAGCTGGGTTTTTGCAGGAAATAAAGCAGATGTTTTTGAATGTTCATTATCTAAAAAACAGAAATGCAAACCTTTTATCTCACCTTTTAGATGCTATCGGAGCTGAGCCTGGTTGACATGGTTCTCCCATTTGTTGTGTGTGTGTGTCTATATCCGTGTGTGTTTCCTCCTCCCTCACTTCATAGAGCTCCGTCAATTCTTCCTTCCGGCAGAAATCAGCTGAAGGATCAATAAGGTCCTGTGGAGGCTGGACACATACTCAGTGTGCCCACACCAATCGCTGCTGCTCCAGGTTACGGCCTCGTGTTCTCTTGTTATTCTCACACGTCTACGCTATTGGATCTCACAGCATTTTATCAGTGCTGGACGAAGCTTTTCCATTCACGTCTATTGTCCAGATTCATGTCAATGGCTTTTGAAAGCACTAGATTCTGAGTAAAGATGATTTTGTAACATAGGAACATAGGAAAACGTCTTATTAATGAGTAAATGCCTGTACATATTTGGAAATGGAATGTCCCAGCCATCTGGCACCCACTATTAGGCCTCAGTTGAACTTCGATCATTCGATCACCTTGCCATGAGTACCCTGATGCCCAAATAAAAATCTCCCAGAGTGAACACAGACTTTTTTCCCCCAACCACGTGTGTGAAACAAAGGGAGAGGGAGAGAAAGGTGCTACCCTTGTGTGCATATTCATGAAGCACAGGCAAAACAGAGATGGTTCTAATTGACCTCTTCTCTGCAAAGAGTTTGTGCAAAGAGCCAATCAGTTTTTAGTGTGGGCGGGCACTGTTTTTTTTTTTCTCACTCTTGAACGGGATGCATTCAGGAGCATCATGGCTCCTATCAAAACTCATTTCACCTCTGACTACTCTAAAGTATATCCATGTCTGGTAAAAGTAAAGTAAAAGTGTGTGTGTTTGTGTGTGTGTGTGTGTGTGTGTGTGTGTACAACCTTTTGGTCCCTGTTTATTATGAACTGATGCTGGCATGGTCATGTACTACTGTACAAAGATTTGTACAGTGTCTTTCAATTATGTATTTTAAATTGTAGGCTTAAATAAATGTGTTAAATTTGTGTGTGTTTTGGGCAGAGAATCGGGGGGTGTCCAAGTCCAGGTCCGGGGGTACCTCCCTAAAATTAATTTTTGCAACTTGGGATGTCTGGTTATACAACGCGTTTTTATTTAACCTTTATTACCAGCATAAGAGGAATACATTTTAGGACAAGGGAATGAGCAGCCAATAGGAACAGAGGATAAAACACACAATTCCACTCCATAACAGTTTTAATTCAGTGACGATCATACTAGCTGAAGAACTGCTATCGAGAATTGCTACCTTAAACATGCTAGCATGCGTCCCTAGTACCTGATTTCATTTTATATATTATATATTTATATAATTATATATTGTTCTTTTAACTATTTAAAGTAGCTTTGTAAGAGTTTTTAACCAGAGTTGACCAAACCTGTGCATGCAGGTGCGCTGAAAGTTGGCACAGACCAACTCTTGGGGGCTATTTGTAGGTTTAGATCTTGACTGGAGAATACTGGATTACACCGTAAGGCCGGGAGCAGGCTGTTCTCAGATCAGTGACCGGGTGACGGCTGTGAAACTCATCAGTGAGTTGTAGGCCCTTCTGTACGAGGAGCTTGGGAGGATTTTGGTTTGGGATTAGTACACAATCTAGATGGGACTCCCCATGCAGTGTCTCATGTCTCATCCAAGCTTTATATCCAAAATAAATAATCTGAAATTAGTGAATAAGCGGGAAAATCCCAGCAGAAGTTTCAGCCGAGGCAAGGGGATTAGCTGTAATTTGAGTAAATCATATTGCTAAGAAGCATTTTGTTTCATGTGCTTTGTGAGAAAACCTGGATTTAGAGGGTTGTGAGGAATGGTGAGACTCAAGGTAATCTTAAAAATGAAAGTGCCAAAAGGCTTCTTTGAAGCGATTCCATGCAAAAAATATTTTTTTATCTCTAAAAAAACTGGCCTCATGTCCCATGGAAGCTATAGAGAACTGCATTTCCCTGTGGGATATGCGTGTGAGTTTCTATTAGTTGTCTATTGTTTATTTACATGGAAAAATCTAGCCAGACATCGCCGGACCCAATCATTATGACCAGTGATGGTATAGTTACTTTGAAAAAGTAATCCGATTACTGATTACTCCTTTAAAAAGTAACTTAGTTACTTTATGGATTACTTGATTTTAAAAGTAACTAAGTTACTTTACAAGTTACTTTATTGGTTACTTTAAGCAGCTGCAGACACCACCTCCCGCCTCCTTAACATAAAAATTATAACCAGTTTTGCCAATACTCCCTTTATTGGAAAAAGCATTTTTAACAGCATCAATGTATCTCTAGACATTTAAAGTTGAACTATTTATTTTTATAAAATTAAAAGACCATTTCTCTTGAATTAACTTAACATAAATAATTTTTTTTATAAAAAATAAAATATGGTCTTTCTTGATTTTACTAAACATAAATACTTGTTTTTATAAAAAAAATATAAAATAAAGAAAGTCTTTCTTGACCTGACATATTTAACACTGTAAAACTGAATATTGAACCTGTTGTTCTCTGCAGGGCAGCAAGGAGTGGTTTGATAAAACAAAACCGTGTATATGGTCGAGGCCAGGGATCACATATATGCGGACTGCGGTCCGGGTCCGGACCCAGACCTTGTCCAATGCGGACCCAAACCGATAAACTACTGAGAAGGATTTAATTTTGACAGTGTTCATTTAAAGCGTCAGAACTTTTCTTGTCTTTACGGTATATGCACTCTGCGGCATGGGAAACTCACAGACCAATCACGTGTGGTGTAAAATCTTCAAACGCTCTCAAATCAGATCTGTGCAGACCGCTGCCCTGGCTAGTGAATTGGGACGTGGCCGGGAAAACCCGCCTTTATAAAGAGATAGGGAGCCCGAGAACTGGCGGAAACTAAAAACACGCCGAGCGCGAGAGAGAGAGATACAGGGGAGAAAGCGAGACGCGTGTGATTGGGGGAGAGCGGAGGGGGATGGGGAAGGGAACGCGGTGTGTGTGTGTGTGTGTGAGGTGGAGAGAGAGAGAGAGAGAGAGAGCGAGAGTAACGCATAGTGACTTGGATAAGTAACTTTAATCTGATTACTGCATTGGAAATAGTAACGCGTTAGATTACTCGTTACTGAAAAAAGAGTCAGATTAGAGTAACGCGTTACTAACATCACTGCTTGGGACCCTGTGTCAGCGTGAGGCTGCCGTAAAAAAATGCCTTTTTAATTTATTTAGACAGCAGTCATATTCATATTGTTCTACCCAGCTACTGATGCATCTGTAACTCTTTACAATCAGGGTAAAAAATAACAGTACTTACGACTGTAATAAACATTAAGTGGTAATTAAGTGGTAAATATTATTTAACATTTCTAAATTGTAATGCTTAAGAATGTTGTAAATAAAGATGAATTGCGATATCAGTTTTAACATTTTGTAGGAATTAATATCTTAACTAGTGTCATAATAATAATTAGTTGAGGCATTCTAACATAAGTATGGTTAAACAATGTAAATTAATTGTAAAGTGCTACTGATGCATCTGAGGCCAAATATCTTAAAGCAGGATTCCTCTACTGTAATTGTATATTTTGGTTTGTGGTAGACAGATTTACCTCAAACCAAAAGGATAGGTATGTGGTTTTAGCAGGTGTCCATTTCTGTCATAATCAAGTGATCACCATGAATTTATTTTGAAAGTTACATTTTTTGTAGCTTGTATTTTTTTCCTTTTCAAATTTCATATTGTTTTTACAGACCATTTTTACTGAAAGATGTTACTGATCTCTATGTATCACATGCAGAGGGGGATCAAAAAAATAGTTTTAGATTTGATTTGCTCACTTGGCATTTTTTGAAAGGCAAAATAATGTAGTAATATGCTCAAAATCATGTAACTTAAATATATAATTATATTAAATTATGGTCCTCCAACCTCTGTGGAGTTGTGGGTGCTAATTTGTAATTTGAACAAGTATTTCTAATAAAACAGATGTTTTATTAATGTATGATTTATGTTATTGGATGAATAAAGGGATACTGCAGTCTCATGGAACCTGGTAAGACAAGCAGACTGTAAGAACTGTGATTTTTTTTCTCTGTTTTTCTAGTGTGTATGCTGACCTCGGACAGTACTTCTGAAATGCTAATGCTTATCTTTTGGAATTTGATTCCTTTGATTCTTATTTTTTAAAGCATCAGAAAGTTATCAGTATATTTCTGTATGCAGGGCTTAATTTTGCACATGTAAATCCCAAAGCTTTAATCGTTTTAAAAGTTGTATATAGATATTTCTCAGAGTTGCACAGACAATTGTAGGCAGACCACCAGTCACAATAAATTTGAATGAATAACCTTCAATAATAAATTACTGGCCAATACATTGAGGTAACACTTCATGATCAGCCTCAAACCTACTATCCCATGACTTGTAGAAGTAATGTCAGTGTAATTCCTAAGTGGTCAAACATCACATAGAGGCGAGTTGTTGAAAATTACACTTTGGTTTTAAGTATAACAAAAAGGTGTAACAACACTAAGAGCCTTTGTATATTACCAGATACATTATTTATATAAATTCAATTAAAGGAATAACTTTCACTGAAATACAAAACTGAAATTGTCCTTGGAGCTGACATGACCTTATCAACCTTATCATATTTGGGAATATGAGACACATGGGATAATCAGCTTTTAACTTCAGAACATCTCTGTTCATTACATTAATAATAAATCAATAATTTCTGATTTATTCTTTCAGTGTTTAGTTGAAGTGTTAAAAAGTGGTTGAATGTGGGCATCAAATCCACATTTAATAAAATATTAAAATTATTTTTTTTCCATAAACACATTTCAAGAAACTTAGCGATAGTGTGATCAAATAAACAGACAAAAGTGATAGCAATAAAAAAACATTTATTGACAAAGTTAAGAAACAAACAAAATTAAGAACAGTTAAAAAAAAAAAAAGTGTCCAAACCTCTTTTGAGTAAGCACAAAGGAGACAGCGGCAAAGAAAATTCTCTCAGAAGAGAGAGATAGAAACCTTGAGAGGAACCCATACTCCTTGGGTCAATACACAAATTAAAAATGTAAAAATCTGAAAAAGACAAAAGAGCATAAACATTAAATGAAACAAAAATATGCAAATATAAAATCCCGTATAAAGACATACAATTAATAAACCCGCCTTTAATTTTATAAAAAAATAAATAAAAAATAATGTATAATTAAGTACAGAAAGATTAATAGTAAAATAGTAAAAGATAAGTACAATATTAATTGATTAAAGCACTAAAAGACAAACGTTAAAATGTTTTTAATGAATATAAGCCCAAAATAAGACTAAAACACCAATACAATAACCATTAATAAAGCAAGTAACTAAGCAATAAAAGAAATATATACAAAAAGTGTATGGATTAAAACACTAACAGTATACTACATAAAGATAAATACAGTTAAGTAATTAATAAACATCAAAAGATAAACAATATCAAGATAAAAGGATTAAAGCCTTAAGTACATGAACACAAATACAAAACAGGAAGCAATTAAAAGCATACAATACACAAAACGATTAAAACATTTATATAGTTAAAGAAAATCATTACCTTTTTAAAAGTATGGAATCAATAGCTTTATTAATACCTGCTATTTTCCTTAGCTGTGTTTTATAAAAAAAACCCCTCTAAACTAGAGTATAGAGCTGGGCAATATGGCCGAAAAAAAAAAATCTTAGATTTTTTTTTTTTTAAATCCAATTTTCGATTTAAATCAATTTTTTCCCCCTACTAAAAATCAAACTAAAGATGATAAAGAAATGGTTAAAAACTAGTTCTTATTTAATTTGTTTTCACTTAAAATGTTCCATTTGTGGTTAAAGTGCAACCAGAAACAAGCAAAAAAAAACTATTGTAAACAGTGAGAACATCTAGTGACTTTTAGAAAGCTTTCTCCAACATAGTTTAGGTACTGACACAATGCACCCTCAAACTTAAAAAATAAATAAATAAATAAACACACCCTTAAAAACAAATAGAAATAAATAAAATGGTGCCCTTTTTTGATAAAACTTACAAAGTAGACAATAGAAAACAAGTACAATTTATATGCTCTTAAGTAAATACTTTTCCCTATTGGGCTAGAATTGCAAAACAAAGCATTTAAAAAAGTGCCAGTGTTCTATAAAATGAGATCTTTTCTCATGAATATGCAAAACATTTTAACTTGTAGTGCATACAAAACCTGGTACACAGTTGGAAGATGTGCCAGGGACAGTTCCTTGTTTAACGTTGAATGGTGAACTGGTGCTGCTGCTGCGTTCACTCCTATGGTAGCAGCACTTCTCCCACTCCGCTACATGGTTCTGTTTAAGGTATAGTGATAAATTGGTTCACCTTACAGCGAGGACCTGTTTGGTCTACGTCCAACGCCGCAACACCGAACCAACTCCAGATCACGGAGCTAGTTGCTCTTAAGCTCCGCCGTCATGTGTTTTGTGTATGTGTGTGTGCGCGTGTGTGTTTGTGCGTGCAAGGGAGGGAGGGAGGGAGTGAGGGAGGGGCGGGGGGTGCGCGCGCTGGAGGGAGGGAGGTATGGAGGGAGCTAGCTAAGCTCACTCTGTGCCCACAGAGGAGCGTCTGTGGTGAAAAAGAAAACTCAGAGAAAATCGATTTTCATAAAAACACATTGTCCTTAACTATAAATTCGAATTTATCGATAAAATCGATTAATCGCCCAGCTCTACTAGAGAACTCTCTAAACTAGAGATTGAAAATATTGATTTTTTAAAATTATTATTATTATTGTTTTATATGGTACCTGACTGAGGTGTGCCTGATGTGGTGGCTGTGTCGTGGTGTATACTTAGCCAGGGGTCATAGAGCAGATGGTGGAGAGATGATCTGAGACTTCTTTGAGGTGATCTCCGTGCTGGTGTTGAAGGGTCACCTCTCACACACAGCAGGATGATTCCTATCTGCAACACTGTGGAGGACTTGGCCTCATGGGTAAACCACTCATGAGGAAGGTCCTGAAAAGTAAATTAGAGACAGTGACTGAGCGTTAAGGAATGTTTTTGACCTGAATCTCTATTCAGTAATGGTAGCTTCTACGAAGACAGTTCTCTGCCTGTAGTGTTCACTGAAAACCCATACCAGAAGAACAGAAGATGAAGGCGTGGTTCCTAACTGTACATCTGAACCAGGATGTTCTATGGCTTGAGGTCACAGTGCAGAACCCCTCTGGCATGGACCTCAATCACGCCTTCAACTAGCTGCCTTAGAAGTACCTGCAGAGTACACAGAGCACATTCTAGTAAAGTTAAATTGGCTGAAATTTATCCCAACATTTGCAATACTTGTGACTGTCGGCACGCTGCCACGTTCAATAAAAAATATATATATAAGTACCTACAGAGTGTAAGAAACAGACAGAAGGAAATTACAGTCGCTATAGAACAGGCTAACAGTTATTCAGTGGGTAGCTGCTACATTAAGGGTGAAGAGAGAAGAGTGTTCAGGTACCTAATGATTTTCCAATGATTTCACAGTTGCAGACAAATTTCCAGAGTCAGGATAAAATCACGAGAGTCTGGCTAGAGTCGAGCTGCAGTTGAGTTGCGGTCGTGTCATCTCAATCGTTAAGTGTAAGGTGGTTACGATTGAAAGTTTTAGTCAGTCGGGTTTGGGTACTGGCGCTCCGATAAAATCAACTGGGTTTGTTTTTTATTTATTAGCAGTGTTTGGAAATATTTTAAAGTGGACTGCAAAGGCAGGATTTTACAAGATGGGAAGGAAAAAAAATGCACATTCAACAACAAACATGATTTACCACCTGAGAAACAATAAGCACCCAGCACAATCCTCCCAGTACACTGCGGACACTCAGTACAATTAGCAACAGCACTGCCAACACATTTCTCTGTGTGTGTTTCCGTCCCTTAATTAGTTCCCCCGGTAAGTCAGTAATAAGAACAAATAGAGTAATAATATTAAGCTATTAATGTATTAACATATATTCATCAACCTCTTTTGGGTGGGGATGGAGAAGGTGGAGTGGCCAGTGCTTCAGCTGGAGCTCCAGGACACTGAGGATGTTGTGTCTTTTGGAACTGGGCCTGATTTTACAGAACAGAAACAAAACAGTTCATGGTAGCTGTATCAATTTATCCAATAAAGTAGATCTACAGGTCTTACTTTATATAAATAAAACTAACCGACATAAAAATATGCATGAAAATGTTCAGGACATCCAGAATGGCAAGTATTTAAAAACACAGTCCAGTGTTAATTTTTAGTAACATGTTTAAAGTCTATACTATCTAAGACAGTGAGACAAATACAGCAACTTTTCTAAAATTACACTCTTCTACTGCAGCTCAGACGTACACTCCCTCCTTAAAAAAATGCTCAAAACCAGAAAAAAACAAACAAACACACCCTGGGAGGTTAGCTCTTTAAATAGCTTTTGACCAGCATAGGTAATGTTTATTTCTGGATGATCAGCTGGACACAGCAGGGCCAACATTAGTAGCCTAGTCTTTTAAAAGTAATTAACTCATTTTTTTAAAACCCATAAAGTCCAGTAACAGCTGTGTTTATTTGTTTTTTAAAGTCACTGGTTAGCTGCGGGTGTAACTTGCTCCTAACCAAATATCCAGCACAACAAACCCAGCTTTAAACCCAAACCATCGCTGTATAAACAGAGACAGAGGAGAAGTTTTCTTTCAGTGTTTTCTGACAGAAACTGTGAGGATTCAAAAAAAAGACAAGAGTGTGTTTACTAATCCGTTACTCGTAACTTGCACGTACGGTGGATTCACGCGGTTAGTTAATAGTATGCAAAATGCAGTGAATGCTGCTGTTTGGGGTCAAAATAAACTAAACACCTTAGCTAATAAATCATGGACTGCAGAAAACTAAGCCGGAGACACAACAAACGCTAGCTCTGTAAGTTAGTTGTCTAACGGAGTTACGTTAAGTGCATAAACTGCCTGCACAGATCAGAACATAACAGCAGCTTACCTTTTCATGTTAAATCCACGACGAAAGCATTCTTTTCTCATATCTTTATAAAATCCAGTTGCAGCGTCACCTGCTCGTTCAGAAACAAAACAAACACCCAGCGCCGTTTAAGAGCTGATTCACGACCTTCTCTCCCAGCACAGGGTGTGTTTTTCTCAATCAGCAGCAGCTTTTAAACCACGCTGTAGTTCAGTAATAAGATCGCGTTTCACCGAGAGCTGAAACAGCCAGTTGGCTAACGGTAGTTAAAATACCTAACAGGCCTGAGAGCTCCTCTCGGTACTCCGGTCTAATTCGGCAGGGTTTTTGTAGATATTTAATTTCTGAATCTTATTAATACTGAATTAAAGTATGGTAATCTGGCTAATGTTAAAAAGTCAATTAGCTTTTTACCAAAACACTTTTAGTTAATGTATACCTAATTTTAGCGGTGTGTTCCCACAAGACGAATAAAAAATAAATAAAAAAAAGGGGGCGGCCGTCTGCGCATGCGCGAATTTCAGCGGCCGTCTGCGCATGCGCGAGTTTCAGCGGCCGTCTGCGCATGCGCGAATATTTGCGGCCGTCTGCGCATGCGCGAATATTTGCGGCCGTCTGCGCATGCGCGAATATTTGCGGCCGTCTGCGCATGCGCGAATTTTAGCGGCCGTCTGCGCATGCGCGAATATTGGCGCATGCGCAGACGGCCGCAAATATTCGCGCATGCGCACACGGCCGCAAATATTCGCGCATGCGCAGACGGCCGCTAAAATTCGCGCATGCGCAGACGGCCGCTAAAATTCGCGCATGCGCAGACGGCCGCTAATATTCGCGCATGCGCAGACGGCCGCTAAAATTTGCGCATGTGCAGACGGCCGCAAATATTCGCGCATGCGCAGACGGCCGCTAATATTCGCGCATGCGCAGACGGTCGCTGAAACTCGCGCATGCGCAGACGGCCGCTGAAATTCGCGCATGCGCAGACGGCCGCCCCCTTTTTTTTATTTATTTTTTATTCGTCTTGTGGGAACACACCGCTAAAATTAGGTATACATTAACTAAAAGTGTTTTGGTAAAAAGCTAATTGACTTTTTAACATTAGCCAGATTACCATACTTTAATTCAGTATTAATAAGATTCAGAAATTAAATATCTACAAAAACCCTGCCGAATTAGACCGGAGTACCGAGAGGAGCTCTCAGGCCTGTTAGGTATTTTAACTACCGTTAGCCAACTGGCTGTTTCAGCTCTCGGTGAAACGCGATCTTATTACTGAACTACAGCGTGGTTTAAAAGCTGCTGCTGATTGAGAAAAACACACCCTGTGCTGGGAGAGAAGGTCGTGAATCAGCTCTTAAACGGCGCTGGGTGTTTGTTTTGTTTCTGAACAAGCAGGTGCTGCTAAAGGTAATCGAGCTAACTGTAGCTAATTAGCTTAGCCGGTTGAGCTAACTGTAGCTAATTAGCTTAACCAGCCATGCTCCACTCGCTAGCTCGCTAACGTTAGCTATCTTACAGCGTTATTCGCCATTAACACGCTTTAAATAGTATTTAAATAGTGGTAAGACTATTTAAAGCGCGTTAATGGCGAATAACGCTGTAAGATAGCTAACGTTAGCGAGCTAGCGAGTGGAGGATGGCTGGCTAAGCTAATTAGCTACAGTTAGCTCGATTACCTGCAGCAGCACCTGCTCGTTCAGAAACAAAACAAACACCCAGCGCCGTTTAAGTATCATAATAAGACCGCGCTTCACCGAGAGCTGAAACAGTCAGCTAACTAAATTACTCACCGGGACTTACAGAGCTCCGCCGCGCTGCTCTAATCTAATCCGGCAGGGTAATAATCACTATCGGTTCTGAAGGCCCGCTAGTGCCGCTGTTTTAAGACTGAGGGGCTTTAAATGAAAACAGAGTAAAAGGGAAACACAGTACAGAGCAGCACAGCGGACCTTCAGCACCAGAGTGAAGAAATACTGGATTATTTGACCCAATATTAATAACTGTTCCCCATAAAACACAGCGAGACTTTGGACTCCTGCAGTCCCCATGCAGCTCCCGGAGAAAAGGACGTCTTTCTTGTGGCTACTGATTCAGTGGAGTGGAGCCACGACCATTCAAAACTAGGTTCGGGGTTTTTTTTGTTGCCCGAAAGGTTTTTAATTTGTGTGTTTTAATATATTCATTATATGTTATATTGTATTAAAACGTGAGATATAAACGTAAATAATCATAATTTAATAGGAACGGTGAAATATATTATTTTAATTATATTAAATATCATGCCTCAAAATCTCAGATCTCCCCCTCTTTTCCAGTGACTTTGGTTTCTTCCAAAAGTCTGTTGATGAGAGGGCGGGCGGAGCTGGACTGGAGAAAGAGGGCCGGCGTTCTGTCGAATTCTGCTACCTTGTCGAACCGTGCTGCCCCAATGAATATTTAACTGTAAAAATACAAAAGAAGCACTATTTTAGGGCATGTACCCAGTGATATTCCAGTAGATGTACGTTATTAGATTTGGAGTGCATAATTCATTGTACCATGGCAAAGTTATACTAAATATAGCTCATTACAAACTGCTTTTGTATTTATTTATGATAATAAGTGTAATTTTTAGTTTCCATTTACACTTCTGTGCAATGATAGTGCGTCCAGGTTGTTTAATGCACATAACGCCCCCTAAACCAGAATAATTATACATAAAACACGAGAAAGAATTAAATTGTGTAGGTTGGCGCATGCGCAGTACCTTTTGGGAAGCATGTATCGATGGGTAGCAAAATTCGACAGAACACCGGACTAAAAAAACTGTTTTTAACACACCTTGGGTTTGGGCTGTATTCACTCAGTCGCAGTTAAATAAACTCACTGGCCATTTAGGAATCACTTAGACCAGAATTATAATAGAATAAACAATAAAATAATAAAATGTTATATAAAATCTAAAAAAAAAAAATCACCAGTGTCAGTGGCTGTCTTTACACTACAAGCCTCAAGTGTTTTTTTATTTTATATAAATTAACCTTTTTGTCAAACAGCACACATGCTCTCAATATTTTTTTGGCTGCTCTGCCAATGCTGGCTGATAATGACAGCACTAAGGGCATGAATACTGGCAAACAGATGCATGAAATCCACAAATAAAGAAATATGAAATTTGCAGTGGCCTTTTTTATGCCCAATCAGTTTGAAGACTGAGAACAGATATGTGTCTGCACTCCCCTCCAAAGGAATTGGGCGGAAAAAGCATTATTAAAAGATGAATAATGAAGACTGGAAATTGGAAATCAGTTAATTACAACTTTGTCAGTGTGTCCAGGCCCGGAGTGGCTAATCGGGAGATTCGTGAGGATTCCCGATGGGCCGGCTGTGTCTGCTGAAGTGTCTTATTGTGTACCTTGGGGAAGATGTGGGCAGTTATTAAGGAGTATATCTATGCTGGTGTTTTACCGGAGTCAAGCTATCCGCGCGTATACGCGCGATTTTACGGTAAACAGACGCGCAGGAGGAGAGCACGCTAAAAAACACAGAGAGAGACAGACACGTTTCAGTCGGTTATATTAATTCAGACATACATTAAGCCCAGAAACGAGAAGAAAACGGATTAAAATAACTCACCTCACTGTAGATTTAGTGCAGTACATTATCTATTTGATATAATACCATAACAATCCCATCGGTTTTTAAGAGAGAGAGAGATAATATATTAATATTACTTTTTCAATCCATGCTTCAAATTAAATTTCTCATGAGTTTCCCAAAAGGCCAAAACAGATCCAGTACCTCTTAAAAGAGTCCATCCTAGACTATTACCTCTGCAAATTTGGGTAAATTGCACTGTATTGTTTATTTTATATTAATAAAAAAAATGTATGCATGTTTAAAATTAAATTTCTTATGATTTTTCCATAATGCCAAAACAGATCAATGACCATTTGAAAGAGTCCAACCTAGGCTATGACTCCTGCAAGTTTTGGCAAATTTCACTGTATTGTTTATTTTATATTCATTTTTATTTTATTCATGCTTAAAATAAATTTTCTCATGATTTTCCCATAATGCCAAAACAGCTTCACTACCATTTGAAAGAGTATGTTCTAGCCTATGACTCCTGCAAGTTTGGGTAAATTTTACTGTTTAGTTTATTTTATATTGATTTGTTTTATTTTTTTATTCATGTTTAAAATTAAATTTCTCATGATTTTCCCATAATGCCAAAACAGGTCCACTACCATTTGAAAGAGTCTGTCCTAGGCTATGACCACTGAAAGTTTGGGTAGATTTTACTGTATTGTTTATTTTATATTATTATTATTTTTTTAATCCATGCTTTAAATGAAAATTCTCATGATTTTCCAATAATGCCAAAACAAATAAAACAAAAAGGTCCACTTAACTGTTCCACCATTAAACTGCTCAGCATATTTCTAAACAGTCTAGTCTAGAAATCACCTGTTAAAGACACCTGTGCTAGAAACAGGGGGTGTGAGTTTAAAACCATCACCTTAAATCCAATACCTCAAGTGCAAGGGGCTATCTATAGTGAAACCCGCAGAAATACGCAGTGCTGATAGCCTGAGGAACTGATAGGACTGCCTCACAGTGGCCCTGTGATGGCTTATTGGAGAATGAATTTACATCTGATACTAGCAAGTATTAAAAATAAACAAAACAGTGAAATTTGCCCAAACCTGCAGAGGTGATAGCCTAGGACAGACTCTTTCAAATGGTACTGGACCTGTTTTCAAGGATTCAAGGAGATTTTACTGTCATTCGTATCACATGTGGTTCATGAGGTGGAACAAAATTGTGATCTCACGATTCAGTTTACACCCAAGAGCTGTTGTTAAAATAGATATATAAATAAAGTAAGACAACAAAATAAAATAATACAATAAAAATAGAATATAACAAAATGAAGATAAGATAAAATAAACAAAACAGTACAACTTGTCATAGCCTAGGACAGACTCCTTCAAACGGTCATGGATCTGTTTTGGCATTATGGGAAAATCATGAAAAAAAAATATTTTAAGCATAAATAAAAAAAAAATTAAATTATTATAAAATAATCAATACAGTAAAATTTGCCCAAACTTGCAGAGGTGATAGCCTATGTTGTACTCTTTCAAATGGTCATCGACCTGTTTTGGCATTATGGGAAAATCATGAGAAATTTAATTTTAAGCATGAGTAAAAAAAAATAAAAATTTACTATAAAATAAACAATACAGTGAAATTTGCCCAAACTTACAGGAGTCATAGTCTAGGACAGACTCTTTCAAATGGTCATGGACCTGTTTTGGCATTATAGGAAAATCATGAGAAATTTAATTTTAAGCATGAAATTTGCCCAAACTTGCAGAGGTGATAGCCTAGGACAGACTCTTTCAAATGGTAGTGGACCTGTTTTGGCATTATGGGAAAATCATGAGAAATTTAATTTTAAACATGAATAATAAAAAAAAAATTTATATAAAATAAACAATACAGTGAAATTTGCCCAAACTTGCAGGAGTCATAGACTATGTTCTGTAAGAAAGAACATATCCAAAGATCCTCTCGCTAACACGGACCAGGAAGCTTCCAGCGCTGCCTGACTTCAGCAAATCCTCCGCCTCCTCACGAGTAATAATACCTGTGTACAAAGAGAAAGAGCCCAAATCAAAAACGTTTAATCACGTATTTCAATTTATTGACTGTAATATAATTATTTATTATGTTAGTAATATTGCAAACAAATATAAAGAAATAGCATTAATCCTTTGAAATAATAATAATAACAAACCCAGTAATTATAAGCAGAACACTTAGACAGAGAGAGAGAGGTTTTTCTTGGATTAAAGCTCACAGATGGCCCACACTTTGAACTCACCATGAAACCAGGGGGCAACTCGACTCTCGCCTTGCTGTAAACAAACTCTGAGGGTCTGCTCCTCTTTAAACCAGCGAATAATTTCATCCCTGCTGGACGTCGACAGCGACCGGCGCATACCTGGCTTCCTGTTGATCATAACGGAAAAAAAAACGAATTCAGAAAAGCTTTAACAAAGACAAGCTGTCTGACTGCCTCTCTCATACCAGAAAATCCTACATGACATCAGCTCTACAAGCCCAGGAAACAATAGAGGGTTAAACTGATAAGCATATATGACACAGCCTAGAGCAGTGATGGTATAGTTACTTTGAAAAACTAATCCGATTACTGATTACTCCTTAAAAAAACTTAGTTACTTTATGGATTACGCGATGTGTGTGTGTGTGTGTGAGGTGGAGAGAGTAACTCACAGTGACTTGGATAAGTAACTTTAATCTGATTACTGCATTGGAAATAGTAACGCGTTAGATTACTCGTTACTGAAAAAAAAGAGTCAGATTAGAGCTGACATCACTGATTATGACACACTGTACCCACTCAACCTCACTCACAAGACCTCCAAACGTATATAGGTGTGGGCATACTCAAGTCATTCCCTAAAGTAACACTTCATGATCCATTTACATGCTGCCATCCCATGACATTTGGCATGCCAGTGTAAATTTTAAATGACATATAAAAACATACAGTATATAATATAGAAGATATACAGCTCTGGAAAAAAATAAGAGACCACTTAAAATTATGAGTTTCTTTGAGTTTATCAAATTGAAAATCAAGAGGAAGATTAATGATCACAAGCTATCAAACCAAGCTGAACTGCTTGAATTTTTAGGCATGCAGACTGAAGAGATTGGGTTGTGTTGTATTTTCTGAAGCACACTTTGCTTCAGTAAATGCTGCATCAAAAATAGCCTCCAACATGAGTGTGCTGACATGCTTCATTTAACAAAAGCCTGTCGACCCACCACTGCATGTGAGGTGCTTCCACTGGTACAGGGCAATATGAGCTATAAGGGCTATAAGTGCAATGTATCTTGTACAGTGAGCTCTGTGTTCAGTAAGGGTTCTCAAACCTTCTCTCCTGTGTGTCACTGAAAGCGCCATGTTTGTCACCATAGGACCTGTCCGCTGAATCCAATTTTAGGACTCCATGATGATATCGATCAACACATGGGCTCCTCTAAGCATTTCTGCTTTTACCTTTTTAAAATTTTTAGCCAAATCTGGACGTGCACACCCACGACACACATGTGAAACTAAATTGAGTTGAGTGGAGTCCCACCCACTTTGTCCACCCCACGCCTTGTCAGTCTCGCAAGCTTGTAGTGTATACACAGTATTTACTTGCGTTCAGAGGCAGAGCTAAGACATGATGCTGACAAAGTGGGCGGAGCTGGACGCACTGGACGTCCAACTCTGCCTTCCTGCAGGCTGCAGTCAGTATCCTCTCAAAATAACCGGAAAAGCAGGAAAAATGAGCCGTGATACAGTTGCTTCAGGACGAGCACGTTCGTTTGGCGAATTTGAACTAACCTAGAGTACTGTGCCTGAAGTTGCTGCTGCTGGTATTAAAACCAAAATAGCAGCAGCACTACTATGGAGACGAAATGAATCTGTTCATTCATTTTATCCTTCCAGCTTCCCGCTGAACGAACCACCCACTGAATTGTCAACACGCCAACTTCACACGCATGTCCTTCTATATAATTTTATTTCTAATTTTTCCCATTTTTCTCCCCAATTTACACGGCCAACCCACTCATTAGGACTCCCCCTATCACTAGTAATGCCACAACACACCAGGAGGGTGAAGACTAACACTTGCTTCCTCCGATACATGTGAAGTCAGCCACCACTTCTTTTCGAGCTGCTGCTAATGCAGCATTACCGAGCAGCCAGCGTGCTTGGAGGAAAGCACAGCGGCTCGGCTCCGGTACATCAGCTCACAGACGCCCTGTGCTGCTGACATTACCCTAGGAGTGATGTGCGGAGAGAGCGCCATCTACCCACCCAGAGGGAGCAGGGCCAATTTTGCTCCCTCTGACACCGGCAGCTTGACAGCAAAGCTGCATAAGCTGGGGTTCGAACCTGCGACCTCCTGCTCATAGTGGCAGCGCCTTAGACCGCTGGACCACTCGGCGCCCCTAGACACATGTCCTTCTAAAACCAATCAGCATCAGATTTTACCTGGTCTAGTAAGTTCACATCATGCCTTTTCTGCAGCAGTACCGCTTGCTGCAAGGTCAAAGTTGAACCATGTTGAACTTTGGCTGCAGTAAGCGTTAGCGCAGTGGAGGCATGTTTATAGTGATGGAAATGCACCATTCTGCTGGAGAAACAACTAAATCCTATGGGGTCAGTGTACCGCGGCGCCAAGGGGTAAAATGGGATTGGGCCTTCGTCTCTGATTGTAAACACAAAAAATATTCTAAAACAAAATGCAAAATAAAAGCTTTTAATTGGTTAAACCCATTTCAACCATGCTCTTATAAGACCCTATATTTTCGGTGTTCCCCCAAATAAGCCACAAACTTTATTCTAAGGACCCCCTGAACCTTTCAGCTGTAGGGTGCGGCTCCTTTAAGAGAGCCTGTGTGTTTATAACAGAGCTGAAGTGAATGTGGGTCCGCGGGCGCCCCCTGTCTGTCGCAACGCGCACTGAGACAGAGACAGAGAGAGAGAGAGAGAGAGAGAGACAGCAGAGCAGAGCTGAACAGTGCTGAGCTTCTCCTGCTGCTGCTGTTTCTGCTGGGGGTGATTTGGTCCTGGAATTTTGCTCTCTGTGCTGCGGGACTTCACCCACCTGCACCCGTGACGGACACGGAGAGCCGCAAAGCGCCGGGCCCGATACCGCGGACGGCGTCATGCACTGACTGGGATGTGAGAGGTGAGCGCGCGCGCAGAATCCTGTAGCTATAGCTTCTCATCATCAGGGGTCAGGAGACCCTCTGTGTGTTTGTGTGTGTGTGTGTGTGGTGGACCACTTAGCTACCCACCCCCCCCCCCCCATATATATATATATATATATATATATATATATATATATATATATATACACACACACACACACACACACACACACACACACTGTCAATGCATGTCAGTGTCACCACTTCTTTGCTGTGCTGCTGAGGGTGCAGCACACTGGCGTTATACAGGCTATGGTGGTTTTCGGTTCTCTGTAACTAGCTGTAAATGTGGCCATCAGTGCACACTGTGCTGTTGGGTGAACTGGGAGGGTGTGTGTGTGTGTGTGTGTGTGTTGGGGTCTCTGCAAAGGGGCTTGTTAATCCTGTTAGGCAGTAGGACTGACAGAGGGGGGGATGGTCCATACGAGGTGGGTGCTGATGGGGATGGGGGGTGGGGGGCCTAGGTAGACCCCAAATTAGGCACAAAAAATTAGCATAAAAGCTCGACGACCTTGGCTCGGATGTGCGCGGATGCGAGAGAGCGAGCCAGCGCGCGCACGCGCCTCATTCACGCTCTTAAAGGCGCACGCGCACACGCCTCCCTCCATTCATGAGAAAGAAAACGGAGCAGTATGTACACATTGCTGTATGTATAGCTTAGCTATATACGGAGAAACACCGAGCTGCTGTTGGCTGTAAAAAGCTCGTATACCCGCGGAGGTGCCCGTGCGCGCGCACTCGCTCGCTCCCTTTTAACCGTAGGAAAGCAAAGCGCGAGCGGACAGGAAGTCAGCGCGCGGATCACGACGCGGCGGCATCAGCTCTCCCACACATACACACGGCCCTTCTTTCCGTAGGCACGAGGCCGCGCGACCGGATGCGCGAGGAGAGAGGCGCAGGTCGGAGAGTGCACGCGCCCGGTGATGCTCTGACTGAATGAAGCTGCGCGATACTCAGAAACAGAGCTGACAGGATGACGGCAGGTGTGAGATTTCTCTCTCATTCTCTCCTTCTTTATTTCTCCATCCTTCATTCTATTCTGTCTACTCTTTCTTTGCTTTGTACTTTCTTTTCCTTTTATTTCACCCACGTTCCTTCTATATTTATGCCTTCTTTCTTTCTTCATTAGTGGATTATAGCTGCTTTCCTTCATTCCCTCTGTCTTGTTTCATTTTTGCTTCCTTCTTTCTTTAATTGTTCTAATTTTTTTTTCTTTCTGTTTGATTTTTACTGTCCCTTTTTTCTTCTTTCTTACTTTATTCGTTCTTATTTAATTTTGCTTCAATTTCTCTCTCTTCCCTTGTTTTTTTATTCCTTTTTTCTGCTTCATTCTACATTGTGTTTAATGTTCCATAAACATTCTGTTTCATGTTTACTTCTTTCTTTCTTATGATTTTATGTTTGCATTTTTTTCTTTGTTTTTAATTGCATCTACTTAAGTTTATTTCTTTCTTTCTTCATTTTTCCTTCATGCTTTCTTTCTTTTTTCTTTCCTCTGATTTTGTTTTCTTTCTTTGTTTTTATTGCATCTGTTTATTTATGTCTTTCTTCATTCTTTCTTCATGCTTTCTTTCTTTCTTTCTTATTTTATGTTTGCTTTTCTTTCTTTGTTTTTTATCAACTTAAGTTAGTTCATTCGTTCATTCCTTCCTTCCTGCATAAATTTCTCTCTTTTTCTGTTAATTTCATTTTTTGTCTTGTTTCATGTCTACTTCTTTCTTTCTTTCTTTCTTTTTTTCTGTTTCTTTGTTCTCATGTTGGTGATATGAGGGTTTCAATTCAGTATATTCAGTGTTCAATATCAGTATTTTCTTACACCCTCTTATGACTGAACTTATTATTATTTTAACTTATCCTCGCTCTCACGCCTCAGAGGCAGAATCAGGTGCTTTGATGAGTCAGTGCAGGCTGGCCTTCACCTTTTCTGGAGTGACTACATTGATCTTGAGATGGACACCGAGGGTGAATAGAGAGATAGAGCTGCTCTACTGTTTAATAACTGCGTATGGTCTCTTCCCTGCAAACAAAATATTAGCATGTCTCAATCTCATTGCCAGAATCTGCAAACTGCCTTATGGCTTTAAAAAACAGAGAGTGGGAGAATGGTGTTTTTTTTACCTGGGTGATTAGAATTGTTGTTTGCACTCAGTTTTTTTCTGTTTATACTTAGTACAAGAAGCTGTGTGTGTGTTAATGTGTGTGTAAGAGAGAGTGAGATACTTGCCATGTGTTGGTAATGTGGCAGGGCTGTGTGCACCCGAATGGTCAGAGCTAATCTTAGAAAGCGTGTCTGTGCCCACCATCCCTGGGGTGCATGCATGCCATTACCGATCTCCTCTCTTCTGCAGAGTATAGTGTCTATCCAAGTGTGACTGGGTTTGCGTCTTTGAGGTTTGCTGCTTGTACTGTAGAACTCTGTCTTAATGTGGGTTTAAAGCAGCATTGTGTGTGAATTGGAAGGTTTTCTACTAAACTTTCTACGAAGCACTGCCACTGTGATAGGGAGATCGCTGGTTTGAATCCTGGTCATGCAGCTTGCCGTCAGCTGCTGGAGACCTGAGAGAGCACAATAGGCCTTGCTCTCTCTGGGTGGGTAGATGGAACTCTTTCCTCTCACCACTACTAGGGTGATGTTGATTAGCACAGGGCGTCTGTGAGCTGATGTATCGAAACCTAGTTGCTGTGCTTTCCTCCGAGTGTGCTGTGATGTTACTGCAGCTGTTGAAAAAGACATTCACACGGTGGCTAACTTCACATGTGTCTGAGGAGGCATGTGCTAGTGTTGTGGCATCACTAGTGATTTTTTTTTTGACACCAAACATGATTTCTTGAAGTAA
Organism: Astyanax mexicanus; assembly: GCF_023375975.1. Taxonomy (NCBI): domain Eukaryota; kingdom Metazoa; phylum Chordata; class Actinopteri; order Characiformes; family Acestrorhamphidae; genus Astyanax; species Astyanax mexicanus. Next base: position 41,585,908 of record NC_064411.1, read on the forward strand.
TGTATTAGACATTTTAACTGTTAGGTGTGTGAGCGTGTGTAAAACTCTCAAGCACATTCTCTTGTTTGTTACTTGATAAACAATATTTATCTGCTAGTGTGCACTGAACCAGCATAACAGTCTAGAGGTGTTCTCTGAGAGAACAGCTTCATGGGAAATTGAGTTCTGTGGTATTAATCACAGGAAAATAGTCGCACACACACACACACACACACACTGAGAGAGAAAAGCTCCAGAATGTGGTAGGTGTTCCCCCTAAGGAGCATTCAAGGACAAAGAAACAGCTCATAGAAACACATTTAGCAGACGGACGCGGTGCTGTAGGTTCCTTATGATAACATCCGGGACTCCTTCCCTAACTACAACTCATTACTGCGGCTGCCACTGACTGCAGGTCAGCCAGAGAGACTGAGGACATTGTCTAACAGTCATCCTATGGATCTTTTCTGTGTATATAAGGGAGTAGCTTAGTTGCTGCATAGCTATATAGCAGCTTCCTCACTTATTATAGTTCCACTGTGTCACAGATCAGGCACTGTAACAAATATCTGTTATTTTTTTTACAGTATATCCATACAGTAAATAACTGTTTAATGATATTATGTAGTAAAACTGTAGGGCACAGTGCATCTTGGGATACCTCATGAAAACAGCTGCCACCTGTTTATATAATAATAATAATCAGTAATATTTAAGGAAAAAATGGATGGTAAAAACATTTCCCAGGAATTTACTGCTTCGTTGTGCGACTAAACAGCAGGCAAAACACATAAATCTACTACATGTGGAAGCTTCCATAATTTGACCAAATATTAGACTGTAAAACGTAAAATACAGAATATTTTCAATAAATTTGAAACAACCATATGCACTCACTTTCTTTGGGTAGAGTTTAGTCCATATTTTGAGTAAATATGACCTAAATAGAACAGCTAGGATACACTAAGAAATAATGTTTCTATCCTATTATGTTGCACAAAGCCTATTGGCTCCTGACATCCTTTATTTGCATAATGGTTGCCCCCTGAACTCACTCACCATTAGTGTTGACTGACTCTGGACTATCGGGGCTACCTTGCCTATCTACCATATTCAGTTACGTTTTATATATTGGTTGACTGTCTAGCCACAGTGTTGTAGGCCATAAGAGCAAGCTGCCATTTTCTTTGCTGCATAGCATAACTTTAAGTTGTCTGATATCTACAATGCAGTAACTTTGCAATGTTCCTGCTGACAGTATTTTTCCTGTTCATTTACAGTGTACGGCTAGCCATCATTTTACAGAATGATAGAAAGAGTTGTATGTACATATTTATGCCAAAACTGTAATAATTAAAATTAAATAACTGTAATTCTGTAAATCCTTTTTTGGATCCCTACTATATTGATGTCACTTGGAACATAATGTCTCCTAGCTAACCCAAGGTGTACTCTGTAAAATACTGTAGATATATACACTGTCTGGCCAAAAAAAAAGTCGCAACCTGGATTAAAGAAAGCAAATTATCTGGTGTTGCTGCAGTTGGTCAGGTCTAGGTTCAGCAACAGTGTGTGCTGAAAGAATGAGGTCAGCTGACTACCTGAATATACTGAGTACAGACCAGATTATTCCATCAATGGATTTTTTTCTTCCCTGATGGTACGGGCATATTCCAAGCTGATAATTTCAGGATTCATGGGGCTGGAATTATGAATGAGTTATTCAGGGAGCATGAGATCATCATTTACACACATGGATTGTTCACCACAGAGTCCGTAGCATTTTTAGCCATAGCATTTTCTTGTTTACCAGTAGATTGGCTGCCTTTCTGTTTGTACATTTCAAGTCGACTACTGTACTTTTCTGTTGTCTCTTTATGGCTTTAATTTAATGTAGTCAACTGTCACAGTGCTCAGAGTCATGAAGTGCTTGCATGCATCTACGTGCAGTGCTCTGCTGGTGGTGCCGAGTAGTTTCCACTACATTGTGATTGTAAACTCTAGCTGATCTAACAGTAGAGTCATTGATTTGAATGGGTGTTAGTATTGTCTAGATATTTTGAACATGTATTGCACAAATTTTGACTTACATTTATTTTAAAAATCATAAAGTGCAATTAAAACTTGTATAATATCCAATGCTATAACTGTCATAATGATTTTATCCAATATTATTCGTCTTTAGTGTGGGGTCAGCGTGCTGGTCTGTGGTCAGCCTTTATGGGCCGAGTGGCGGAAGTGCTATAGAAGTGATACCGTACCCTCTGCACTCTGGAATCCTCGTTACACCCCCCTTCCTCCTCTTCCTCTTCTTCCGCTCTTTCACCCGCACGACCCAGAGAGGGCCGTTTAAACATACACACACACACATAAACACACACACACGCACTGACACTCACACACACGTACACAGATTGTTTTAGCAGCTGGGATGTAGAGTAAAAACATGAGCCTCTTTCACTCTCTCTCTCCCTCTCTCTCTCTTTCACTCTATCTCTAGCAGTAGTTTAAACGCTCAGCATCTACTCTACCATTCAGCATGTTCAGTTCAGCTACTGCAGTCTGTAGCTATTTATGAGCTTCCGTGCATGTTTATAGATAGCAGCGTGTAATGCACCGTCACATCAGATCACATAAACAACTCTATTAGACATTACTGAACTGCTCGCCGCTGCGGTTTCAGACGAGCGCGCTGCTTCAGTCGTGTGGTTTACATGATGCTATAACTTGTGGTTATACACTTTCATTACATTAGCTTTATAGCTTCAGTGCAGAACTGTAGAAGCAACCTGCAGACAACAAGCATGCTCACAAGAGTTAACAAAGGGACATACAATCAATAACTGTTCATTTATTTTATGAGGGAAGAACAATTAGCAAAATGTATGACTAAAATGATTAATCAATCCGTCAATCTGTCAGTCAATCAATTAGTAAATCAATAAATCTATCAACCTTTATTTTCTATCAGAAAAAAAAACATTGAGATAGGGACTGAAGAAACATTCACTGTAAACGTTGGATGTTTAAAATGAATAGAAATGAATAAACTTAAATGACACAAATAAAGCAGTATTTTATACAGTATATATTATGTAAAAAAAAGATATGCCATTCCAGTGTCAATGTGTCTTTTCCCACAACAACAAATTACTTATGTATTTGGGTGTATATGTGAGTTTGGACTGTGTGTGCAAGGAAAGGGTGGAAGGGATGGGAATTGTTCATTGTGTAGTTTCTATTTCTTCTGATTTCTTTCAGTTTTGTTATGATTTGGCAACTGAATTGAATTAAGTGGAAAACAACTATTAAAAAAAATACTAATTTGACCTCAAACAAAACTCATTGTTTGGTACCAACATCAAAAATAAACAGTCTGTGTATTCCTAGATAGTAATATTGATTTTTTTTTTTTTTATCCAAATTTTTATAGGAAAATTGTCATAATATAAAAAGCACATGGTCATATATAACATGGTCATATGGTCATATTAACATAAATCTGAGTAAAGCAAAGTTTGCCTTTTTAAAAGAATGATATAGATTGATTTATATTATTATATTTTTACATTTTCCATATTTTGATTCCACAGTGGATAACACCACCCCCTACCACATCATGTGGGAGACTACGGTTTAGTTTCGGTGCATGTTTGACAGTTCTAGCACCCATAGATCGCTAAAATAAGGCTGTTTAAGTTATTCATCCACAAAAAAGTTTCAAAATGAATGAAAAGCTGCAAAACCTTGCTTGGTATTTGGCCTCCAGCTAGATGTTTAATTTAATTTGTTTTCAGTTTGGGCCAAAAATGGCCTAAATGTATCGCAGTAAATGGATATGTAATTCCTGTATCGTGATAAATATCATATATGGTCAGGTTATCGCCTATGAACAGCCCTTTAGCTAAAAACACAATATGGAATATTACATTTTTGAAATTTTAGTAGTCTCTGTTCACTGTAGAGGAGCTGATTTTATACTGTACTCATGAAACCATGCATACAAGATACAAGAGTGACCAGTTCCTGTTCCTCTTTACTTGTTTCACTGTCAGTGTCTAAGTCACAGAATGAACGGAATCCAGGAACTGAATATAAGGTTACCACCGTTATTTCAACAGTAAGCCTGTGATATTGACGAGCCAGGCCAACCCTCTTGTAGAAGAACAATTGATTGCCTGTCAGGTCAGCATTGCTTGCTGTTCTTGCCACTTCTTGACCTTTGGAAAGCCAGTCATTCAGTTAATACCTATACTGGATTATCCAGGACCTGTTAGTAAATGAAAGTGAGATTTCAGGAGGCCTCCTCCGATGCTGTTGCTGTTATTGTGTTTTTTGAGTTGAATTCATGGAAAGCTTTCCGAGTGAATGCGGCGAGGGTTTCAGATAAACACATGCTCATTGACTTTCTCATTTCCAGCTCCGCAGCACGGAAGGCCTGTCTCAAACCCTGATCAATTGACACTGTAGCTTAGTCACACAGTCGCTGAGGCTATTTTTAGTACACAATACATGTAGGCTTATAGGAGGTTTTTATAGCAGGCAGCTCTGAGGTTGTGAAGCAAAATAGCAGTGACTTGCGTTCTCATTCATATGGTTACTGTGGGTGGAAATATTCTGTTTATGTTGTGCATCTGCCTGTTTATATTTTCACTGTATGCGTGAAAAACTCAGTGTACTCTACAGTAGATGGACAAAAGTATTTGGACACCTGCTCAGGTTCTTTTGAAATCATGGGTGTTAAAAATTATTTAAAAAGAGTGTATCCTGTGTTTGTTGAATTAAATGTCCAGGGAAGACTTTTTACTAGATTTTCACTGGAGCACTGCTGAGGGGATTTGATTGTATTCAGCATAAGTGAAGATTAGGAGGGTCAGGATGATTGGATGATCACCATTCCAACCTAACTCATCCTATCTGTTCAAATAGACAATTCTATCTAGATACCACTGGTCACAATCATTATCACTCACTATTACGCATCACTGTCCAGATGCTGTCCACTAAAGGTGTTAATAATTCCTTCTATGACGTATTCCTGATACGTCATACCATGTCCCTTACATCCATACATCTGGCTACGTTCACATTACCAGGCTGAAGTGACTCAAATCTGTTCTTTTTGCTCAGTGTGGCTCAGATCTGATTTTTTCATGGCTGTGTAAACGTGCCAAATCTGTTTTTTTTTTTTTTTCCAAATGTGGTCCTAAATCGAATACGTATCCGATCCATGGACATGCGACATGAATGTGAACGATCAAATCAGAATTCATGCATCTTTTTGTATTTATGCATGTGCTACATTCTTCTCTCATGTACCCACACATAGCAGCAAAAACAGCAAAAGCAAGCCACCTGGCACACAGATACAGGTCACATTCGTGAATGTGAACCGTCAAGATAGCCAAATCCGATCTGAGCAAAAAATCGGATTTGAGCAATGCAGCTTGTGATGTGAACGTAGCCTATGACCTCACTCAAATGATACCCTTGCATAAGCATGCTGGCTACCATTCAGCCTTACTCACAAGATAACACCTCACAAATTATACAGGTGTGGATGTTCCCAAGCTATCCCCTGAGGTGACACTTCACGATTAATTTACGTACAGCAGTCCAATGACTATCAGCCTATTTTACTCTTTTTTTTAGTGTTTTAAACATAGTCATGTAGTCAGTAGTTTGCCATAACATATGCTTGTAAGCAAAATTTGACCATATCTTGTTTTTAGGATCTAAATATGTGGAATTTCTCAAAACCAGAGCTTTCCGGACCGGTTAAGTTTCTCAGGGTGACGTCTGTGAAAAATATTTCACACTTCGTCTTAGTGATAAAACTCTTGCATCCAGACTGCAATTGAAAAAACAGGAGGACCAGGGGGGTTTTGGCTTTCTTGATCACATGACATCGCATTCAGTAGCTCCTCTATTTCCACTCGCTGTTGTGTTTACATGGATCTCAGTGGAAATGTGTGCCCAAAGTGTAATTATGGTGCTTTCAACCTGTAATTTTCTCTGAGGACGTCTGAGAAAAACACATACATGGTTGGTCCGGACAGGAATAAAATCACAGAGGACCCCCCCCATTAAAGGGAAAATGACCCAAGGACCTCCTGAGAGACTATTCCAGTCCGGATAGAGCTTGAGATGTGGCATTTCAGTTGTTGAGACCTTATGCTTTTTTAGTGTGCCACCCCCTGTCCCAGTGACTATCAAAAATATCATATTACAGTATCATGATAATGTCTTGCTTTATGAAGTCATTAGCTGTAGTGAATAGTGAATAATGCTGAGTAATGCTGATAAATACATTACAGATCATACAGTTTTATATAGTTCTTGGAACAATGACATGCAGAAGTCTTGAAGACAAGGAGCCTATCCCCTTTTTCAAAGTCCTTACAGTAATTACATAATACAGCATAATATATTCCGTTTGCTGTCTTGTGACATGTAACAAAGCACATGGAGCACGAGTTTGCATGTTTCTGTAAAAGGAGGTCCATCTGTCGCAAGACAGATCTCGTGTGTGCTGACCACAACTTAGGACCACTGAAAGCTAACCTCAGTCTAAATTTACTGAATTCTGCTTTCCTTCAGACCGGCTGAGTTTCAGACCTTTTAATAAAAATTGTGGTCAAGATGTGGTCAAGCATTACATACAGTAGACACTGTATATAAGCAAAAGGTTTGAAGACACCTGTCTATGCAGTATTTTCTCTACAACTAAGGGTATTTATAGGTAATTTGCTGCTACAGCTCTGGAAAAAAATAAGAGATCACTTCAGTTTCTGAATCAGTTTCTCTTATTTTGCTATTTACAGGTATATGTTTGAGTAAAATGAACCTTGTTGTTTTATTCTATAAAAAATATAAAAATATAAAAATATTGTCATTTAGAGCATTTTATTTGCAGAAAATGAGAAATGGCTGAAATAACAAAAAAGATGCAGAACTTTCAGACCTCAAATAATGCAAAAAAAACATGTTCATCTTCATAAAGTTTAAAGAGTTCAGAAATCAATATTTGGTGGAATAACCCTGGTTTTTAATTACAGTTTTCATGCATCTTGGCATGTTCTCCTCCACCAGTCTTACACACTGCTTTTGGACAACTTTATGCCACTCCTGGTGCACAAATTCAAGCAGTTCAGCTTGGGTTGATGACTTGTGATTATCCATCTTTCTCTTGATAATATTCCAGAGCAGTATATTAATGATTGTTAAAGCCTTTACTGATATAGGAAGTATTGTCACTAGATGGTGGAACATTGCTTTGAGGTTTTGATTGCATTCACTGGCACATTAGTGAGATTTGAGATTAACTCAGTTTCTATGATTTATATGATCCACCACGCTTTTTAGATCAGATGTCATAGGACAGGATTCCTCTATGGGAACATAGAGATGCTAGAATTGATCAAATGGACAATTTTAACCAGACTCCACCAGTCACAATCATTAATACTGGATGGAGCTCCATCACTCCACAGAATGCAGTTTCACTGCTACACAGCTCAATACTGAGGGGGTTTATATTGCTCTTACACTGGCATTGGGCATGATGACCGCAGCCTATTAACCCACCCCACCCATTCGTGTCTTAGTATCTGAAAGTAGCTGAAGTCACTAAAAACAAGGGTTGTCCACACAGATAGTTCGTATTTGACATTTTAAAAGGAAACTCTTTCTGTATTTTTTCCCATTCTTTGTTCCTCTTTCCATCGCTGAACTGAGTTAAATTGAGTACTGAAAGTCATCCACCACAGTTTCCATTAGATTAGCAGTGACTAACACACATTTGATTTTCACTCTTGTTGCTGAGTGCAATCAAATCATTTGAATCTGAAGCAATGCCCCAAAATCCAAATTACCAGATTAAAAAACCTCTGGAATATAATCAAGAGGAAGATTGATGATCATAAGCCATCAAACCAAGCTGAACTGCTTGGATTTTTGCACCAGGAGTGGCATAAAGTTATCCAAAAGCAGTGTGTAAGACTGGTGGAGGGGAACATGCCAAGATGCATGAAAACTGTGATTAAAAACCAGGGTTTTTGTACCAAATATTGATTTCTGAACTATGAACTTGTTTTCTTTGCATTATTTGTGGTCTAAAAGCTTCTGCATCTTTTTGTTATTTCAGTCATTTCTCATTTTCTGCAAATAAATGCTCTAAAAAATATATTTTTATTTAGAATTTGGAAGAAATGTTGTCTGTAGTTTATAGAATAAAACAACAACATATACCACAGAAAAATCACCTTAATCTTACCATATAAAGACAGAGCAGTCACCTGTTGTGCTGATAGAGCTCTTTGCATTTGTAACAGGTTGCAAAGACCAGACCAGACGTGGCGCGTGTGAAGGTTTTGAAAAGTGATTTTGACTTTTGACTGACAGATATTCGTGTATTGCTTAATTAAACATTGTGAAAGACTACAGCAGCAGTAAATCTGCAGAGGAACAACAGGCCAGCGCAAGTAGCCAAATTTACCATCCCCATTTAAATACACATGCAAGTAAACATGGCAGTGTCAAGGTCAGTAAAACATATCAGTCTCATGTTTATTTTTCATACAATGTGTATAAAAAAGACGTAAACTGGTGATGTCTGTTCACAGACCTTTAAAGCTTTAGAATGATTGTGGTGCTCTGAGGAGATCTACAGCTGTGGTACGAGGAACAAAGGTCCTCTGGTGACTTTGCCGCTACAGCGTGGAGCCCTAGGCAGCCGTCCAGACAGTCGCGCTGATCTGTCCATCATACAGGATGCAGGAGAGGAAGGAGGCGACTTGTGTGAGCATAAACTCCTTCAGCAGATTTTTAAAACGACACTTATGTAAGAGCGTCTGCTTCGGCCTGTCTCCTTCGTGCAATCTTCAGAGATTTCACACAGCCTCAATCTCCGGTTTTAATATTTTCATCCAATATTTCCGCCCCTTCAGTCCGTTCCTCTGTAGGACACAGAGCACAGACTGACATGGTAGCATACTTAAATGTGAGTAGCACATTTCATACTCGTCTGGATGGGTTAGTGGATTTGAAAAAAAACACCATCAATTAACATTTACCTCAGAGAAATGTTCTATTAGCAATGATTAGCAGTTATCAAATTCTGCAGTTGGCTTATTACAAAGCTAAAGATTCTACATGCAGTTATGTGCCGTAACTAGGGCTGCAACAAGTCAACATAATAAAAACAAAATAATGTCATGGTCTCGAGCCTCGAAGATGATCGACGCAATGGCGCAGCACGCTATACAAATGGCGCAGCACGCCACGCAAATGGCGCAACATGCTACACAAATGGCACAAATGGCGCATTCTCATTTTCTTAAAGAAATAAAATCGAAACGAGTATTTAGAGAATCGTGACACCCCTAGTGTCGACTAATCGTTAATTTGTTACTGCAGTGCACTACACGAGGAAAGGGTTAAGGGCTACTCACTCACTCAATTCACACACAGCATTTCACTTTTTAACATCTTCTGGGCATTTAAGGGGCAGTAAAATTTTCACTACCACATTCAGCTGTTTTTAAGCAATAAAGAAAGCTAGGAACAGGTGCTGTATACACGTGCAACAGAGATGGAGGGCGTGGTAGAAATAATTGTAAACAAACGGAATAATCGACTAATTGGACAAATTCTTGTCAGATTAGTAATATACAGTCATTCTTATTGGATCATTGGATAGCAGCATGTTAATTAATCATAAACATCAATTACGATCAGAGAACGGCTTGGGAAAGCCTACATCTGTAAGTTGTGAGTTGTTATCTTTGGAGTGAGGCTGAACACTGGTCATCATGGGAAGGCAGTGTAAATTATCGAGTTTCAATTAAGGCCTGATTGGGTGGAGACATTCTGTTTTTACAAATTTGCGGACATTTAACGTTCCTCTATGCAATTTTCCAAGAAAATGTGTGCATAATGAAAAATATGTTCATCTTAAAAATATGAAAAATTTCCAGTGCAGGCATGAAATATTTTTCTTATTAATATAATCAATTTTATTTAGTTATGAAGCCATGCATACGTAGTGGAGTGTTGCATTGTGCTTGACAGACGTCCAACATAAAAACTACAAATAAACAAGACACCCCTTGCTTATTCTAATTTGTTTTGGAATGTAATGTGTGATTTAATGCAGACATGTTTTTTTGCTACTCTGAGATAACATGGCTATGTGGGCCTGTATGGGAGGCCCAACTGGGTCCAAAAAGTTTTTTGTCCACGTGTTTCATGTTGGCCCCACATAAGGATGGATGTTAGTGGTGGGCCCCATCAGGGTCAGTGATGGGACCAGGAGGGGTTAAACATGGGCCCCATCTGGGTTGTACATTGCATATTGAGCCTAGATATGACTCATGTGTGATTAAGCTGGGCTGTAATAATGGGGAAAATTGGGGAGCAAAATCCAGTCTAAACCATGCCCACCTGAAACCCACCTAGCTTGTGTTCAACCATTGTGAGCCCCACATTAGCATTACCAAACACAGAGGGGGAGTTAATATGGTGGTTTTGCTTGCTTGTGAGTGTGTGTGTGTCAGTGAAAGAACCCCTGTTTACCATTACAGAACTGCAGGCTTGCCCTTGAATCACAGCGGGGGAATTAGTTACAGTTGGTGGAGGAGCGTTCTACACTAAGCCTTTGCGACAAGTTGACCGATCCTGGCGGGTTTTTTCTCGCTCCGAACCACAATAAAGCCGCTTGCATGGAAAATTCCAGGAAACCAAGCAGGGGACCTCAATCTGAGTGTGTGTATGTGTGAGTGTGTGCATTTGTGCATGTGTGTTTGTTTTTTATACATTATCAGGACAGGAAACAGACAAAGAACCTACAATGTGAGGACCAACCAAGTCAGGATAAAGAATATAAGCTAGGCTTAGGTTTAAGCCTGATTCAAAGAAATGTTTTATATAATGAAGGGTATAAACTGGACTTTTGCCCAACATGTCATCATAACAGGCTCGTAAGTATTATGGATTCCTTGTCAGTTTGGAAAATTGCTAATGTTGTATGATGAGTTCTGGAACACAAATGCCACTTTGCTCATCAAATCCTAACGGACTGTATGGTGGCTTGTATTTCAATTCCTCAAAATCAAACCACATAAGTTAGTTTCATAGCAACTACTGAATCATTTAGAGTAGATACTGCATCATTTAGTGTAGGTTCCAAGTAATTTATACTTAATATGGCGGCACCTGAAATTTATTTTTCCTAGACTAATTAAATAATTATTGTATTTTTTGAACATTTGAACATTTCAATATTTTCTTAAATATTTTCTTGAATATTCTTGAACAGTTTAATTTAAAAAAGAGCATACTACATAACTACATAACTTCCACAATGGTCAGATGTCCATGAGTAAGCCTAAATTTGTTTTCCAGAGAATTCCTGCCTGCATCTGAAACTACACACTTCTATATTGTACTTCCCACATTAGTAAACCCTCTTCTAATGGCGTTAGACCGTATTCAAACTATCCAATTATTTAGTGTGTGGTTTGGGACACAGCCCATATTTAGTGGCTTAGACAACTTTGTGATGCATCACTGCATGCTATGAAAATCAATATATTTCTGTAATCAATGATGATTGCATCAATACCTCAACCCAGCTTTAATTTATACCCATTACCAAGTCATTTATATACTTAATTATTTATTAATCAACATTTTACATTCATACTAGATACTAAAGTATCTATAAATGCTGAATAATTAATAGAAATTACTGAAGAGCATTTTTTTTTATTCTAATTAAAATGTTTTAAAAGTTCAACAGGTTAAAATAATCAAAAAGGTTTGTGAAACAACAGATTTGGATGGAGCTCCATTGTGCATTGGAGCATTTCATTATGTTGGCAGTTCTTTTCTATAGCTAGCTCATATATTATAAACACTCTCATTCATATACCTTTCTTACTGCTATAATTATGTAAATATAAGCTGAAGCTTGTGCATTATTGTCTCTCACTCATAAATGTTTTGTGTGGGGCTGTTTGCACTGGAAAGACTATCCCACAATTCCCTGTGGTTGGCAGAAGGGATAATGAGTCATGAGCGCTTTCACACCACAGGATCTCTCCATCTCTCTCTCTCTGATACATATACACGCACACACATATATACACAAACACATTTAGCCAAAAGGATTCATTGCTGCTTATTAATATGAATAGTCTCTCAAGCTTTAAGGTCCATTGCTAGAGTATGTGCTGAAGCTCAGAGTGTACACAACACATGTTGAGACTTTTCATATCTTCTTTAACGTCGCTACCTTGTTACCTACAGTTTGAAAGCCACAGCTCTAGTCCACCATTCCCCAGTGACAAGAGCGATACCCTTGTCCCAGTTTCCGATGGTCAGCCCTGATGGTGGCACCTTTTTAGCCTTTTTTGAAGGTGAGAACACAGCTAATTCTACATTTAACTCACTCCTGTTGACTCTATTTTTGCTGGTATGATGACGCTACCAAAAAGGCCAGACAGAAAGTTAATCGAATGTCAAACAGGATGTAAGGAATCATGTAGCGGATAATGGATTCTGCATGGAGTGCTTCTTCAAGGAATCCTCTGACGGCCTCCGCAGTTTATCCTAGTATCCTAGGAGCCTAGTTCTCCTATTTTTATTCCATGTATGAGAGACTTCTTGTGCCAATGTAATGCAAAGCGGGGCTCTGAAAGGCTAATTTGTTCCCATGATTCATGTATTATTATTTTATGCTGACTCATCTTCATCTTCGTCCTTCGTGTCTGATTTCTTTGTGTCTGGTTCCTGAAGGAGCTTACACTGAAACACAACCGCATCCACTGGAGTGTCTGGCTATCTGCTTTTCATTAACAAAGCGCAGTGATACTGAAATCATACCAGTTTTAGAATACAAAAGCTGGCAAAAAACACACTGTGTCACTGTTGTGAAGCATTATTATCTATTTGATTATCAATGGCTTCCCCTGTGGTGAATCTTTAGCTTGCTTAAAGTGAGGAAGTGAGTTACAAGCCAGTCCCATGGCATTCAATCATTTTGATTTGGCACCATGCCTAATGCCAGGCATGGGTTAGAGGGGGTAAGCCCCCCAGCATTGAAATGTATTGCAGGGGAATGAACTGTGTTATCTGAAATTATGGTGCTCCATCCGATACATTTGAGATCGGATATGGGAGGTTGGAAATAAGGTGTGGTGGTGATAATCCAGCATCTTGACATGACTAACACTCTTGTTGCTGAATGCAATCAAATCTTGTAGAAAGCCTTTCATGGACAGTAGATACAGTTACTCCAACAAAACAGCATAAAATCTTTTGATTCTCTTGTTTTTGCTCTTTTGCTTTTTACATTTCTGAATCTGGTTACATTTCCAAATGCCTGTTTCCTAAATGACTCTACAGCACATTTACCATTGTGAAAACTAACCTTACAATGGGCTGTTAATTACTCAATTAACAGCCTATTGTAATCATTGTATCAAGGATATCTGGGTTGGAATCTTCCCAGAATACCCATACTGGTGAATCCTAACTTTAGAGAAAAGGAAGCAAACATTTTACAAACTTTTTTTTTACTACAAGTAAATTTTAATTAATGCAGACTCTTTCACGCTAGGCTTTTACGATGCCTTGCAGAGGTTCTGAGTGGTGATATTGCCTCATAAATCAGCACAAGACTGTTTGGATGTTAATTTTGCTTTTGGAGCCCTTTGAGAGCCCATGCTTGGCTACAAACTGAGCAAGCTGGAAGCGTCCAGCGATCCAGCTAAAAATAAAGCAGCCTTTGGACGACATACATGATAACATGACAAATGGGCCCTGTTTCAACCTCCGCTATGTTCCCCAAGAAAACAGATGAAGAGGTCCTATTAAAAGCCCAAAAGCAGGATGATACAGACGCAAGAAAATTGGGAAAATAGTGCAATTTGCAGAGAGGTAGAGGATTTAAATAGAGAAGAGGAGTAAGAGTGAGACGGAGGGACGAGTAAAGCTTGACGCTGGCTGGCGATAATAGAATGTGTTGTTTTGCTTGACACCACAAAGCCACAAAGAGGGCTTATGTGTGATACAATGAGGCTTGGCAGCAGCGAAGCCTGGTGAGGTCTGTGGGAGAGGGTGAGAGAAAGAGAGAGAGAGCGAGTGGGGATGAATGACTCTCGCTCTCAATAGGGCGAGAGAGAGTAGCTGACTGTCAGCTTCGTTCAGGAAAGAAAGTGCTCACGGATTCACACCTCCGCTCCTCAACATGTTTTTCTCTGGCGTTTGTGTTTGGAAGAAGTAGGCCAGGGGATTGTGCTGCCATCACTCAGAAATGCCAGGCAAGTGCTGGTATTTGCTAGGGAGGAGTAGGAATACTCAGGAAGGCTCTGTATAACTGCAAGAAAACAGAAAAGAATGAAACCTGCTTACAAAAACAGCATGGCCAACTCAAGCTGCTCAAGCTGGTTAAGCCCAATTTATACTTCTGCATCAAAACTACGGCGTAGCCTATGCATCGCCACGTACACTATGCCATAGCCTATGCCATAGCCTCCTTTGGAATATAACTATACGTTGCACGATGCAGACAGTTGCAGCTGTGATTAGTCCGCCGGGCCTAGCGTTCCCGCCCACACATTCCTGCCTTCCCGTTTTAAACTGCTGAGCACAGCAGAGCCGCTGATACATGCATGCAGGATTATAAACACGCTCTGCTGCATAGCTCATTCTTGCTGGATACACGTAAGCTACGGCGTAGGTTTAACGCAGAAGTATAAAAAGGCCTTTAAATTTTTACCAAATTACCGTATGCTTTTGATTGAGTTTGACAATTTAGTTTTAGGTCTAGAAGCATGGAAAACCTTTGCCAAGCTAAACCACCAGTGTGACAAAGCTTGACCATGCTTGTCAACCAGTACCTTCTGCACCACTACGCTGGTTGACCAATATGACCAACAAGGTTAAACTGGTTGACCAGCAAAACTATGCTGGCCAACCATCATGACCAGCATGCTCATTGAGGCTTGCACACTATCCTGATCTAACTGATCTTCCACCGGGTGGAACCCTCAGCAAGCCTGATTGTTCTCGAAAACTACATTTTGGTGACCCATTACCAAAAGCAACACATCCAAAGTGGATGTCCAGTATGAAGCAGATCCAGGTATCAAACCAGCTAGACTGTGGATTTCAGCCTATCACCCATAGAGACTAAGCCAGTAACTGATCCTAGTGCTAGCGGATAGCAATTTTGGGATCTAAGCCTTTTTTCCAGCCAACAGTCCAAACATTATGTAGTATCCTCCCAACCTTAGTTGATGTATCAGACTTCTTTATTCAGCACTTTCCTCCAAACGCATTAGCTGCCTATTAATGCTACATTGGTGGCAGTTTAAAAAAAGAAGCTTAGACTTTCTACTGAAAGAGGCATGCACTTGTCCTCATCCTCCCAGTCTGTGGTTATGTGACTTAGCTTTGACTGCCACAGCCAATGAGAGCACAAGTCTATCTGCTTCATACTGGACATCTATTTTGGATGACATGTCTTGTGCTTGGCAATGCATTTCCAAAATGTATTTTTTTCCATTCTTCTAGACCTAAATCTAAACTGTCAAAACTTGGGAGAAAACTGTGTAAAACTTTTTTTTTTATTAGAGTATGTTGGAGAAGAGGGATAATAGTATGGGTTTTTTCTACAGGGGTTGACATATGGTTTGGTAACTGATATAAAAAGAGTATTCTATCCATCTCTTCTCTTTCACTCTGATTCACAATGTGAAGCCAATGTCGATGATGTCTTGAATTGCTACATTCCTCCTCCTGGCACTGATACACACCTTTTTCACACTCTCTCTGTATAATCCTTGCTTACCCATTCACACATTCACATGGAGCACACACACACATAGTGTGGAAACAGGCAAGTGTTTTATTCCTCTTGGTCCCAGGCACCAGCGTTCATTAACAGCACACACACAGTAGCTTCTCTTTTTCTCTCTTTTATACAAATTCTCTCCTTTTGTATTCTTTATATATCTCTTTTGTGCACTGCCTCTCAAAGATGCTCAGTGAAATCTGACCAATGGCCTGCCTCATCCTACAGCCCACGTCCAACATGAATTCTTTCTGTCCCTTTTTCACTACTCCCTCTCTTAAACACCCGAGAATCAGAAACGCTTGTTAATGTTACGTTTTCTAACCAAAAATACCCTATGTATAACACTGGTAGCAGAATCAGGTTGTGGACAGTCTGGTTTCTCTGTCTTATGATGTCATATCTGACCTCCTCATCCTCTTTTTGTGTCTTTAGCGCTCTGCCGGGGCGTTGGCATGGCCCAGGGATGAATGGCGACGGGGTGCCCAGCAGCCCGGAGCTCTCCTCCTCGTGCCCGCCGCCTGACTGGAAGGAGTTCTGCGAGCTGCATGCCCGCACCTCTGCCGCTGACTTTGCTCACAAGTTCCTCCGCTTCGTCAGTGAGAACCCATGCTACGACTCACCAGGTGCTGACACCAGCTTCTCGCAGCACTTTGCTCGCCACTTCCTGGACTGCTTTGCGGCCACTCTCAGCCAGGCACGAGAGCCAGGCTCACCCGGCTCTGCTCCTAAGTATAGCATCGTGCCCTTTGCTGGCCTCCGGGGTTGCCCGCCACCCTACGGCCACGACCTCTATCAGCGGCGCAAGGACGCAGGTGCCTCCAGCGAGTCTCTGGACAGCATGGACAGCTTGGGAGGGGCTGGTGGAAGCTCCACCCCCCATAAGGTGGCGGCTCTCGGCCAGTCACGCAGCTCAGAGGATGTGTCCCTGGGCCACCACCACCCCAAAGCTCGCTTTAAGAAGGGCTTCTCTTTGCGGAACATGAGTCTGTGCGTCATGGACGGGGTCAGGGAGATTTGGCATCGCCGGGCGTCCCCGGAAGGGGACAGGAAAGCTAACGGTGGGGAAGCTAGTGGACCAGACCGCTGGAGCCAAAAACTGAGGTTGCCACGGGGCTCGCAAAGCCATCGAGGGGCCGAAATGCTGGAGATCCAGAGGGAGGGGGCGCTGCGCTACATGGTGGCTGACGACACTAACTGCGTAGGAACGGCACAGTGGCAAAAGTGTCGGCTGCTGCTCAGGAAGACGGGAGCCAGCTCGGATGGTGGCGAGAAGTTCCTGCTTGAGTTCTACGTGCCGCCAAAGGTAAGCATATTTTTTCTTATGTCATCTATATATTTCCCGTGCCGCTAACTGCAAACCACAGTGTGTACTGTTGCACTTCTATGAGGTGCCTTAGGTGAGCATGTTGCTTTCGACCTATTGGTAGAACCTGGGACAGCAGAGTATGCTAATTCTCTAATACTACCTTGAAACAAAGGATCAGAAATGGGTGGGTCTAAAAATAGGCAACATCCAATTCATTAAAACATCCCAATCCTCAGGATCAGATTGAGACATCTGTGTTGTCATCATCCCTAGGGACTAAATAGGAACTGTGACTCCCAGCCCTCCTGAAAGAGAGCTTTGGAAATGGTCATGCTGACACAGTCACACACATACTGTACAGTCACACTGTTTTGTTTATGTTTCTGTTTATCCTATTTTTAGTATATTTAGAACAAGTAATGTGTTTCCTGGCCTAAGACGTCTGCACAGCGCTGTAACTTGTCATAATTTGCTGCATTTTGACAGCATTTCCCTAAAGTGCAGATGTGCAGCCGGATAAGTCCGTCCTTATCCGCTTCATCAAATCTTCAGGGTTTCTCCCGGGAGTGATCGCTAACGGCTTCCTCTTCCTGGCCAAATGACCAGCAGATAAAAGAGCAGTTAATGCTGCAGAGGAAGCAGCACTCTCCTGGCTCTTCCTGCCATCACAAAACTGAAAGCTTATATGCTGAAGGCTTTTGCTTTCTATTGCAAAGAAAGGCAACTGATTCATATAAGCATGTGAGCAATGAGAGGTTTCTTAACATTGGAAGCTTAGGTAGACACTTCATTGATTTCTAAAGTGATCTATTCTCTTTTTACAATTATATTATTTTGTAACAATTGTTGTTGTACCTTAGTTTAACAAAATTATAGTTAAAATTACTGTGTCATTCATTAGTTTTATATTCCATAAAAAACCTGAATTCTGATTTTAGTATTTATTTATGAATCTGATGATTAAAACAGACCAGGGGCTTAATCTTTTGCTGATATGAATCAACATTACACTCTTTTTACCTTCATTCAGTATATCTTGTTGATCAATGTAGGAGATTCTTAATTATAATTTAGAGTTGAATATGAACAGGATATCTTGTTCAGGAGAACTAAACAAGTTGCTATCAGGAAAGAAAACATGGTTATTCAACAAAATGGACAAGATCTTCTAGTTGATGTAGTTTCTTCCACAAAAAAAACGGTCATAGTTGAACTTAGACTATATTGCCAAAAGTATCCACTCACCCGCCTCTCGTTTGGTGATGGAAACCCATGACACTCTACTGTTCTTGGGCTAATCTTAAGGGCAGATGAAGTTTGGAAGTCTGTAGCGATTGGTGACCTCAGAATACTTTGCTCCTCACCTCAGCTAACCCCGTTCTCTCAACATAAAATGAATGGGTCTCGTCCACTTTGCTATAGTAGCACTAAGAGTTGACTGTTGAATATTTAGTAGTGAGGAACTTTTCACGACTGGACCTGGTTGCATAGGTGGCATCCTATCACAGCACCATTTTGGAATTTCCTAAACTCCTGAGAGCGACCCATTCTTTCACTAATGTTAGTAGAAGCATGTCTAGCTGCTTAGTTTTTTACACATGTGATGTTCACCATGAAAGTAATTTGAACCTGAGTTCAATTTTGTCAATTTGTAAGTAAATTGTAAGTAAAGAGAAATTCTCTGGTACAGAACAAAGTTTGTGGTTCCTTTAATAACAGCATGATCTCTTAGTTAAAAGGCAGCAAAACACTACCACCACTAGGGGTGTGCCATATCATATCATATGCAATAATGATACAATTATTGTATTTTTTAATGTCTCAGTTAGGGGTGTGCCATATCATATCATATGCAATAATATAATTAAATTTTCATTTTGTTCAAGTATTGGTAATTTTTTTTGTATTCTTGGTGATATGTTTTGTCAAATCACCAAGAGTATTGTTATCACAAAAATACCATAAAAGATTGTGATATTATTTTAGTGCCATATCGCCCACCCCTATCCACCACCATGTTTGAATACTGGTTTTGTGTCCCTACTGTAAAATGCATTATTAGCTTTACACCAGCTGTGAGCAGTGTAAGTAATGCTTCTTATGTCTAGATAGTTGCAACTGGGTCAAGTCTATTTATGCAACAATACCTCAAACTGCATTGGGAATATCCAGGTGCAAAGCTATGATAATCTTTATTGTTTGTTTTGCCAGTTGTTTTTGATATTTCTTACAGTCCTAGTTCTTAGAGTTTTTTATTTGATTGATCATGGATCTCTCTGTGCTTTAGTGATGCTTTAGAAGCTTAGCAATATTGATTTTTTTAACATTTTCCATATAAAACTTGGCAGTAGGGTTGCAACGGTATGAGATTTTCACGGTATGATAACCGTCTCAGAAAATACCGCGGTATCACGGTTATCACGGTATCACAGTTTGTTACATATATTATTAAACTGACCCTTAAAGAAATTACAACAAAGGTTTTTGTTCAATTAACTATTTATTGTAGAAACCTGGAACAACTATATAGATAATGTCTCCTTAAAAAAAATAAACTGTACACCATTAGGTGAAGGAAACCAGGTTTTTCCACTATTCTTAAGGTCATTAAGGGTGTATATAATTATATATATATATATATATATATATATATACACACACACACACACACACAAACACACGTGTCACACATTACATGTCCTCTAAGAAGTAAAGATCCTGTGTTTAAACTATTCAGTACAATTATTTAAGTTTAAATTATTTAATATCTGATAAACTGAGCCTGGGTCAGTGTCTGATCAACAACTGTTGTAAACGTCCGTTTTACTGCCAAGTTGGTATATAACCAGATAGAGGGGATTTATTTGAGTCTGGTTTTAACACATGAAAAACAGGCACGTCAGAATTTGAAAATTAACGCATGTAAATGAATGGCGTCTTTCACATCCAGTCCGGCGAGCACCTTTACACGGACACGTGAATCCGTCATAGCACGCACTTCACGCCTGTACCTGCGTGCCCAAATTTCGGATAACTCAGCGCTTTTGCGGGCGCTTACCGCAGGGGTTGTGCACGACTACCCACGGCGGGGTGGTGTTCTTGGAGATGGGAGAACAGGTTTGACGTATGTCCACCTTTAGCTGTGACTTTACGGCCACATTGATTATAAATCGGATAACCATCCTCGGGTGCGTTCGGCGGGTCTCTGAAATAGTCCCACACTGCTGATTTTAGTTTAGCCTTTTTTTAGGCGGACGGAGATTTGTTTAGTCTGATGCACTTTCTGCTGTTCTCACCGCTGTGTGCTGAGCAGCTGAAGCGGAGCAGAGTTGCGCATGCGCGGGTGAGTTTCTCCGCTGGCTTGCGTTTTACCGGTAATAAGCAAACACACACGGTATGATAACCGTGCATTTTAATACCATGGTATACCGTGAAACCGGTTACCGCTGCAACCCTACTTGGCAGTAGGCGAGTACATCTTACAGCAGTAATATTTATACTGTCTAGTGAGGGGTTGGAGTGGTGGGTTGGATTGGTTAGAAAGAATGATATATGAATTGTCTGCTGATTAAATCAGTCTGGAGTCACTGCTGTGATTTGTTTTCATATTCAAGCTGCACAAATCTGAGTAATTGCCGGAGTGTGAGAGTGTGTTTTTGTGTGTGTGTGTGTGTGTGTTTGACTCATAAACTATGTGTGATGTGTGTGTTCAGCAGGGCTGCTAAGTGTGGCTGAATCTGCAGTCAGCACACTATCAATCTCACTCCAGCCTGTCCACACACAGCACTTCCCCTCTGACCGCTGCGTCCAGCTCCAGATATGGGAGAGAACTGTAGCCTGGGTCACGGATCTCGGCTCCAGTATAAGGGAACGTTGCCAGATGCGTGTTTCTGTGCTTTATCACTCCTGATTTGACACATCTGCTAATTATCAAGCTTTTTAGGCTCTGAGCTGTGTGGCATTGATCTCTCTGATATAGAGGCCTGTATAAATTACCTTCCACATTTAAAGAAACAGTTTGGCCAAAAATCAAATCTATATACACTCTCCTCCTCCCAATAAGTGTAGTTAATCTGCCAAGGCGTGCTTGGCTGGTGTCCGGAGTTTGCTTCTTCTGTTTCATGCTGGAGCGAACAGGCTAATGCAGCTATATATATACAGATCTGAAAAAAGTTAAAAGGGCTCTTCAGTTTCTGAATCAATTTCTCAGATTTTGCTATTTACAGGTATATGTTTGAGTAAAATGAACATTGTCATTTTATTCTATAATTTAGAGCATTTATTTGAAAAAATAATAAATGGCTGAAATAACAAAAAAGAGCTTTCAGACCTCAAATAATGCAAAGAAAACAAGTTTATATTCATAAAGTTTTAAGAGTTCAGAAATCAATATTTGGTGGAATAACCCTGGTTTTAATCACAGTTTTCATGCATCTTGAGATATTCTCCTCCACCAGTCTTACACACTGCTTTTGGATAACTTTATGCCACTCCTGATGCAAATATTTAAGCCGTTCAGCTTGGTTGGATGGCTTGTGATGGCTTGTGATCATCCATCTTCCTCTTGATTATATCCAGAGGTTTACAGTTTGGTAAAATCAGACACAGGCTTAATTTTGCAAGACTGACATTTCAATAATATGCTTGCGTATATATTGAAAAGGTTCTGTGGCACGAATAAAGACATCTATTTTATTACATGTACTATTTCATGGGACTTGAGACTTGTTTTCAGAGCCGTAAGATCATATATTTACTAGATTTTAAATATAAAGGACGCTTAAGGCTTATGTCACCTCCCCACCCGGCCCCTGTGCTCCTCTAGTGAACAATATTGCCCTTGTGGCCTCTTTCAGGTCCTGCTAAAGGTTTTACTTTTTGTGTTGGATTTTTATGTCGCGATTTAAAATGTTTGGTGATATTTTTGTTGATGGTATAATATGGCAGAACCCTAGTGCTACAAAATAGTATTGATGCTGACTGACGCTGGTGGCCAACGTGCTGCTAATAAGGAGCAAGTCTAAGCTCTTTATGTTGCTTGTTGATGGTGACTGGCAGCATCTGGCTAGAATTGTCCATATAAACAGACAAGTTACACCGGCACAAATCATATGCATATCCCACAGAATATATGGCAAAGTCTTGGTACACAAAGCTGGCTTGGCATGTCAAAGAACAGTTTAAAAAATTGTCCATTTACATTTAAGCCCCTATAAATGGTAGGCATTATGTATTAAAAAGATTGTGATTCCTATAACGTCCATCTGATTTAAATGTGCATAGCCGTAAATTAAAGTTTAATGTCCATCTCTCTCTCCTTGCATTCTATATACAACCATTCCCTTCTATAATTGAAACCTTGTCTTGATAAATAATTTATGAAAGTAGAGAAGGCCAAAGACCTCCATGAGGTCTCCCCAGATGGTAAAATAATATGCTTATCTGATCAATACAGTGGCCGTGATCAGTGGCACTCATATCTCTCTCTTCTCTCCAACCCAAATCATATGTTGAGCTAAGCAGTTTTATAGATTAGGCCTCACCCGGTTGCATTTATCTTTTCCAGTCCTCCAAGCCAAAGGTGAGCGTGCCTCTGTCGGCCATCGTGGAGGTGAGGACCACAATGCCTCTGGAGATGCCGGATAAAGACAACACCTTTGTGCTGAAGGTAGAGTTCCTACACTGTTTTTCCTATGCATGCATTTAGTACTGGTCTTAGGCCTGCCAAAGAATTGTTTTGTATTATTATATTACCATACTATTAAACTATTATTATTTTTCCTCCTAGAGTGAATGCAAATAAACAAAATTAAGTTTAAATAAATGCAAATTTTAAACATTCATATATAATCATTCATATATAACCATTCATAGCAGCAACAGTTAGGGCTGTGTACTGGCAATATTTTTTTTATAATTAGTATACATATTTATTATGAATATAAATATACAAATAAAATCTTTTATAATTTTTATTTAATAAAAACAATTATAACAACATAAAAGCAGTAGCTTTTCAAATAATGTATGTATTTTTAAGCTATTATAAATTTGACAAAATATTTGCAAAATTAAAAAAATACCTAAAAAACGATAATGAATAAATATTAAATGAATTAAAAGTATTGTTTTTAAATCAGTAAATTAGTTAAATAACTTAATAACAGAGAAAACATGGTACCAATTTGTAATTTTTTTGAGTAATCTTGAATATCGGCTAGCACGATTCCATCATTTTCTTACGCTAATAATTAAGCTATTTTTAATTAATTGTACAATTAAATTCTTTCTTTGCTCCTCTCCAAGTAAGAGCTGAAAGTTGGTTATGATTGGCTGACAATACCAGCGAATATATGTATTAATATACTTAATATATACATATATATTAAGTATATTAATAATGTTATTAAGCTAAAAAAAGAACTTTGCACAATACTTGCCTTTCTTTTTATAAATACTGAAATACTGATTCACTATTTAAAAAAAATGATCGATGAAAAATCTTACAAATGTATCATTGTTCTCAAACTACTTAAACACTCTAATATTGTAGAAGCACAAATCACACAATATGCGTGTTTGATATTTGGATAGATTTGTCATTTTTTACCCTCCTGTATCTGATTTAGCATTGTCTGACACCGATATAATTTAATACTGATATTCTAATAAATAACATGCCTGTGGTTTTAGAGGTTTAAGGTTTTCTTCCACAGTGTTTGCCTTCACGGAACATTACTATGTGTGGAATTATTAATCAGTGTAGTTTAGCTGCTGGTAAACAGTGGCGTGATGTGGAATATGCAAGCAGGTTCTCTTACACAACCGGGGCTTTGTGCTGTGTGTCGTCACAGGTGGAAAACGGTGGCGAGTACATCTTGGAGACCATCGACTCCTTGCAGAAGAACTCCTGGGTCGCCGACATCCAGGACTGCATAGACCCTGGGTAAATGAGAGATAAATATTTGCCCATGAGGACCTGGGGGGGGTGGTGGGTTCAGTACACAGCCATACATCATGCAGTGTGAGGAGGTTTTGACAGCTCCCGACCTGGATAGCACTGGACTGGACAGTAGGAGAAACATTTCGTTTTTTTTTTAGTTGATCATTCAGGTTGCAGAGAGGTTTCTGTATCAGCCTGTATATATTAAAGTTTTAGCATGTAGAAGTGATAGTAATAACGAAGCAGAAAAAATGCTTGTAAAATAGTGTTTTTTTGCAAGTATTAATAAATATTGCTACTTTTTTGCATTTTTGTCTTGTTTTTCAAAGAAAAAAATAGGTCTTTTCACTGATTCGGTCACTTTAATTTTGTTTGCTGAATATTCAGTGCTATGTACAGTACCGGTCAAAAGTTTTAGAACACCCCTATTTTTTTAGTTGTCCAGCTACAGTGCAGTTGGTCCAGACTTTTTATGTTCTCATCTTAGCATTGACTTTCTTACTGCATTTCAGGGGTGTGCTATATTGTATCATACACAATAATATCACCAATATTTTTGAATATTATGAACAATATTATACCCTAAAATATTGTGCCATATCACCCACCTTATTATTACTAGTATCATGACTTCCTGAATCATTGACTTCTGTTACAAACCTGATAAATTCTCATCTGTTTACAAACTTGGTTAGTTTCTAACTGAACTAAATATTTATTTTGATAATAAAAACTTTTATTATGCCACATAATGCACTAAAATTCAGCCAAATGACAATAATATTTCTATAATTTATAATATCACTTCCTTTTTTGTATTGCAGGGACAGTGGTGACGACATAGAGCTTGCATCATGTCCACACGGCCAACCTTCCAAAGAATTCTCCATGGTGGCCTCGTGCAGTTGCGAGCTCCTGTCTGAAGGTGGGTTAGCAAACTCAACTAGAGTTCTTAGTGTTCTCTGCTTGTTCATTTAATGCCTGTGTCTAAAGAGATAGTTTGTTTGTTGTTCATTTCAGGTATACATCGGGCTCCAGAGAGATCATGTGCCACCGCTACCGATCATTACAGCGCCCCAACTGTCCGCTGCAGGGAATTACCATTTACACAGCACCCATCTCATGTGCCCTTAGAACGATTCCTCCAGTCACCAGAAGCTCAGAGTGCTAGCTCACCATCAGGTATGTCCAACATCTTCAGAAATTAAAGTCCTGCTAACCAATGAGATTTCAGTGCTTGTTGAGGGGAAAGTTCTGCATCTTTGTGCTTTAGATATTTACTTTTATTCCTTCATTGTGTTTAAAGTTTAAAGTAGACAATCGCTTGCCACCATGTTTATCATGCAAGGGACAAAAGCAATTTTCTGTTTGCTGCATGAAAAGCTGTGCAGAGTTCTGATATTTCGTGCAAATAGTACACTAAAGACTCAGTGAAGAATTTTGTCTCTTGTTGCTGGATTTTTGGCCCCATTCAATTTAAACCCAAGAATATTCAGAGCTGGTGATAAAGGTACTTAACTGTAATTTAAAGAATAAACTATGTAGTAGTAAAATAAAAAATAAATGTTTTTGAAAAGTCTGTATTTGGCTTCTTGTTTTTCTATTTTTTATGTGTGTAACACTTGACAGACTAACTAGATGTTCACAGATATATTAAGAGTAGAACCAGATCTAACAAACTAGAGAAGTGCAAAATATAGTCAGGAACCAATAATTGAGCAAAGAGACAAAAAATAGAAGACCAAGTAACAGGAGACCAAATCCAAAGGGGCAAAATGAAAACCAAAAACAAACAGAAACTGAAAACCTGACAGTAACAGAAAGGAAGTAATGCTCAGTGTGCAACAAGAGATGTTGGCAATACTTTGCAAAGCACAGAGAGGAACCAATGGGTTTTTTTACACACAGAGCTAATGAGAGTTAACGGGTTAACTAAATCTAACAGTCAGGTGAAGTGGGAGCTTTCTCTGATGGTGACAGGTGAGCATATCACACAGGGAGGGGGATTATATGCAGGGACAGAGGGGAGGTCTGAAAGTGTGCCTCCATTGATAAAGAAATAAAATGATTTGTTTCCTCTATTACATACTGTAGGTCTGACTAGTTTATGTGGCAGCATATGAAGCATATTATTGGCTGGTAGCATGGTAGAAAGTAGCCAATAAGAGACATTTATATTTGCAAGTCACTACAACCACCAGTCAAAGGGCCCACATTCAAAAGCTTGGTGTTTATCAATTAGCTTGGTATAAACCCAGACAGGACTGTGTGACTGGTCTACCTAAAAGGCTAATGCTGCCTCTATTTGCTCCAATCTGTGTTGTCGCTATTGGATAAGGCCCATATCATTTCATCAGTTCTAATCTGGACCACATTGATATGCAAATACAGACATTTCAGCAGATGGTCACATGGCGCCAGCATGTAAAAGCAAAAGCAAGGGGCCAAAAGCAAGAAAACAAATAAAAACAGAACACAAACTTCAATCTGCTGTCACAGCCCTGGTCACCACATTTCCCACAATTCTCCATGTATGGCCCTCTGTTCAGGCAATCTGGGTGAGCCTACCGGGGAGACGGATGGTGACGGCAGCCTGGTGGGTTATCCATGGTTCCACGGCACGTTGTCACGTGTGCGGGCGGCTCAGCTGGTGCTGGCAGGTGGAGCTCGCAGCCATGGCCTGTTCGTGATTCGCCAGAGCGAGACGCGACCCGGAGAATACGTCTTAACCTTTAACTTTCAGGGCAAAGCCAAGGTGAGCAAGTCTCTCTTACAGGTTTTCATCTTTAAATGTAGCATTATTCTCCACTACAGTTGGAAAATAGACACATGAACACATGAATTTCTGGACAAGCTGAGAGAAACACAACTGTTACAGAGAGTGAAAGAAGCATGTGGACTGAGGTGGTAGGGTAATATTGTAGCATTTTACATATTTAAATATGGTTCAGGTTATGCAGTGTTATGTAGTTCTCACAAGTGTTTTTTTTCAGCCAGCTTCCACCGAGTTACATAGTGCAGTTGGCAGCATTTCTTTTCTTCTAATTTTTTTCCCATTTTCTCCCCAATTTACACGGCTAACTACCCAACCCACTCATTAGGATTCCCCCTATTACTAGTGATGCCCCAACACAAGGACAGTGAAGACTAGCACAAGCTTCCTCCGACATATATCAGCCACTTGTGCTGCGGAGATCACCCTTTGGAGTGATGTGGGGAGAGAGCGCCATCTGCCCACCCAGAAAGAGCAAAGACAATTGTGCTCTCTCAGGGCTCCGGCAGCTGATGGCTTAGCTGGCTGGACCACTCAGAACTCCAGTTGGCAGCATTTTAAGCCTGGAGTAGCATCGATATTCTCCTTATTACTGTCAGTGTAGCATCAACCTGATCCTAAAGCTGCTATTCTATGACAGAAATGCTATGTAATGCTGCTTTAATAGGGAATGTAAGGGTTTTGCACCCACTTATCCTAGTCTATGAATCAGCCTACATTCATCAAAAGGGTTCTTTAATTAAGGGTTCTGTAGTAAATCCAGTGCTTCTACATAGAACCATGATATCTCAAAGAACCATTTGGATGCTTGGATGGTTCTTTGCTTGGTTTAAGGGGTCTTCACATTGACAAAAAAAACTCTCTAGGTGGTTTAATGTTTTTTTGGAAGTAAATTATGTAGACAATTGTAAAACAGTTATATTTAACAATATGCTTCAAATATAATACAAATTAAAGCGTTAGACGTGTACAGTGTGAAACTGCAGTGTGTCTGCTTCATAAATAAAAAATACATTCACCCACCACCCAGGTGCTTAGTGATCTGTTTTCTCTGAGCATGCATCCATACACAGTGTCGTTCGGCCACTGGGATACGGCTGAAACGCGATCTTTTCACATCCTGCTGTCCAAGATTCCATCTTTCTCCGGTGTCGCCCTTGGTATTCTGAACCCTTCCTCTATACTGCTGCAGTGTAACACTAATTGAGAAACCTGCTCTCTCTCACTCTCTCTTTCTATATGTCTCTCTCTCTCTCTTGATCTGTATGGTAACTGATCTGTGTGCTTGTGGAGGGGGAATGTTCCCACCACGCTCTTATAACCACCAGACATGTACTGCATTATCAGCCTTAGAGGCCTTAAAGGCCAAAGGTGCTTAACTGTGGGAAAGATGTCCGCTATGTTTCATACTTCTGACATTCATACTGTATGTGAAATGCAGCCCAGATGAGAAGAATGACTTTGAATTTCCTTTGGTCTAGGGTGAAACAGAGACTACATACACTTTTTAGATTCATACTGGATTATAAACACTTCTTAATTATTTATATCAGATTACTGTTACAAAACTTCAGATTCACACTGGATTGTAAACACTTATTTAACACTTACTTATTTAGTTATTACTGTCATACAACATAAAACTACACCCACTGCAGATTCATACTGGATTACAACTACTCCCCAATCAATACACTCAGACTATATTAACTAACACACAGTAGATACGTACTGGATTAAAATCACTCCACAAATACTATACTCTGATTTATTAAATAAAACACTGGATTCACACTGGATGAAAATCAATCAATCCACAATTATTACACACAGACTAACACACAGTAGATACATATTGGATTAAAATCACTGCACGAGTATTATACTTAGACTATATTAACTAACACACTGTAGATTCATACTGGATTATAAACCATCCACAATTATTGCTGTCATACTATATAAACTACACACACTGTAGATTCATACTGGATAAGAATCACTCCATATGTAATGTGCTAACACACTGCAGATTCATAGTGGATTAAAATCACTCCACAATTATTGCTGTCATACTATATAAACTACACACATTGTATAATTATACTGGATTAGAATCACTCCACAATTATTATACTCTATAATAATATATTACTATATTATATAATATAATAACTGTATATTAACTAACAAACTGGAGATTCACACTGGATTATAATCAATCCACAATTACTAACACTGTAGATTCATAATGGATTACAACTACTCCACAATGTTTAGACTCAGACAATATAAACTACACACACTTTAGATTCATGCTGGATTATACATTTCTCCACAATTATTAGTATCTTTCCATATAAAACTAGACAAACTAATTGAATATTGTTAAAATCATGTTGAATGGCCTTATTACAGTAGCTAAAATTATCATTTTTATTGGCTTGTGTTGTGTTTATGTTTCTGCAGCACCTGCGCCTGTCTGTGAATGAGAACGGCCAGTGTCACGTGCATCACCTATGGTTCCAGACAGTGTGTGACATGCTGAGACATTTCCATGCCCATCCCATCCCACTGGAGTCAGGTGGCTCTGCTGACATCACGCTACGCTCGTACGTCCAGGTGCAGCGCAGCCCCACAGGTACTGTGTACACCTGGACAAATTAAGTATCTACTGTGAAACTTGCCTTAAAAAGCCATAAACATAGTTTTAGGTAATAATATTAATTCTGTATGAATCAGCATGTGGCAAATCACATTTTTTGATGGTGACAGAAGTGTATAAATCAAGTAGCCGCTCCCATTTTTTTAAATCACAAATAAGGCCTTCCTTGTGGTTTAAGGGTTAATATCTGCTTGCAAACTGATACATCCCCCAGGCCTCACTGACTAGAGCATAACATGTTTCCTTGTGTGTTTTAGTCACTGAAACAGCTGGCTGTTTTTCTGCTGCACTGCTTTTCCCATCAACTGCTCAGCCTTAGTTGAAGACACACCACTACCAGTAATACATGAAGACAAAAAATAGACAAACAATCAAACAAGGGAGGCTGAGTGATAAGGGAGAGAGAGAGAGAGAGAGAGAGAGAGAGAGGGAGGAAGAGGAAGGGAGAAAGGTGGTGTAGTGTGATGGGCACACAGAGGGCTGCCGAGTGTGCTCTATTAGTGTGTGTTTGTGTGTATTGACGGATGTCACAGGCAACAGAAACTCAGTGAACCTGTGAAAACTACCTCCCTCCATCCCTCCCTCGTTCGTTCTCTTACCGCTTTCTCCCGTCTCCATGCCAGGCTGGCCACAGCGGATGAATGCGCTCCATTGGGATGGGGCGATGGGGGCGATTTTGCTCCTGAAGCCCCCCTTCCTTCTCTACTGCCCAGCCTCAGAGGCAGCACAGAGCCTCTCTGTTCTCCCACGGGCCTCGGCATGCACCGGCACACACCTTTACACACACACACAGATGCATATATTCAGAGATGTGTGTGTTTTTTTATGCAGTTTTTTTTTGTTGGTACATGCTTCATTAAGATACTAACCATATTAAAGCGAGCATGTCGGTTAATTAATTTTTTGCACACTGTAGACACTAAAAGGAAGATTTGGTGGAAAAAGCAGTATTAAAAAAGAATGTATCCTGCTCTTGTTGGAGTAGAGACCTGTCTATGGTTCAGGGCATTCAGAAGGCAATCTACTCGATTTATTAGAGGCATTGTTGTAAGGATTTGGTTGCATTCAGACAAGACAAGAGACTCCCATTTTACTTTAAGCACTAGACCAGCTATGTGTGTGTGCATTTCCACATCTGTGTCAGCAATGGGTCCTAAATAACATTGCTAAATGCATTAATTAGAAGGGGTGTCCACAAACCAGTACTATTTTTACTGAAAAGTTCAGCCAACCAAAATTGAGCTGTCATTCTTGCAGAATGGCTCCTCACCTTGGTTCCTTTTCCTACATATTTTGTTACTTTCCTTGCTAACTTCACCCACCAGCTAATCAGGTCACTATAAAAAAACAATGCAATGTGTAATCTCGCGATAATATGAAATTTGTATGTTTGTCACCACAAAACAAGTACACTTAAAACACCATTGGAACCGTAGAGCAGTAATCTAGTAGAGCACTAGCAACCAAAACATATGCCATGGTAACATTCTTGGAATAACTTAGTAACCACCTATAAACACCTTTGCAACAACCTCAAGCATTATAACCATATAATAGCACCAAAGTAACTAAAATTTGGCAAACCCTCAAAGTATTTCCTAATGACTACAGTACTACAGGGAACCTCATAAACACCAACTCCCAAATTTGCCCCATTTGGCAATATTTTCCTACAGGCATTAGACCAGCTTTGTGTGTGCACATTAATGTAAAGGGCATTGCACACACATTTGGACATATTGTGTAGCAACTGTCATGTAGTGTCAGAAAACATAAGCAAATTCAGTTAGCATGGGGTAACTAGTCCATTGCACTAGCTTCCATTTCATGTTAGCCACAATTGTCAGATTTTTCTTTTCTTTTTGCCTTGCAGATGTTCCCCACATTCCTGCTCCTCTACGCGAGCCACCCAGCTGCCGGACAGAAGTGGCCCAGCCGAACCACCACCATCTCCCCGGCATCCCGCAGTCTCCGGCGGCCCCCTCGTCTGACGGCCCGCTTTCCTCAAGCTCCTCTTCGTCTCCCACAGCCCAGCCAACAGGAGGCATAGGCCTCCACAGCCGGAGCAACAGTGCCGAGAGGCTGCTGGAGCCCCCTGCTGCTGGAGCAGAGGAGTACCACGATGGAGACGGCACACGGAGGACCAGAGCAGTGGAGAACCAGTACTCTTTTTACTGAAAGTCCAGCCAACCCAATATAGGCTGTCATCCTTGTGGAATGGCTCTTCACCTTGGTCCTGGAGGTCCCCCTTTCCTTTCATGTTTTGTTGATTTCCTTCCTAACTCCACCCACCAGCTATTCAGGTCACTATAGGAAATAATGCATTCTGAAATCTCACAACCACTCAAAATGCATAGGTTTATCACCATGATACAAGTACACCAAAAACACTACCAGGGATACCATTGGAACCACAGAGCAATAACCTAGTAGAACACGTATTTAGAAACCAAAAAAATACCATGCTAACAATGTTTCAGTTAGCACCACATGAACCAAACCAGCTTAGCAAAACTTTTGCAGATCCCAAAAAATATCCTTAAAATGACATCATATGTACCAACTAGCAACACTCTTGTGTCCACCTAGATAGAATATCAAAGAAACCAGCAAGCAACACCCCTGGAACCACCTGGAATATCCTAACAACAGTCTGGCAACACCCTTGCAACAAAACAGGATACTTCCTGAACCAACCCACATGCATGTGACTCAAAAATGCAATAACATTCTAAAGCAACCATCTAAAATGTAAAAGAAAACAATCAAGCAACACCCTAGCTGTAAACCAGCATATCTTTGAAACCACCCATATAACTATATATCTACCAAACACTGAATAATAACTTCTTACCTACTGTCCAGCATGTAGCCTTGCACATTCGTAAACACTTATCAACCTATTAACTCTCCAGAATCGCATATAAATCAATTGATAACAACACCCTTGCAAGCACCTTGAATACCATCACAACAATCTAGCAACAACTTGATGATACCAGTGAATGCTGAGAATTTCCTCCAGAAGTGCACTTTTCTAATTATTATTATTATTTTTAAATACTCAGTACACACTTGTAAATACAGTTATGCCACAGTGGAATATAGACAGTTTTATATATTTGAAATCCAGTGAATTTTCAATTTTAAAATATGTAAGCACATACTTTATTAAACATTGATATAACCCTTTATCATGTTTAAAAAAAAACATCTGAAGGCATTACCTTTTTTTGTTCTTTTTTTAGTTTTATCCCTCTAGCTAAATTACAAGTTAAAGTGGGTGTGCTGGAGCATAGGTACTCCAGGACCAGGGCTGCTGACCTTTGCCCTAAAGGGAGGACATTATCTAATTTTCTGATGAGGACACATGGATGACAGGCTTCTTCAGGAAAGGATCTTATATTTCTGCCTGTTATGTTTTTTTTTTGCGTAGAGTATTTCTGACGTAAGATATTTTTAAGTGCCGCAAATCCCTAAAAGCAAGAGGTAATTGTTGTTTGCGGTCCAGCCACTCCAAAGGACCCTGCAGTGCATGCGTGAAGGACTCACTGAATACTTTTCTTTCTGTTTTCTCCGCTCATCGGCAAAGCGGGACGTTTTGATATGGGGCTTTTCCTTTCCGGAGAGGAAGCTGTCGTGGCGAGACATCTGACAGCGGTTAACCTTCATCAAGCCGTTTCCTGCAGATGCCCCCTCGCTCTGCCTTTTTCTCCCACCCCCGCCGTCCTCTGGCCCACTAACTGATCAAAAAAAGTCGAAAGCTCCCCAGCTGAATCGATATCCCCCGAGTGTGTCCACTTATGTTTGTGAAGCTGTTGATAGAACGTTCCGGATATCCCCTCCCCCCCTTATTGTCTCTTGGGATTTGTGGAGATAGCTTCCCATAACTTGGACATGGCGACAGCCAGGGTGAACGAGGTCAGCCTCCAGAAGCAAATGTTTGCAATTAACTAGAGCAACAAAGAGAGGTTCATTCTTTAACAAATGAGGGTTCTGGGTGGTCAGTAAAATGCACTACAGATCAGCTACACTTTTTTGCACTATATCAGTCAGTACCAACACGTGCTGTTTTTGATTTACGTTTGTTGGCAGAAGATTCAGATGCACAGTCCTAATAGTTTCTTTTCACAGAAAGTTCCAGTTGTTATACACTATATGGATAAAGGTTTGTGACACTGGTTCATTCATTGTTTCTTTCAGAATAAAGAGTGTCAAAGGGTGATTTAAGGGCACTGCTGGAATGATTCGATTTAGCAACATTCAGCAACAAATGAGGGCAGGATGTTGGATGATCAGCTCCCCACACTATCCTCATCTTCTCAACTCGTCCCAAAAGTTTTAGTGGAACACCAACATTCCCCATGGATCCAGTAGGTTTATTTTTTTGGCAATATGTCTCTACAGGGATTAGACAATGTGTGTCAGTAATGGATGCAAATAAATGTAGATGAATGCATTTATTGATTAGAAGGGGTGTCCACAAACATTTGGACATATAGTGTATCAAGAATTCTACAGTCTGTCATCTACTTTAAAACGAATACTTTGCTGCCTTAAAGTCCCAGGGAACACAGTGTAAATATAATAAATTGTGTTATAAATGTTGAAGTTATATTTAAAAAGGTAAATTAGGTATATACAGCTCTGAAAAAAGAGACCACTTAGAAATGATGAGTTTCTTTGATGTTATCAAATCAAAAACCTCTAAAATGTTGTTGTAGTTTATAGAATAAAACAACAATGTTCATTTTACTCAAACATAAACCTATAAATAGCAAAATCAGAGAAACTGACTCAGAAACTGAAGTGGTCTCTTAATTGTTTCCAGAGCTGTATTTAGAAGGAAACGAGCTTAAAATAAAACAAAACCGCTAGATTATGTTAGCTAGCTCTCTAGCCGATGGGATTCTAGTAGTATGTTATTGCTTAGCTAGCTAAGCTAACATCAAAAAATCTTTGCAATTCTAGCTAGATTAACTAAGTGTTGTAAAGGACATTTCACAATTTATTTGAACCCAGAAAAGCTTCAAGTTATTTTACCTCAAAAGGAAATGTGCTGAATTTACCTTTTATGAAAGACAAAAAATAACGTTACTTTTTAGTAGCTGGCTAACTATAGCTAGCTTAGCTGCTTTATGACACAGTGAAAGTTCACAGTAGCCATACAGCATAGTCTAGCTTAACCTAGCCTAGCTTAACACTGTAATAAGAAGGTTTTTTGATTATTTTCTAGTTTTACCAGATTGTGGACTGATTAGTAGACAGTGTTTCTGTCTTCTTGGCATCCAGTTGGCGTGGTGTAAAGTTAGCTAGCTAGATAAACAGCTCGCTGTAGGTATGGCAGGGCTAGCTAGCTCTTTACCCTGTTAGTTAGCTTTGGTCAGCTTTTACAGCTCTTTTTTCTAAGGGCTTTTTGCCTTTTTTTAGCATTGCTTCTATATTCTCATGAGCTGCTGTGTTTAGCATTGAGAGGGTTTCTCTAGGCTGTGGGGTTCATATAAACGGTAAATATATGTAAAATAATAAAAATAATAAAAAAGAAAAAGATGTGTAAATATAATGAGTTAAGACTGTGATGTAATAGTTTTGGGATTTTGTAATTGGTCCGTTTTACACTTACGTATGTTTTGGTTCTACTGGATGTTTTTTTGAAGGAGCAACTGCAGCGTTCAGACATTCATGGTTTGTCATTTACCAGGATAAATGCAGGTTGACATTCTAGGGCTCATTTAAAAACACAGATTTTTGTTTCCTGGGGCTTTAAATTGTGATTTGCCTTTTATTTGATACCATATCAAAACTTTTTATTTATCACATTGTATATACATGTGTGTCTAGACTCACAGATACACACAACTAATTTCTTCATGCTTAAGGAGATCATAATAATGTATAATGCTGTAAAGAAAGTGTAGCTGTAATAGAAAAAGAATAACAGCAGGAGCCAGTTAATAATGGGATGTGGAGCACTGACTGCTCTGTTGAACAGTTTTTAACTGTGCGGTTTTGACTAAGCTTTTTGACTGAGGTCTGCGTGGGATTTTTTTCTTAATCCCTTCAATATTTACAACATACACGGCTGGCCTCGTAGGCCTCACGCACTCTTCCACACGAACACAGTTTAGTAAAAGGAACACTAACTAGGCAGACTGGGAGAGAAGGGCAGGTGGTACATGTGCCAATCTGAATTGTATTTTTTTGAAACATAATTTATTGTTCAGCCATTGTAAATATCATTTTCCTACAGAGGTTTTTATTTGTGTATTTTCACCATCCCAAGCTTTAGAGAAATAAAGAAATAAAGTCCCATAGAGTTTCTTTGTCACAGATGTTTCACATCCATAACTGTTATTTTTTATTGTGTCAATATCTTTTTTTTGTAACCCTTGTTTTTTTTATTTTTATTTTCTTTCTTTTTTGCTGGCCAACAGTTTTAAAAAGTCAATTTTGTACAAAGTGATGTACTTGACATACTACTTTATATTTCTGTGAATAAAATCTGTGAACAAGCTCACAAATGTAAAGTTTTTTTTTCAATGTTAAATAAAATATTGTTTAACACTCTTTAAAGGACTGTTTAAAGATGAATGCCACAGAACTGGGTTAAATTATCCTTGGTGTAAAAAAAAGTAAGCCAGAATTGAATTGAGAAACAAAACATTGAAACTGACTAATTTAAATATTTTTTCAGTGGTGGTAAACAATGACTACATAACAAATATAGCCAGTTTATTTACTATACAAATCAGTAACCCTACACATATCTTTACTGTTATACGAAATGTTAATAATAGTAAATTTTTTAAGATCAGGAAAAAAATGTTTGGGGATTATTTGGCTAACAACAAGCCTGAAGGTATGTCTCCATCACCACAACAAATGGGGCAAAATATTTTAGGCCTTGAACCTTTTAAAAAATATCTAAAAAAAAATGAATGAGGCATCTGGAAGTATATTTTGACTATTTTAAATAACCAATTTGATATTTTTAGATGCAATAAATGCAATAAAAAGAATTTCCTTCTTTTGAAAGTCACATTAATCTGAACATTAAATCCCAATTTTTCGCATCAACTTATATGACTTTAAAACTGAGGAGATTTTCAACCAGATGTGAAATTCCACTTCGTAAGTTATGTTGGAATCTTGAAGCTTCTCAGTACAAGGCAGATTCAGTTAGGTCCAGGTGATTTTCCTTGCTAACACCAAAGGTGGAAAATACTGTATAAAATTCACTGCAGTTATATTTCATTTAAGTTGACTCTGTAACATAACAACAAGGAATGGGGATGCACTAATTTATTTTTGTTAAAAACATCGGAATCAGCCGATAAGTCCCATAATTCACACCGTTACTTGCTGACTTATTTATTGTATGCCTTAAAAGGACCAAGCAACACTGGCAGAACTATTATTATTATTATACCGGGGTAACTAGTTTCTCACCATTAGCATCGGCAGATATACGCATGTGCAATATCGGTGCATCCCTAAAAGGAAAAGTACAACTTTTTTTTAGTCCTTTAAATAGCTTTTTTCTACATTACTTAGAGAAAATTTAAGAAAACAGGTGTCCATAAAATAATTAGATACATTTATTTAAGTTTTTAAAACCATCCTTGTTAACATCTTGTTGTTTGTCTTCAAGATCCTTCATAAACTTCCCTCCCAAGACCTGACTGGGCCTCCCTTCTTCTAACTGTCTTTTCTTGATGCCACACCAGTGCCCTCTCGTGACCATTTGAGTAATAACAGATGCCAAAAACAAAAAAACACAGTGTCAGGTTTCTCATCTCACATACACATCTTCTCTGCTCTGCTTCCAAGTGAACCGTCAGGGAGTTTATTGTCATACATATACACTTTATTTCTAAAATTAAATATCTGAATCTTACCATGACAAAAACAAGATTTTAACAAACCTGAGAAGGCACATTCTGCTTTGCTGATCTGTGCTAGACCAGGTCGCATAGTTAGCTTTAAGTGATATAATGTACAATTTATTCTACAATACTAGAAACATGGTAGTGTGCGACTGGCCTAGACACAGGTGACGTGATTCTAAAACAGTACCTTACAGTACGTACAAACCAGTACTTTTAACAGATGAATATTATACAGGTATTCAGATTAATGTGCAAACTGCGCAAATGTGGGTCTAAAATAGTCTTTTACAGCAGGACTACATTTTAAAGGGAGATATTTAAACAGGATATCCACATCAGTCTTAAATATACTGTATCTTAAATTACATACAGAAGACTAAAATACATTTGCACTCAGAGCACTAATGGAGTTGAAGTCAATCAATGCACCAGCACAAAGAAAAAGCCTCATCTTACATTTATTTATTGCAGCTCATAAGAGCACTTGGTAGTTCTATAATTACAGACTATTGTTCTTTTGTTTCTCTGCATCCTCCTTTCTCCTTGTTCTTTAGACCCCACAGAACAGCTACTATTTAGAAGATGTGAAATTCTCAGCACTGCATCAACGCCATTGGCATGGTGGTTGTGGTTGTCAGTGTGTGTTCTCCTGGTACAAGCAGATCAGACCCAGCCGTGCTGCTGGAGTTTTAAACATCTAAGTGTCACTGCTGGACTGCGAAAAAGCCCACCACCTTGTCATCTACAAGGTGGATCCGTTAGGTAGAAGTGTCTAATAGAGTGGACAATGAGTAAACAGTGTTTAAAAACTCCAGCAGCACTACTAGTGCAATACACACTAGTAACACACTACCATCATGTCAGTGTCAATGCAGTGTTGAGAATGATTCACCATCCCACAATTAATACCTGTTCTATGGTGGTCCTGACATTAAAGAACAGGGAAAAAGGAGGCATTAGAAGGTGCAGTGATGGACCTCAAAGGGATAAAAAAATACTTCAGCATTTTCCCTTCTTATCTCTGTTACTTTTAGCACCTGGTAAATTAATTTAGTTATACTTCAAATGGGAATTCCTCCAATTAAATAAGATGCATGATATAATTCTCATTTGAAGAGATTTGATCTGAAATGCTTTCCTGAAGAGAACCAGTTCACAGTAAGAATTGTTTACAGTGGGGTGATTTAAGGGAGATTTCTGAAGAGTCTAATGCCTCTAAAAGCTTGATCAAAAACGAACATTACATTAAATGTTATTAATGTCTGATGCCCAAGACACTGTTTTCCAAAACAATACTTTTTGATAAGCTGTTTTTAGAATAAACCATAGAAAACTGTGCCATATAACACTTCTCAGCATCTTCTCAGTTTCTTTTTTAACCATTATTCTTATTACATATAAAATTCAGAAGACATATGTAGTTTCACTAGTGGGTTTTAATAGTAAAAATATAGGTTATACTTGTTCTGTAGTCAGACAAACCCTCCATTCACCACCACTGTAAAGAAATCTAAGTAAGTAGGTTTCATAGCAGTGAATCATTTCAGTTAACCAATTTAATTGAAATTGTTTACATCTCAAAAGACTGAATTAGTGAGAACCTCTGGTAAAACAAGTGGAATTCACCTTTTAAAGAAGAACTACATGGGTGTGATGCAGTTCCAAAGGCTGCTGGGCTCATTTAAGCTCCCTGATACAAGTCTCTTAAATAATCTTTAATCATTAACAGATTTTACAACCACATTTCTCTTTTGGCTGATGAGCTGTGCTCATATATTCAATGGTTTGTCAGTATGGCAGGGGAACCTAGCTCTGGTCCT
Organism: Astyanax mexicanus; assembly: GCF_023375975.1. NCBI lineage: Eukaryota > Metazoa > Chordata > Actinopteri > Characiformes > Acestrorhamphidae > Astyanax > Astyanax mexicanus. The sequence goes on from NC_064411.1 coordinate 41,625,145, forward strand.
GGGAGATCTAGTGATTCTGGCACTTGATTAATTAGGTGGATCAGGTGGCCTTGAGATTGTTTTAGAACTATTGTCTCAATGCATATGAATTCTGAACGAATTTTTCAAGAAGAAATAGTGGATTGGTATCAGACATCTGACAACACCCAGGATTTCAGTATCAGTATTGGAAAAACAATATTGTGCCATCTCTATTCTGGCCTTTCTGGACCACAATCAGGCCCCACTGACATAAAGATTCTCAACTCTATAAAGTAGAGAGTGGTGCCCTCTTTCTTATGTGGGCACCAAGCACCACCTTAAGACCTCAAGCTAAACACCACTAGGACCCCCATAGCCAAGAGCATGCCAACCGCCATTTCCATGAACCTTCCAAGCTTCCTGTTCGCCAACTCATCTTTTTTCCTTTGCTCAGACTGTTGCCTCCACTGGCGCATGGCCTGCTCCCTCTGCAGTTGCTCGCCGTAGTGCGCCTGGAAGAAGGCATCGAAGTTGAACACCGGCTTTCCTCCCACGGTCATAGTGGAGGGCTTCTGCGAGCGCCGCTGCCCCTTCTGCTGTGGGCCTGAGAAGCGAGAAGAGGCTGAGGTGTCTTTGCCGGAGGGTCTTCCTGCACCCTGGATGTCTGCAGAGCTCAGGATGCCACGGTCGTACTTCTTTCTGAGGCCCACACTGCCCAGGATGCTGTACGCCTCACTAATCTGGGCGAAGCGGTATGTGGCCTCCTCCCTGCCTGGGTTCTTGTCTGGGTGGTAGAGGAAGGACTGCTTGTAGTAGGCCGTCTTGATCTGAGCCTGGGTGGCATTAGGTGACACCTGGAGGATGTCGTAGTACGCCGTCTTGCTCCTGTGAAAGGCTTCGTCAGAGCTTTGGTTGCTGCTCCAGCTGCAGGCCTGAGTTATGGTGACTACGGGGAGGTGTTTTGGTTGTCTGTGGGTCAGGAGAAGGAGTGTGCAGTAGGCTCTGTGGAAATGCCCAGCGTTCTGCATTCTGGAGGAGCCTGTTGTCAACAGGACACTACTTCTGTTTACCCAACAAGCCATCCTGTAGTTACTAGAGCTGCGTGAAAAAGAGCCTACAAGAGGCAGCTGCCCAATGACACCTACTATAGAGGCCAGTTCGGAGTCTAGCAGCACTGAATCAGGGGTTAAACAGGGCTGTGGGATAAGGCGCAGTGGCTCATACCGCAGTCCGGAACCGGCGCTGTTTGTCCCGGGTAAATCCTCCAGCTTGACCCGCCCTGCCCTCCGCTCCTCTGAGCCGCGCTCCCCCCGCTCTCCCCGGATCTCCGGCGCTGCTCCCCCGCTACAGCAGGGTCCGGCGGAGGCAGCGGGCGGGCGGTAAGTCGCCGACAGGACATGAGGAGTTCTCGCCGAGGAGAGTTTCTGGAGACCGGCTCCCAGCCGACGGCTGACCTCCGCCATTACAGCAGAGGACAACTTCCGACAACGGGAGCGTCAACCAATCAGAGCGCGGCTGAGAGGAAGTAGAAGACTTAGATAAAAAAAACCATATATTTTTATTAATATTAATAATTAAATATTTATGTTTAATTTAACCCCCTATGGCATGATGTTGTTTTCAAGCAACAAAGCACTTGTTCTATTTTTGCGCTGTACTTTTAACGTGTTTATTATTATTATTATTATTATTATTATTATTATTATTATTATTATTATTATTATTATTATTATTAATGTTGTTGTTGTTGTTATTGTTGTTATTATTATGTTGGCTTTTTTCATTTTCCCACTGAAACAGTGTCTCAGGGCAATATTATGCAGCTGCATAACAAGGCAATCATGACAAGCAGTGGTTCTTTTTTTTGATGGATATAAGCTAACCACAGGAATCCCTAAGTAGTCTAAAATATTTTTTTTCTTAACAAATCATGCTCTATGTGTATATATATATTATTTGCATTTTATTTATCTTTTTTATTAGTATGCTTCTCTTATTAATCTGTATTTTACTAATGCTTATTTATTTCTAGTTTTTTTAGATTAATCTGTATTATATTACTTTATTACTAAGATTAGAAGAAATATGGGTCCCCAGTATATATGACAATTAATATTATTATTTTTTAATAATTACTCCATGCACTAAAAATATATTTAATGGACTTGAGTTAGAAGTCTTAAAAGAGCGCCGCTGTTTCTTTAAGGACATTCTTCGTCTCGTCCCCTAAGAGTGACGTCATGTTGGTGGGCCATGTGGCTGTGCAGTGAGCTGCAGTGTTGTTGTGGTTAGCTGTAGCTGGTTTTAGATTAATAACTGCAGTCTGGTTTCTGTTCTTTACTAGTTTGGTTTAGTAGCTCAGCTTCATACAGAATCGTCATGTCCTCGAGTTGTCGCAGGCCAGAGCACAAGGCTCCTCCGGAGGTGGTGAGTGGAAGAAGCTTCACAACTGTTAACGCTAGCTGACCTAGCTGTGTGGCTAACAGGCAAACCAGGCTACAATATTATTAGTCTTTTTATCTGTCTGTCTGTTTGTCTAAGTACCTATCTACATTTCTGCCTGCTTGCCTGTCTATCAGTAAGTAAAAACAGTTCTATAGTATAATCTTAGAGACAAGCTATAATTTAAAGCTATAAATAAATTCTACATTAGAGATTCTTGTGTCATTTTGTTGATCAGAAAAGTTACCAGCACAGGGGTTCTTTTTTCAAAACAGGATTTCTCAGCCAAAGTAAGTTATGCCCAAAGTTAGGAACCATACTATATCCTGTAGAAATGTCCCCAGCTTCTCTGTTGTTTAACCTAACTGGCTATACTGTGGGCTTAAATGATCTGGCTAAACTGAGATAAACTGCATAGTGAATAATCTCAGAGCAGAGATCAGCGTTTGCCAGTCCTGGTCCTGTAGCCTCCTTTCCTGCAGATTTGAGTGGTTTCCATGCTATAAAAACCCACCGAAGCTGTGTAAGGACTTGCTAATTAAATGATAAATTGAATCAGGTGTGTTGAGAGATTGGAAAGTAAGAAATGCAGGGCAGCACCAGGTTTGGGGAACACTGCTATAGATGACGTAGCATCATGCTTTCCTTACAATAGACGACTTTAAAAAACTCTAAAAAATACTTTTAACAGACTAAAGTCTGACATTCTCTCACATCTAAAGATAAGTCACAGACATTTTGACTGGGGGTCACTAATAGCAAGACTGCAGCTAGATTCTTTCTGAGATTATTTCCCATCATGCTTCTGGTGGAGTTTACATTTAATACTGTACGGTCAGTTACAAATTGTTTATAAAATGTTTATATATCAATATTGTGATTTATCAGAGATTTACAACTTTTGTTCCCATCAACAATTTATTTTTCTGCCACACTGTTAGTTTGAATTTTTTTAAATAGAATACATTTTGTGTTCAACTCTGCTTGTAAGCTTCTCCCCCCTCTTTTTTTGCTACAACACTGTATAGCAAAGAATCCCAGTTTCACTGCCATACATTTGCCTTTGTTTAAGATAGAATTAATGCAATAAAGAACATAATTCTTGCAAAAGGAGAATTTATTAAACTTGTTTGTATCAAAAATAACACTGCACAATCAGACGAAGTAGTACAAAATATAATGCCTTTGAAGTGAAACCTGTTTAAAAGGTGTTTAAAGTACTGTACATATTAAAGTAAGAACCATATAAGTTATATTAAGAGCAAAATTTGTTATTTAAAAAAAATGTTTGTAAACAGTCACGTAAAATATTCTTGCCTTGCGGCTTCCCGTAGCTCACCTATTGGCTGTTGACGTTGGTCATGTCTCTATTTGCGTGAGCCAAGTCTCAAGACTTACGATAATATTAAACATGGTTCATTTATCTGAACGCAGGACAAGAAAAAGACTGACTTTAACCTTCAATCCTCACCACCTTACACTGAACGATGGAGATAAGATGACCGCAACTCGTCTCTAGCAAGACTCTTGATTTTATCCCGACTCTGGAAATTTCTCTGCAACAGTAAAATCGCTTGAAAAACGTTAGGTGGAAGGTCGGCATAAGATATCAGGGTTTGCCCGTGCAGGTCCCGTAGCCTCCTTTCCTGCAGATAAGTGGTGTCCCTGCTATAAAAACCCACTGCAGCTCTGTAATGACTTGCTAATTAAATGATAAATTAAATCAGGTGTGTTGAGAGAATAGACTGTAAGAAATGTGCAGTGTAGGGTTAGTTAATACTGGTTCTGTTGTTATATTTGCAGTTCTACAATGAGGAAGAGGCGAAGAAGTACTCTCAGAAGTAAGTGTCTTAAATAATCACAACGATTCACTCTGTTCGTATAGTAATGGTTAGAAAATATGGTAATTTCAAAGTTTAACATACTCTGTGACCTCTTGCATTCTGTGAAGCTCCCGAATCATTGAGATCCAGACTCAGATGTCAGAGAGAGCAGTGGAGTTGCTGAACTTACCAGAAGACAAGCCATGTTATTTGCTGGATGTAGGGTAAGTGTTTATTGTACACAGGAAAAATAAATTATATAAGTAGTTTGGGTAAAAATGAAATGTACACAGGCTAAGCCATGTTTGATCTTGATATACAGCTTTGGGAAAAAAATAAGAGACCACTTAAAATTAATGTGTTTTTTTCTTATTTTACCTAATTGAAAACATCTGAAATATAATCAAGAGGAAAACGGATAATAACCATGAAACTAAGCTGAACTGCTTGAATTATTGCACCAGGAGTGGCATAAAGTTATCCAAAAGCAGTGTGTAAGACTGGTGAAGGGGATCATGCCAAGATTCATGAAAACTGTAGTTAAAAACCAGGGTTATTCCACCAAATGTTGATTTCTGAACTCTTAAAACTTTATGAATATGAACTTGTTTCTTTGCATTATTTGAGGTCTGAAAGCTCTGCATCTTTTTTGTTATTTCAGCCATTTCTCATTTTTTGAAATATAAAATGTATAAAAAAATTATAAATGCTCTATATGACAATATTTTTCTTTGGAATTTAGGAGAAATGTTGTCCGTAGTGTATAGAATAAAACAACAATGTTCATTTCACCTAAACATATACCTATAAATAGCAAAATAGAGATATTGATTTAGAAACTGAAGTGGTCTCTTCATTTTTTCCAGAGCTGTATATGTGGGTTCTAAGACTTTGACATGCAGCACATGCAGCAAAAATATTTCATCTTAAAAACACACTGAACATTTGCATGTTTGATTACAGAACAGAACACAGTTATTAACAAACATGAACAAAAGTACAGCGCAAATTCAGAGAACCTACAGCTGTTTTTATTTGTGATGTGTGTGTTATGTTTCTTATGTTTGTTTAGCTGTGGCTCTGGACTTAGTGGAGATTATTTATCAGAAGAGGGTCATTACTGGGTTGGTTTGGACATCAGCACTGCCATGTTGGGTAAGCGAGTCAATTGCTTTAATCATGTTTTTGTACCATATGTAGGAAGTGAATTAATAAATGTGCAGATTTAATAATCCAGTAGAGTCTCACAGCAAATGTATAGAATATAGAAATATAGGCCATTGGCAGACTTTCTTATCCAAAGCCTTTCTTACCTGCCGGGAAATCAAAAGCCCTGTATCAAATTAGGGCAGTACAATATAATCACATACTAACTTTTTTTAAAAGAACATTAATCTACAGTATTAACAAAAATGTAGGTTTATTATGAATTAAATTAGATATTACATATATATGAATTTCAACATAGTTTTGATTAGTTTGCTCTTTTTCTGTGTAAGATGTTGCTATGGACAGGGAGGTGGAAGGAGATCTCGTTTTGGGAGACATGGGACAAGGTGTGCCTTTTAGGTCTGGAACGTTTGATGGCTGCATCAGGTAAATATAAAACAGACACAAAATCAAATTTAGCAAAATATGCACTATTTTATAATAAGATTTTCATGATTAATTGATTCAACTGAATTAAAAAATATGGATTTAATCAATTAGCTGTTTGCCATCTTGTTTAAATCGGCATTACGTGAGGATTGATTTTTCTTTTTTCTCCTGGGCTTTGCCAACAGTTGGGGATTATAATTCATATTTACACCACTGCAGTAAATACAGATCAGGCTTTGAGCGCGCCCCTCATGGACAGCCAAACATGTAGATTTCTGGACATGCATGTGGACCGAGGCATTAGAGTAATATTACAGGATTTTATACACACATGAATAACGTTATACACTGTAGAATACAGAGAGGTCTCCGGACCAGAGTGAGAATAACTGAGACCTCATTCTCCCTCTTACAGCCGGTGCATCATCAGCATGACTCTAAAGCTGATTTTATTTTAATACAGTCCTTAAATAATGTTGCTTTATATGTGCATTTTAAAACTCTTATTACTCAACTGTCCGACCAATTAAGAGAGCTCTACAGTATATTTTTGATTAATTTAACTGAATCACGTTTTCTAAATTTGAGTAAAAATTACTGATCTTTCTGTCCACAGTATCTCTGCACTACAGTGGTTGTGCAATGCAGACAAAAAGAGCCACATACCCCCCAAGAGGCTCTACACCTTCTTTAGCTCACTCTATTCTTCCCTGGTGAGACTTCCAGCATACATATAGCATAAATATTAAAACAGATGAATAAGTTTATCATTTTGTTTTTGTTGTTTTAATGTTGTATTTAAAATGTATTTTATTTGTAGCAAAGAGGAGCCCGTGCCGTTTTCCAGATCTACCCTGAGGATTCAAAACAGGTGATCACTCTTCTAAGCTGTAAATAGCACACAGGACATGTCTTGGTTTCCCTAGGGCCTTAATTGTAGTTAATTCAGTAATAATAATGCAAATACCACATTTTCAAATATAGTAGTGCATCAAGTGATGTGTTTACTATGGCTTTTAAATCAGGGCATTTGCCATTGCAGTCATTGCCATTGCAGGAATTAAGGTCCTGAAGAGTTTCATTGCTCATTTTCAAATACTAGGGTTAAAATCAATTTCTTCTTCTAGCTGGAGCTGATCACATCCCAGGCCATGAAGGCAGGCTTCACAGGGGGTATGGTGGTAGACTACCCCAACAGCACCAAAGCCAAAAAGTGAGTGTTTTACTATGATTCATAAGCATATATATATATATATGCATATATATATATATATATATATATATATATATATATATATATATATATATATATATATATATATATATATATACAGCTCTAGCAAAAAAAATTAAGAGACCACTTTACTTTCTGAATCCGTTTCTTTGATTTAGCTATGGGTATGCAGAGCTTTCAGACCTCAAATAATGCAAATAAAACAAGTTCATATTTATACATTTTTAAGAGTTCATAAATCAAAATTGGGTGGAATAACCCTGGTTTTTAATCACAGTTTTTGTGCATCTTGGCATGTTCCCCTCCACCAGTCTTACACACTGCTTTTGGATAATTTAGGCCACTCCTGGTGCAAAAATTCAAGCAGTTCAGCTTGGTTTGATGGTTTGTGATCATCCATCTTCCTCTTGATTATATTCCAGAGGTTTTCAATTTGGTAAAATCAAAGAAACTCATCATTTTTAAGTGATCTCTTTTTTCAGAGCTGTATTTTAGTTTTATAATACCGGAAGTTGATGAACTTTGCACCTAACAATATATATTTTTATTTTTGCGACACCCAGTAAAATACACATGTATATATTTGTAGTATATCTAAAACAAACATGCTATCTTGTGCTCCCTTCTCTAAGATTCTTTCTGTGCCTGTTTGCTGGCGAGTCTGGTGTGTTGCCAAAGGTATGCGTTAAAAAAAGAATGAACATGGTCCAGAGATTTTTCTCAGGTGGAGATGTTTGTAATCTCTGATAATTGTGTTGCTTTTATTGCAGGGTTTGGGGTCCGAGACTTCTAGCAGAAATGTTCCTAATCAGGTTCAGTTCACAGGACAGAGGTAAGGTGTTACCTCTGTCAGCAATGCTCAATTCAACCGTTTTTTTTAATTTTTTTATTATAGTCTTAATGTTATATGGCATTTTTCAGGTTAATTTGTAAATCTTTTTGTTTTTATAATGGCATTATTTTATAGCATATAGTATGTTGTCATATCTGTAATTGGAGGTCTTATCCATGAATCAGTGCACGGTTGAGATGTTCCCTGTTCTGAATGGATGCAGGCCGACAGTGATAGAGGGCAGTCGTCTTGTCTGGATGCAGCTTCATCCAGACAGTTTTTCCTCCCTCTGACATTTACATAGATAACACTGAACAATACCATGCCTTGAGAGTTCAACCATTTCTTTATGAATTGCAAGTGTTACACAGAAATCTTTATTATGAAGATCTAACAGTTGTTCTTTATAATGCATTCAAATGTCACAGTGGATGAACCAATAGAAATGCTCCGAAATTAAGACAATTACAATTACATTGATTTAAATAGGAAGTTTATCACACAAAAGTTTTTTTATGTGGTACTGACTATATGTATATTATTTTTGTTATTGTTATTGTGAACTTGTATACACTCATAAAATAAATAAAACAAGTAATATTACAAGTAATATAACTTTAATATGCTAATTGCAAGGCAGTTTAAATGGTCTAAAGTGCCTAATCCATACAAATCATTATTAGAAGTGTAATAACATATCCCTCACTTCATTTCTCTGTTTTAACAGTTAGTGAGCATTTACAACAAAAAGCTGGAAAATGGTGATATAAATTGAAATTAACCCCCTACAAACACATTAGAAGTTGGCTGGAAATGTAAAAGATAAATGAAGGATATAAATGTGCTTCATATTGTCTAAAGAGATGAGTGAAATAAATGTTGCATTTTTGTGTCTTTATATCAAACTAAAGGTCTCGCTTCAAAAACATGAAAGGCAAGTCTGTAAAGAAGAGCAAAGACTGGATCATGGAGAAGAAGGAGAGAAGGCGAAGACAGGGAAAGTATGTATCAATGTTTATCTGTTTAGTTTGAGATATCAAAAATACACCAGTTACAGATCTCACAGTAGGGAGGCACTTTTCTGCAAAAATCTTTTTTCCATTTTATTTTTTTATAGCCATTTTACACTTTTAGATGACATGACTTTTTACATTTGGTCTTTTTATATTCATTTTCATAATGAAAGTTAAGATTGTTTCTCCATCTCTTGTAAAGTTGCTCTTTTGGAGACTTGATATTGTCTGTTTATCATTATTGCAATATTAAGCCTTCTAGCACTGACATTGACCTCTGATACACAATAGAAAATTTCGTACTGTGTGCATCCTGAATGTATGTCAATGGTAAATATTTATTTACCTAACAATTTCTCTTTATGATTTATCAAAGATATAATACGAAAAAAAAAACACTTCATGTAGTGAACTTGTGGTTGCTTTAATGCCTTATTGTAGACTATATTTTCCTTTCAATTGAAATTCTCTAACCAAAATGCTGTAAAATTCAAGATTCAAGTTTAATTCTGTCTGGGAAACTGCCCCTTATTAAGTATTAAACATCCCACTAGAGGTTGGTTTCCCAGACAGTGATTAGGTTCATCTAATGTCCTAGGAAGCCATATCACTGTTCTTTATTTCATTATTTATTTTTTTCAGGGACGTAAGGGCAGACACAAAATACACAGGCCGCCACAGGAAACCTCGGTTCTGAAGCTCACAACTTTTGGCCTGCTGCTGGATTACCTATTGGCCTGTTCTGTGGACTTTAACTGTGGACTTACCTAATTGGCCTTATTCGTCAAGTGATTTCTCACTACTTCATGTAACGTGGAAAAGTAAATGATGGACACTGCTGACTTCTCAAGCTAATGAGATGTCTACCTTTTAAAGAAGCATCACAACTTCTAACGCCAGTCTAAATGGTGAAATTTGAACGAAACTGTATCTTTAAATAAACTGTTTTTGACAGTTTAATTGCGTATTTGTGCTTCAGCTTAAAAGCTGGACTTGCCAAAACAGATGCTTTTAATCAGTGTTACTTGTGTACTGAGATTGATCTAGCTTTGATTGATGATTTGATATCTTATTAAATTGATTTCAGACATTCAAATTTTTAAATGAATTAGACTGTTTTTACATCAATATATAATAAATAATCACATATGTTTTTTATTATTATTATTTGGATGAGTTTAGTAATAATCTACAATGCGCAATTTTTTAAAAAGAAGAAAAAACAGCGAAATCAAACTTTGGACTAGTGCTGTAAAACAGAATAAATCCTTTTTTTGTTATTTGTACCAGAATAACTTAACAGCTGTACACCTGAGCCCAACATGTACATGCTAAACTGGGTCAACATCCAAAATATCAAAAAGAAAAAAGAATACTGTCAGAAATCAGAGTAAACAGGACTTGTTTTGCAAGTTAACACTGTGAAATTGTTAAAATAGAAATGTGTAAAAAGGACAAAATAATTTTTTTCCACAAATTAATTATATTTGATTCTATCCAGCTCTTTTGGATCATTTTAATCGAACAATAAACGCTAAAATGACCCAAAATCGACCTAAGAAAAACGTCCACTGCATTTAGCTCTTGTTTTCCAACAGAGGGCGCCGCTATGTCACCTAACCGGGGATCAGCAGCTCGACCTGGGCGTTATCTCTCCGCTCTTCCCGCTGACATACACGGCTCTGTTGTGTCTTTATTATTGTTTATTTATTTATTATTATTTAATCTTAAGAATTTTTTTTATTAAATATTCAGGTTTTTATCACAGAGCTCAGCTTCACACGTTTTACCTGAGAGTTTTCTTTACAGCCAAAAATGAGCGTTCAGTGACTCGTTCATTTGAGATGATTCATTTGAACTAGAACCGATTCACGATTCATCTCCAGCTCAATCAATTCTACTCAAAGAATTACATTATTTTTAATTTATTAAATTTAATTTATTAAAATACATAATCGCACAGTTTTGCCTTAAATTTAGATGGAATATAGGACATTTAAGGATTAAGAAAAATCTCGTTACAGGTTCTTTAAGAAGTTTAGTCATTTGATTAATCTATGGATTAATGTTAAAGCATGTTCTATTGTAGAGCTATACATATTCAGGTTTCATCTTTTAATTGTTTTTTTGCTGCATGCTGCTTAATTTACACCACCTTCTTAGAATTATAAATATGAAATATTAATACTAACACTTCTGAGACATTTTAGACACAAAACAACATTTTAGGTAAAGCTTTAGCTGTTACTTGTGGGTAGAGCTGGACAATATGTCTGAAATTCATATTACAATATATTTCTTTAATTTGGTCAATACAATATAATTCCAATTTTATTATGAACCATATAAAAGCCTCAGCAAATACTTTTTTGCAGTATTTCTATTGAATTATTGTTCATCTCTCATGGTAGGATTATTTGGCTTGTTAATAAATTCTTATAAAATAATAAAATAAAAAATAATAGCGTTTACAATCAGACCCCAGTCTGCTTCAAGAATTGAAACACTAAGAAAGAACCTCTGTACAATACGCTCAGCCAAACCTTCATCAAACCTGATTTTTCCTAATCTCTCTGTACCCTTTGAAACAATCAACTACAAGACCCTACGGTTCATCCTGGCCACCCTTGGAATCACTGCAGGGCAGTCAGCCAAGTCTCATCTGATAAGACCCTCTAATCTGGTAGCACGGAGAGAGCACATCTGCTTCCTGCAGACTCTTCAATGGTGCCCCACAAGGCTCTGCGCTGAGTTCTCTTTTCCCTTGATGTAATATTTCAAATACTCATTGCTTCTCCTTCAACTGCAGTGCTGATGAAACTCAACATATATTTTCTTTCTTGCCTTTTGCTCCAGATATCTGTTCAGCATATTTGGGTGACCTGAAGATAAATCCCAGCAAGACTGAATTGCAAGACGTCTCGAAAACTCCAGGTCCTCCCTGTGATCTGTTCATATCCTACAAGAACCCTCTGGTTATTCCATCTGACGAAAGCAGTAGGAACCCCCCAGGGTGCTTGTTCAGTTTCCTGTCATCTCAAGACTTCTGGAGCAGCTGGCATTTGATGCAGATCAGGCATCTGATCCAGAATTCACCTGCACAGTGTCTTCAAAATATTTTTTTTTTACATTTCACACCTGTGCTGTGCATCATTTACTGGATTCCAGAGCTGCCTTACCCTTGAGAATGTGATCTCAGTCATTTTGAGCATTGCCTGATTGTTGGTGTCAGAACTAAGATATGTTTACTCTAACACACTCTAATGTCCACTTAGATTAGTGTAATACAGAAAACACATCCAATGTGCAATTCTTTAGTTCTGCAGATGAAAGACCCTGTGATTAGAGAGATCAACAGAGAATGAGAGTGGTTGGAGCTGACAAAAAGGCTACAGAAACTCAAAGACAGATTACCAGTCTGTATGCACACAAAACACAGGAACACAGAAAGTGGGGTCCAAAATTAGCATCAACAGCAATAACCCAACTTGCCCTTTGTGAACAGTCCACTCCAGGCCAGAGGAGGTGATGTTAATGCCATCAAAAATCACTTGTTATTTTCCTGTTGTTTCTGACCATGTGCATCCCTTCATGTCCACAGGTTACCCATCTTCGAATGGTTGCTTTCAGCATGACAATGCTGATACACCATGTTACAAAGCAAAAGTTGTCTCAAATTGACAGCTCTGAGTGGTCCAGCAGACTAAAATGGCCAGTTTAGTTCTTGGATTATGATGCTTCAGCAGCATCAGCAGCTTGAGTCCGAGAGAGCCCCACTGGCCTGCTCTCTCTGGGTGGTTAGATCATGCTCTCTTTCCTCATCACTTTCAAGGTGATGTTGGTCAGCGCAGATCTGTTAGTTGACGTATTGGTGTTGGGTAACTGTGCAGCAGCTTAACATCAAGCAGTTGCTATCCAATAAAAAAAAACATATATTCCAAAAACAGCAACTTTTCAGGAGAGAAATAAAACATTCTTAACGTTTAATGGAACGTTAAAATAGTTTATTTCAGGTAATTTTTAAGAATTTAAATTGATCTATTCATCAAGAAATTATGTAGCAAAGTAAAAATATTTGATTGGACATTGGACAGTATTTCACTATGCAACACTGTCATAAGATCAGATCTCACTGTCAATGAATCAAAGAATCACACTCCCAAAAGAATCGACTCTTTAAACAGAATCGAACTTCGCCATCACTATTAAACGCGTCATCCAGCCATTGTGAACGAACCACCTCCCCTTTAAAAAAAAAAAACACTGGGAAGGGTGGGAGTGAGGGAGGAGGGGGTCCAGAGCACCATTGAGTGATGCGCGCGCCCGCCCGCCGCTTGTCCGCGCGCTCGCGCTTCTTCTCCCGGCTGTTGTGAGTGGACTGACGCGCGCGCAGGAGCTGTAGTTGGTTTGGGGGGGTTTACAGGTGGGCTTTCTTTTCCTTCAGATTTTGGGAAAGTGCTGGAGGCAGTTTAGAAGATGAAGGACCGCACGCAGGAGCTGAAGCACGTGAGTAAAACCCTGTTCTGATCAATCTGAGCTACTTCAGCTCTTTACTCAACTTACAGCGCGAGGGACGGAGCAAGCGGTGGTCAGAGCGGCGAGCAGTGCGTGCGGCGGCGATGTGCAATCAAACGCGCTGAAAGTTCGCTCCCAATTCCACCTTAAACAGCGCCAGAGTGGACATGCAGTGGTTTATTTAAGGTGGAATAACCAGTTGGAATTAGAAGCCAACTTATACAAATAAGCCTCGCGCCCGAGTTTAGTAGACTGATGCTGATGCTGGAGTTCACATTAGGGCAGCAGCAGCTGTGCACGCGCTCTTCTCTTACTTTTACAAACGCTTCTAATAACGTTACTCATCACCTATCTGGAAAAAAAATCCTGTTCAAGACCATTTATTAGATTTTGCTGATAACTAACTGGTTTCCTAATCTTGGTTGATTATTGTGGTTTAAAAACTGGTCATCCAGAAGAGAACATGGGCTACACTATGTTGGTAAGCCAGCTGATGTTGGTAGACTAGCTTGGTCGTATTCATCATGCTGGTCATACTGGTCAACGACTGGTACTGCTCAGCCACATTGATGCCTAATGTTCATGTTGTTCAAAAAAGCAGCCACCTTGGGGATCCTAATCATGCTTGTCTTACTGGTCGGCCAGCTTGGACTACCTGGTCAACCCAGTTGGTCATGTTAATTATGCTGGTCAGCTAAAATGGTAATGTTGTTCAGCCAGCTTGGTCATGTTGGTTGACCAACTTGGTCTGGTTGGAGACTCAGCTTAGTCAGGTTGGTCGACCAACTTGGTCATGTTGGTCAAACTGCTTAGTCATATTGGTCAACCAGCTAAGTCACATTTGTCAACCAGCTTGGTCTTGTTGGTCGACCAGCTTGGTCATGTTGGTCAACCAGTCTAGTCATGTTTGTCAATCAGCTTGGTCATGTTTGTCACCTAGTCTAGTCGTGTTTGTCAATCAGCTTGGTCATGTTTGTCACCTAGTCTAGTCGTGTTTGTTAATCAGTTTGGTCATGTTGGTCAAACTGCTTAGTCATACTGGTCAACCAGCTTGGTCATGTTTGTCAACCAGCTTGGTCATACTGGTCAACCAGCTTGGTCATGTTTGTCAACCAGCTTGGTCATGTTTGTCACCCAGTCTAGTCATGTTGGTCAACCAGCTTGGTCATGTTGTTCAACTAGCTTGATCATTTTGGTAGACCAGTTTGGTCACATTGGTCAACCTGCTTAGTCATGTTTGTCAACCAGCTTGGTTATGCTGGTCAAACACTTTAGTCATGCAGATAATGGGTGGGTTGGTCATGCTGTTTATACTAATCAATTCTATTTAAAATGATCAACCAGCTTAGAGATTGTATTTTTAGCAGTGATTTGTTGAAGAGTGAGTGTGTGGGACTTTAAGCTTTAGAAGGTACAGAGGGAGAGAGAGAGTTATATAGAGAGAAAGACAGAGGGAGAGACATGAATAGAGAGAAAGAAGAGAAAGAGAGCGAGAGATACATATAGAAAGAGAGGGCTGCACACGCCCACTTTCAGTAGCTCTCATCAGCCTGAGCTCTCTCTGAGCTTCAGACTGTAAGGATGAAACCTAGGTGCACTGAGAGTCTAAAAGGCTGATCCAGACTATAATTTGACACATTTGAGGAGATAATGGATGGATGCTAAACAGATACTCTAATAAACATTTAAAATAAAAAAATACTGTTACTTCACAATTATTATTTAATTAATGTAGTGGTAATTATAATTTGTTTTTTTTATTATATTAATATCACTATAGAATTGATTATATATTTAAATACTATTTTTATCTAATAAAATATACATTCAATATTTATTGCAGTATTTATAATTATTGTTAAAACTACAGTGCTAGTTATTAACTGAAATGATCACTTTACCCAATGTTATACTATTTATTTATTTGTTTAATTAATTCTTATTTTTTTCATGTTATTATTTACCCAAACCAAATACATTTGTGTTCGCCCCAATAAGTGAAAAGTCTTAATAATTTATACCAAACAATGATGTTTTTTTTATAAAAAGCAAGGTAAAAATACATTTAGGCTGTTTGATTTATGCAATGGTGAATAAGTGGGAAAATTAATTAAACATGTAAAAAAAAAAATCATTTTAGTGCATCCCTACTGATTACACAAACTAATTGCTCTTGATTTGTTTAAAATAGTATTTATTTATTTAATTATTGTATTTTAGTATGATAGTTAACATATTTAATATATTTTTTAAACCATTCAATCAGTTAATCAATGAATAAATTAATTTGTAATATTATTTTATTCTCTGTTGTTGAGCTGGTGTTCCAGTACACTGTAATGAGGTCTATATTACCAGACATATATGATAAAGAGCATGCAGACAGACTTGTCAATTGGCTTGTAAAAAGTGTAGCATCCTGTCCAAACCAAAGAGCAGCACTGTTAACTAGGCTATACATCCGAAACTTTATGTGCAAATGTTTAAGCCATCTGCTGTGTCCATCTGCCGTGTGTATAAAACTAGGCCCGGAGATGTTCACAGCGTTTTTATGAATCCAGCAGCCAGTTTGATTGGGTTACATTAGGATTTCTGCACCTCAGACTGCAGCGAGTCTAGCAGACTGTTTAGCAGGGCTAAAATTAGGCCTGCTGGAATTCCACTTAGATAAAGAGCTGTGAGGCACTGATACAGTTTAGTATATCATGTTATCATATGTGATACGGCCACTCATAACAATTATTTCATTTTATTTATTTACCTAACACCCAATTTATTGCTTTTTGTGTGTGCTTTAAAAAATATTTTAACTGTTTAATTTCATATTTTTTAAAATCATGTTCTCCTAAAAACAGATGTATGGTCTAGCTGCCACTATGATCAGGAGTCACTGGTTCGAATCCTGGTCATGCTGCTTGCCGTCAGCAGCCGGAGTCTGAGAGAGCACAATTGGCCTTTCTCTCCCCACATCACTCCTAATGCAATGTTGGTCAGCACAGCCATCTGTTAGCTGATGTATCAGACCTGAGTTGCTGTGCTTTCCTCTGAGCATACTAGCTTTCCCCAGCAGTTTGGAAAGAGGTGGCTGGCTTCACATGTGTCGAAGGAGGTACATTTACTGTATAGTTAGAATAGCACCGCTGTAGGGTAATTCTTGATTCCGATGTAGATTTTTAGTTCTTACATAAAAACGTAAGGTTTTTTATTTGTACACAGACAGCACCATTTGAAGTGATGCACAGGCTATTGTTTCCTGTGCATTTAATTTCATATTTTAAACAAATAGTAATCAGAGCCCTTAAAACTTACATGCAGCTTTTATATACAGCACAGTGCAAACATAAACTCCTTGTATTTCAGTTAAGGAAAATGCAAAATACAAAAAACAGCAACATAAAATAGTTCTTTAGTTTCTGACAGAGACAAATGTTTATATACTGAGATTCCATCTGGCAGCTTCAACATGTAAAGATGTACAATCTCGATTATCCCATTTTAACAGTAATTCAATTAATCACATTTATTTGATTAACCTCTATGTCTTGCACTGTTGATGTAAATGTATGACTAAAATAACACTGTTGAGGTAAACATATGATATTTGGTTTTGGTGCATCTCTAAATGTTTAACACAATATACTAAAACATAACCGCATAAAGTTATGATACATGTCATATCACATACTATACCATATACTCCAGAAATCTAATTTTGTTCATGTACCACCATATTGCCAAGCCTTAAATACTGGTAAATACAATATATTGCCCAGTCCTGGTGGACCTACAGCTGTAATCAGTGTTTTTGTGTTCCCTGTTATATCAGTTTGAAAAATCATTGACTGGCTGGCTTCTGCTGGACTGAACAAACAGGGGACATGAGTGGAGTTTTGTTCGGGCGATAAGGAGGCAAATCAGGCCTCCCTGCGGCTTTTGGAAAGCCAAACTGTGCTCTGTGGGCTTCTTGCCACGTATTGATTTTTTGGGGAAATGACAGGGTGACTGATTTTCTTCACGGCTGCTGTTCGTTTTCATGCTCGCCAGTCTATTGACTGCCTGAGGCCGAGCCTATTAGCTCTGTTTCTCACCCAGACCTGGAACCCAGGGCAGAGTGACTGTGACTGTGTGTGTGTGTGTGTGTGTTTGTGTGTGGTTAGTAGGGAGCACAAGGGATATAAAAGGTGTAGGTGTGTAGAATTAGTATGACTTCTCCTATTCTTCCTTTAACTGTGTGTGTGTGTGTGTGTGTGTGTTTGTGTGTGTCTGTGCGCGTGTCTGTGTTAGTATGACGAATGCACTAAATGCACTGAATGACCTCAGGCCTCGCAGGGGATGGGATATTGTTGTAGAGGGACTGTTCGCTGTAAATAAGTTGTTGCAGGGGAATAGAAAGGGGTAATTTCACTGGGGCATTACTGTGGGAATTGCCCCCCGGGGAGAGATTGACTTGTTCTTTCTCGTACCAGATTCTCCCCGGTGTGTAATCTGTTACACACAAAGCAGTGCACGGAGGACAAGTCAGCGTCCACTGAGAGCTATCAGCACAGTGTGGTACTATATGTGTGCTTTTTATATTGGAATATATTAAGTGTAATTATAGTTTATATTTAATTTGTAGTATTCTATATCATTACCAATAACTATTGCTGTAGAGCTGGACTTGAGACAGTAAAGCATTGACTGCTTTGTAATGTTGCCATTTAGGTGTCTCACAACAGTTAAATGATATATTTCAGTTTCCAGTATATTTACACTGTTGTTCTGCAGCAAAGCTTGGGAATGTGTGCAGCACGTGGTTGTGCATTGTCTTGATGGAAAATGTAGGAACGCTAGTGGAAAAAAAGGTTGTCCTTAAGGAAGCATATATTTCTCAGCGTGATTGGTTTAATGATGTTACAATGCAATGGACAGGGGGAAATGTGCAAGTACATTACTTGCTTAATATCATCATTACTATTTAGTTCTTTAAATGTATTACTAGCCCTGATTTGTCCCTTTTGGAATATGTTACATATATTTTTTTATTGATTTGGGTTTGTACATGTGCAAGCTGTCTGTCGCCTTAGTTGGGTAATGAAGAGTTAATGAGTCAATGTGAGTGTGTGTATGAGTGTGTGTGTGTGTGTGTGTGTGTATAAGGAAGAGAAAGCAGGGCGAGGGTGAAGCGAGCAATGCTAATATTTGTTTTAGGCGCATATGGAAGCTCTCTTCCAAATATAGCCCCGGCTTTGAAACCTGTTCAGTGACTGCGTGGAACATCTGTCCATGGCCACTGTCGATTATACTTATTCATTAGTTCCTGGGTTATAGCTGTCAGCTGCCATCTACCAGAACACCAGACTGTCCCTCCCCTCCAGGCTATGCTGGAGAAGGAGAAGGTCTTCCTGGTGGGAGTTGTTAATCTACCAAACTCATCAATTGAGGATTGGAGCTCAATTTAGTTACATTGTAAACTTTAGCTTTAGCAGCAAACAGGGCCCAGAGGCAGCTTTCAGGAAATTATAGATCAAGGTGACTATATAATCAAAAGATTTGCAGCTTTAACACCTGGCCTTGTCTTGTCTTGTCTTGTCTTCTCTTCTCTTCTCTTCTCTTCTCTTCTCTTCTCTTTTCTTCTCTTCTCATGCTGTCTCATCTGTATTGATGAGATTTTTCTCATCTCATCAGTTTTGCACTGCTCTCGTTGTGTACTCTTTTTCTGCATTGGTTTCTCTTCTCTTCTTTTCTCTTCTCTTATTTTCTCTTCTCTTCTCTTCTTATGCTGTCTCATTTGTATTGATATTTTTTTTCTCCTTTCATTAGTTTTACTGCTCTCATTGTGTACTCTTTTTCTGCTTTGGTTTCTTTCTATTCTCTTCTCTTCTCATGCTGTCTGATTTGTACTGATAATGTTTTTTCTCCTTTCATTAGTTTTACTGCTCTCATTGTGTTCTTTTCTCTTCTCTTCTCTTCTCATGCTGTCTCATCTATATTGATTTAGTTCTTCTTTTCTTATCTCCTCAGTTTTTCACTGTTCTCCTTGTGTATTCTTTTTCTGTCTTAGTTTCTTTGTTCCTGCCTCTTCTCTTATCTTCTCTTCTCTTCTCTTCTCATATTCTAATTTATATTGATTTCATTCTTCTTGTCCCATCTCTTCTGTTTTTTCTGTTCCTGCCTTGTCTCATTTCTTCTCTTCTCTTCTGTTTTTTATATATTTCCATTTTTCCCTAAGCCACTTTCTTCTCATTTCTTCTCACCCTGTCCCATCTGTCCTTTGCTCTATTTTTCCTGTCTCTTCTCATCTATTTTATCATGTATTCATTATTCATGTATTACTCTTATTTGTTTTTCTCTTCTTTTCTCATTGGTTCTTGTCTCATTTCTATCTTTTCTCCAAGCATCTCATCTTTTATAATCTTGTCACTTCTTTCTTTTGCCCTTTTTAACACTTCAACACTCATTTCAACTCATCATTTTTCCATAGCACCTTTATTTGCCACTTGCTTTTTCACCTTGTCTCAATTGTTCATTGATCTCCTTGTCCTGTCCCTTTTTTTCTCAGTTATTATCGTCTATTCTCTTATCTTTTTCGTCCTGTCTTTTCGCTCCTCTGAATGATCTTCCTGTCTTGATTTTTCTCATATCTTCTCGTCTTGTCTTACACGTTCTTTTCTCATCTTATGTTGTCTGTTTTAATCTTATTTGTTGTCTTCTTGGACATTCAAGAGTCATCTAGAGTCTTCTTGTCTCCTCTTTTTTTTCTTCTCTTCTTACCCAGTTCAAGCTTCATATTATTTATAATTGAGTAGAATGAACCCGATCAGATCTGTATTTCAGTTGCTATACCCAGCTCAAACTTTTCCTTCTGTTTTCAACACAGGCATAAGCTCTGTTCATTTTGTGTAGCAGAGCTAAGTGTGTCCTAAGTGTGTGTTGCTGGATGCCTATTCTACATGAATTAGCATCCTCGCATCCTATGGTAACGTCTCAAAGGGGGGCCACGGCTAAATCTGACTCACTTGAAGGCTTCGTGCTGATTCCAGTCAAAGCCCGGTGCTCACTGACGGGAGTGAATGAGTGGATTTCGTTCCATCGTACCACACCTACACACTTCGTGCTAACGAGGCAGAAAATAAGCGTGACTGCTTGACTTCTTTTTCTTTTTTTCACAGCAGATGCTTGTCTGTGTTCAATATCAGTGCCGTTGTTACTTCATCTGTAGACACAGTTGTTCTTTTGCAGGCCATGAACGAGCTGGAGCAATGATAAATCCATGTAAGCAACTATCTCACATTCCTATGTGATATTACTGTTTCATTACAACTGTTATCATGCTACTACATTATTATTATTACTATTTGTGCGATATTACCATGTTATTACTATTGTCATTACATTTTATTAAAATATTACAGTTGTGCTATTACCATGTTACTACTATGTTGTTACTGTGTATGTCAATTGTCATACTATATATTGCAATATATTAAATAGTCACATTCCTATAAAGCTAGTGGTTGTAGCCTTATTTGCTCACCTAGGACTTGAGCTTTAGGTAAACCAATCAAAAGCCAATCCCAGAGGCTTAAGACTCGACTCATACTGGCATCTTAAAGACTTGGTTCAGGCTGAACCCTTGAAACTAGGGATGCACCAATACTACTTGTTCCTTCTGATACCAATACCTTTTAGGACAATGTAATTCATAAGCCTATATCTAGATAATAGAAAAAGAACAAAAGTCTAGTCTATGACTTCAGAAATTGGTAAATACGGACCTGTCTATATCTTGAAAATAGAAGAGACGCAGAAGCGTTTTCTTGAGCAGCCCTTGTATTGGAGTTTCTACTGGTTGCCCCCAACCCCCCGTAGGCGTTGTCTGGAGGTTCGCATGCACTTTGTAGGATCATGCTCTGTGTCGCCAATGCCGATACTGCGTGTAAGTACAGTATTGGTGCCGATACCGGTATTGGTTCAGGTCTACTTGACTCAGACTTGAACTGTAGTGAATCAGTTTTAAAGAAAGACTCAAAATACATACTGGTATCCCACAGAGTTGGCTCAGATTTGAACCCTCAAAACCTAATACACTGAAGACTCAAACTTGGTCCTTAGACTCAAGCCCAGACTCATTCTCAAACCCTAGAGACTCGATACAGACTTGATCCATAATGAATCAACTCAAATTTAAACCATAGAAACGTAAGACTCAACACATACTGGCATCCTAAAGAGTTGGCTCAGACTTGAACCCTCAGAACTTGATTCTACACTTGTACCACAGAGACTAACGACTTGACTCAGACTCGAAACCTAGTGAATCAACTCAAACTTGATCTCCAGACTCCAGGCCCGGCTCATTCTTAAAGCCTAGAGCAGGGGTCTCAAAGTACCGGCCCGCGGGCCACATCCGGCCCGCGACGCGGTTTCATACGGCCCCTCATAGGTTAACAAAATAAGCATACATCTGGCCCGCAATTCAATTTAATTATTTATGCTTTATTATGTTCGTTTTCATATTTTATCTTAACTTGTATTTTGGTGTGTGTGTGTTTTTTTTTGTTTTTTTTGCTTACGCTGTGTTGCCTGCTTTAATAGTCTTCAGTAGCCTTCAACAGTCTAACCTTGCTGCCGTGGTGTGTCCACTAAACTCCGTAGTTATAAATATCCTGAGGTGAGCAGCGCGCTAACTGAACTGTTTATAATGTAATCCGAGCAGTGACTCCGTAACGCCTGCTCTAAACTGCTGCTGTTTGCTGCTTGGGCTGAAATATGAACTGTAGAGAGCTGTATTATCCGGTTAGTGGGGTTATTTTATTTCATACACAGAAGAACTTAAAAATTTTAAAAACGCTCCAGACTGGCTCAGCTGAGCCCTGTAGCCCCTGGCTGGGCTGTAGCTCTGACTAAGTAAAGACTGCGGGCTTGTGCTTCTGCTGCTGCTGCAGCTCCGACTAGTGGTTGGATGAGGAACTGCTAAATCTGAGGAAATGCTAAATCTGTCACATGTTCTTAACAGCTCACAATTTTTGATTTTATATTTATTAAGCCTTATTTCAGTATCAAACATTTTGATCAAAGTTAATATAACTTGTATTTTATGTCATTTCTATTCACTTGACTAGTTTGGTTCTTGATTGATGGAGTTTTTGGATTTCATAACATGACAAATTGAAAGGATTTATGTTAATAGAGCAACAAGCAAACATTTTTTCCATGCAACTGTAATATTTGATTGAATAAATAATATATTGAGAGTTATTTAACATTAAGGAGTAATTATATTCATTTTATATTACATCTGGTTACATTTTCTTATATTTATAAGTTACATCTGGCCCTCAGAGGACAGCCAATATGCCAATGTGGCCCTCGGCCAAAATGAGTTTGACACCCCTGGCCTAGAGGCTTGACTCAGACTTGAACCCCAGTGAACCAACCCAAACTCATACCTTAGAGAGCTATGACTGAACTCATACTCAAACCCAGAGACTCAACTCAGACCAGAGATTTAAGACTTTAAAAACTTGATTCAGACCTAAACTTTACAAAGTCCTGACACTCAACTTGCACCCCAAAGGCTCAAGACTCAACTCATACTCAAACCCAGTCAGACACAACTTACACACAAACCCCAGTGACTCAATGCAAACTCCAACCCCTGAGGCTCATGACTTTATTCTGTTAAGTGGCCCAGAGACATGGTGTCATAAAAAGTGACTTGTGAACAAATTGGACACAGTTTCTTTAGCCAGGGCAAAAAGACCACGTGCAAGCCTTTTTGGCCCTACACCATTACTGAAGTGCAGAGATGCAATACCACATTACTTGACCCATGACTAATCGTCAGAAAGGCTACTTCCAAGACAGTGTATTAGGCGGTCACTGGGGTGACCCAGGCGAGCATGAGGCCAGCCAGCAGCAGTGTGACGAAGGGGGTTAGCGGGGTGGGTGTTGATTGATGGAGATGCAAATGTCACAGTCTGTGTTCCTATCTTTTTTCCACAAGACGACGAGGACGTCAGCACAGTATAATTGGATTTGAGCCGTCGCCACTGTGCCTTTTCGGCCGGGCCTGGGAAGCGCTCTGAGTAAAACCCCCAAGGGAGAGAGAGGAATGAGAGGTGACAGCGCATCACTCTCTCTTTGCCTGCTATCTGTCATTACAGCCCACTGCAGGCTTAATGACATTTTCCTCTCAGTCTGAGGCGACATTACTCCAGCAGGGGAAAAATACCCTGGGCCAACAGATTACATGAACATGGCAAAATCGGTGTGGAGTGGTGAAGACGGACAGAAATGAACAAACATTGACCGGCAGGCCACTTCGGAAGTCTATCAGCTGGTGGACGATGGACTGCTAACATTACCTGACCTTTTCTTAAAGTGTTGAGAGATCACATTATAAGTACACTGAAGAATTTAGGAGGCCAAGAATGTAACAGACAAGAGCAACCTGAACAGTAGGGGTGGGAATCGTTTACTATCTCACGATTCGATTCGATTCCGATTTTGGGGGCCACGATTCGATTCAAAATCGATTTTTGATTCAAAACGATTTGATTTATAAAAATTTCTGCTTCTGGCTTATGAATCTTATTGAAAAAAGCCTCCAAAATATACACTGGTCCTGAAGCAGGTAATGTGTTACAAAAACAATAAAATGTGCAGGAATGTGGGTCCTCAGTGACAGAGGAATCACTGGGATATCACAATGACGTTAATGAACAATAAATAAATAATAAATAACACTGCTTTATTACCAGGCTACTAGCGGTGGTGTGTAGGTGACGCTGCTGGGCTGATGTGATGATAGCACTGGAGCGCTAAAGTTCAGGAGCAGCTGCTGATTAACTAGTTAATTTAAGGTCGTTGTATTTCTTCAGAAAGGGGGCAGGAGGTGGAGAAATTAATTCATATTGTCCATTCCTTAATTCCTCTGTGATGAGGAGCTGAAATTAGCTCTGATTAGCTTATTGTTATTTTTCCGTTCCGCCTTAAATGCTGCAGCCCGCTGCCACCTGTAGCGTTATTTAAGGTGGAACTGGAAAGTTAGCTAGTTAGCTAGCTAACAGTTACTGAAACTAACTACTAGCGATCTTTTTTATGCTTGTTATGAAGCATTCTGCCATAAAACATTAAAACTACACGTTAATCTAAGGTAATATAATGCTTGTTCTGCCATCTTACCGGTGATTCTCAAACACCTACGCTCTGTGTGTGTCTGGAAGATCTCCGTTTGAAGGGACAAGCGCTATCCCCAGGGTTGCCAGGTCCAACAAAAATACCCAGCCCAAAATCAGTCTAAAACCCGCCCCTCAGAATCGATTTTGGGACATTTTAAATCGATTCTGAATCGTAGTAAATGAGAATCAAGATTCTTATGTGAATCGATTTTTTGGCACACCTCTACTGAACAGCATACTGGAATAGGTATATTGTGTAATAAAACATCTTTTTAATTGAGGTTTTCATTACTAGACATTTGGTAGTGTCTAGTAGTAATGCCTCAAAATGTCTAGTTGGCTGAAATTTAGAGTGGCACCTTTGACTAGTTGTGTTTTGATGACCAACAATTTGACTGATTGGATCCAAAACAAATATTATAGATGCTCTTTAAGCTTCCTCATCCTTGGGAGATTGCCTATTTGATCCTTGGTGATTCCACAAACGTCTATGACCTGAGGTTCCAGAGACAACAATTTGTCATCCTTTCTCTGACAGGGTAGGTTAGACCATCATAAGCAGAACTTAGAGGCTCAAAATTCTCATAGATTTGGTTTACCATTACACTCCCAAAAATTACACTTGACTAGGACACAAATTCTGAAGACCTGAAGCCCAGACTCCCTATCACACCTCAGAGACTCAAGACTTGACTTGCCATGGGTCCTCAGTGAATCAGGACTTGATTCAGCTTCACAATCCTAAAGACTCAAGAGTCAATTGAACCTCAGAGACTCCAGACTCAATTCACACCTCAGACACTCAAGACTTGACCTAGACCCCAAAGAATTGACTCTCCATTTAGTCCCAGCTACTAAAAATTATTCTCTGACCCCAACTCCAAATACTCGTTCTACTACCATTGCCCCCTAAAGACACAAAATATGACTAGTAACAGAACCGATAGACTTGACTTGCCACAACTCACACCTTGAAGACTCATGATTTGTTGTTTCTCTCCAGAGACTCTGACCCGAACCCCAAAGACTCAATCTGACTAGACGCAAGACTTTCCATTGCATTTCAGAGACTAAAGACTTGACCCTGATCTGAACTCCTGAAGTCTGAACTTGACCTACCAGAACAGCAGAATAGCACAACTGAGACCTGCCCCCTCACAGACTTGAGACTCAAGGTTTCACCACAAACACCAAATACTTGATTCATACTCCAAAGACTCAACTCACCATTGCACCTTAGAAACTCAAAACTCAGAGACTTGACTTGTGCTCAGAGCTAAAAAACATAACTCTCTAGTTTTGTTCTCAATTTAGATTTAGCTTCATCTCAGCATTGAATTCCTAAACCAATACATCTCTAAAAATGGAAATATGTTCTGTTATACAATTTCCATCCCTATTTCAACTACGAAAGAACAGATTTCTGAGATCAGCGAGAGGGACTATGCCACAGGTAACTTGGTACATGTTGTGTGGGCCTTGGGCTGTAATGAGGCTGCGCGCGACGAAAGCTGAATCTGGAGGCGCTGGCCTCATCCCTACTGTCTGCTGCCTCGCTCACAGCCAAGTATGGACACCAGGGAATAAGAGCGAGAGGGAACTCATTTCAACAAAGAGATAGCGAGCTGGGCTGAGAAGTGAGAAGAGAAGGGTGGAGAGAGCTGACAAAAGAAAGGAGAGAGTAGGTGGACGGAGGATAGCAGATGGGGATGAGAGAGAAGATGTATTCAGCATTTTTTATTCCCTCTCTATTTCCAGCTCTCTCTTTGTGCCTCTCCCTCTCGCTCGCTTGCTATTTTCAGACACTATTTTTTTATTCCATAGCGTCTGAAGGATCATATGAGTGATGTGTTGTAATAGCATTGTGTGATTCTAATAAACTACATTCATCACACAGATTACAAACACCTACCTTGCACTCCCACACAGTGTCCACTTTATGAGCTCCTGACTACCTTATGGGTCCACTTTATCGGTGGGCAATTACGGACTGTAGCTCATCTGTTGCTGCACAATTTATCAGCCCTCTATTCATCATTTATCAGTTTCTGAACACAGGATCTGTTCACCAGATATTATTTGATGCAAAAACTGAAAAATGGTCACGGACCATTGACCATTGTGCTAGATATAGATGTGGCACAGCAGTTCTAATGCTGAACTGCCATTTCCAGACCCAGCTTCTTGTCTACTATTGGCTGGATGAGGGTCTGATGTTGAGGAGGTCTTTATCAAAGCGAATAGGACTGTGCATAGCTAAGAACCTGGCAATACAATTTAATATATTGCAACACTACATGCATCATACTGTATGTATGGTATGTTCAGATTTTTTTACATGAAATAAAAAAAAAGCATTTCCCATTTTTTCTTCTTCTTCTTCTTCCAATTAAAACTCCTCTAATTAAAAACCAATTAACATTAACAACATTTTATAAAGCTTGTAAATGGCACAGCAGCTATGAGCTATTAAATTTATACTTTTAAAGATGGGAATGAAAAATGAGTGATTGTTTTTTATAAAATCTTTCTATCTATCTATCTATCGACACCTTTCTAGCAACTACCAAACAACAACTTTTCGATCAACTTTCTTTATCAATCTGGTTCATCTGCAACATTGAAAACACTTTTTAAGATGGGTCGGTGTTCGTCACCTATTAAACAATAGAAGAAGAAAAAGAACTGGTGTTGTGCCAAATTCCGACTTTCTGACAGTCTTTCGCATGCTCTCACTTCATACAGCAGTATGTAACTGTAACTGTACATTAACCCTTATTTCTTATAAGAAATAAATATAAGGATTCTGAGGGTAATCAATTACGCACATGCAAAGGGGAGTCAAATTCTGACAGGGAAGCTAAATTAAGCACAACACCTGGAAAGGCAACTTGCCAATCTGACAACATTTTACAAATAAGTGTCGACTACACAGAAGCAGCACACATATGTAGCTAATGATGACGGGAGGATCTGGACCTTGCTGTTTGGCCTTTCTTCATGCCCCAGAGCTTCTCCTGACCTGCGTAGGCCGTATCGTCCTCAGTGGAGCGTTGAGCGTCTTAGTGAGCTTGTAGATGAATGAGTCATGTTCCGCTCTGACATGCGGCATGCAGGGACGCTGACACAGATCAGTTCAGGGTGGAGAGACACTCTGTGGGGAGCAGCCCTAGAGTACAGAACCCCACAGGGTGGGAGTGTCTGTCCCCTGAGGTTTAGCGCTCTCCCTCACTCTCAGATCTACTTGATTTTCATGACATGAAAGAAGACAAAGACACTATGCAGTAATCTGGTTTTCCACATTAGTTGGTAGCTGATGATTTATGATCAAATAATGTCAAAATCTTGACAAAATAAGACATTATTAGGTCAAAATCTCAAGACAGTAGGACATTATATTGGCATAATGAGACACAGTCTTGGGACATTAAGCCATTACTTTGTCATAATCAGTCACAATCTCAAGAAATGAAAATTAGTTCAACAATAAATCAAAAGCTCAAGACAGTAAGCCATTATTTCTGTTGGGGTTTGCCCCAAAATAAACGTTTTGGGCAGAAAAGAAAAAAAGCTCTTTGTTTTATTGTTTATTTCACCATTGAATAAATTAAATAGCCTATTTGTATTTAATGTGTTTTACAAAACTACAATTTAAACATCACAACATCCACACCAACAAAGTACAGTGCATGTACCCTCGTAGTTCTATTCTAATCATGAATTTATTTCAATAGTGCTTTTGTAGTAACGCATTTAGCTAGCTTGCTACCTAAGCAGCCCAATTTTAGTCAAACATTTACCTCAGCAATGCTACTCAGGTCACAGTGCGAGAGAAATTCACACATAGAAAGATATCTTTCGGGTCTTTTGTTAAACAAACCAAAGAAAAATGCTACCTAAAGCTCAGCTAACATACTATCCAAGCCCTGTACAGCTTGTGTCTTTCAGCTGGAAACGTCTGATAAGAGACTAATTTTTCACCATTTTCTCCCCAATTTACTTGGCCACATACCCAACCCACTCATTAGGACTCCCCTATCACTAGTGATGCTCCAACATCAGGAGAGTGAAGACTAACACATGCCTCTGAGGGCACTGTGATGCTGCTCAGAGGCAGTGGCTAACTTTGCTGAGCAGCATCACAGCGCCCTCAGAGGAAAGCGCAGCGACTCGGTTACGATACATCAGCTCACAGATGCCTTGTGCTGATCAACATCACCCTTTGGAGTGTGAGGAAAGAGTGCCATTTATCCACCCAGAGAGAGCAAGATCAATTGTGCTTTCTTGGTGCTCTCGGTAACTGATGGCAAGGTACATGAACAGGATTCGAACCAACAATCTCCTGGTCATAGTGGCAGCACTTAGACCGCTGGACCACTTTGAGCCCCAAAACAGCTGTTTAAAAAAATATTTATGGCAGTACAAAGTAAAAGTGAAAATTAACCTGCGGCATTGCATACGTTTCTGTCAGCTCTCTCCGATACTCTGTATGTATTTGTAAATTTTATTTCTGGTGTGTCCATCCATCCATTCATCCATCCTTCCATCCATCTATAGCTCTGCTCTGCAGCACACTGCTGCTGAAAAAATCCTAATGTTAGAGGAAACACTGCAGTATGACATAAAATAAAATATTCATTGTTTTATGTAAATTATTCTGTCTTTTTACTTATTCAGCCAAACCCTAAAATATATATATATATTTTATTTGCTTTGTTCAAAATAATATTTTTTCCTTTGACACACTACTGAGAAAATAAGGCAATATTTCGACATAAACTGTCACATTTTCTTTAGTAAAAATGATAAAGAACATTCTCCATTCTCAGGCATCTTTGACCTCAACCATGCAATTTTCTAATGATCTGATTTAAAATCGATCTGAATGGGGTTCTTCATGGACCGAAGCCCCTGGCTTAGTGTCGTTTTCATTTCAGTTCTGTATATTACGCTCATTTATGATATAAAATGTACGTTTTTTTTTTCTATTTTAAAAGGTTGCCGTAATATGCCTATCTTATAATGGCTGCCCTAGGTCAAACTAGAGCTCAGAGCCAGGCAGCTAGAAGATAAGCATGCTCAGAACGCTGTAAGCTCTGGCAGTTTTCAGACTGTCTGAGGCAGCTGTAATCAGTCCTCAGCGTGTAAGCTCATTGAAACTGTGCACCAGTTCTTTTTCTACACTGATAAAGGTGCTAAGCCTGACATTAATGTTAGATTAGCAGCGCTAAGATGTGTCTGGATGGTGTAAACTCAAGGTAATCATATAGTTGGTTCATCACAGCTGCTGCTGATGCGAGCTCTACAGTATATTCCTCAGAGAATTCTGCTGCAGAGCAGGAATTTTTGTGTTAATCATGTGCAGATGATTTTATTTCAGGTTTTAATCTGGTTTTTTTTTTTTGTTTTTTTTTGGAAATTACATGAATACACACTAAGATTGTAAATCCTTGACCTTAAATAAATGATTTGGTGCTTCGTGAAAATTTAGATTTCGCCATGATTTTGGTGATTTAGAATGTATTTTAATTGCATAAAATTAAATTGATAAGCAGCTTATACAGTATAGTGTACAGTATAGTACGGTTTCAGATGTGAATGGGAAGCAGGTTTGTTAAATTTGGTGTTATTGCTCTTGTCACGAATGACCCAGGCAGGGAGACGAGGAGGCGGACACAGGTGCAGGTAGGGCGAAATAAATAAATAATTTATTAAATAAATAACAAAGAAACACAAAGAAACAAGTAAACACGTAACAAAGATAATCAACCAAAACAACCGAGGGAGACTAGAGAACATAAACGAACAAGAGATAATAATAATTAACCAGGGAATATATATATATATGAGAAGGACTAGAAATAAACAAGGAAATAAACAAGAAGCTAAACTAGACAAGGTGAAACTAAACTAAGCAGGGCAAGGGAAACAAGCTAGGAATAAACACGGAATAAGGGCTTTAGCAACACAGAAACGCAGAGAGACAGACAACAGTGGAAGGTGCAAAGACCGACAGAGACAAAGTGGCACAGGGGATCTATATAAGGAAACAAGAAACACTCTAGAATTGGAAACACCTGGGGAAGGGGCGGAGCTACAAATGAGACACAGGTGGAAATCTACTAAGACGGGAGACACAGGGGAGCACAGGTCACGTGGGGAAGACACACAGAGACACGAGACAGGACTAAGACCTGACAGCTCTCACTCTGTCTCATTCTGGTCACTGGAACTTTAACATGGCACCTCATGGCAAAGAACTCTCTGAGGATGTGAAAAAAAAAAAATTGCTCTACATAAAGATGGCCTTGGCTAAAAGAAGATTGCCAACACTCTGAAACTGAGCTGCAGCACGATGGCCAAGATCATATGTAGCGTATGTGCCATTTAACCTCTGTCAATTGTCATTTTTACTTCTCCTCCATCCTCGCGTAGGTCCATATATTAAAGTATAAAAGGCATTAATTGCAGAAAATATCACATAAAAAAAGCAATTTTCCCTTTGAAGGATCATCCAATGAGTCTTATTCTCCAGCACAATGGAAGTGATATCACACTCCCGCACTCTGACATGCATAATAGGCCTACTTATTTTGCCTCTTCATTGATGGAAATTGATTTAGGCGTGTTCGTTAGTAAGCAGTAGAGCAGGGATGAATACGTCCATACTGATTACGGGCATTCACTGCCCAGCCTTGGCGCATGTGATTATGATTCATTGCCCTCAGAGATTTCAGATTCTTATTTAGGTTAGATAATATACTGTATATATCATCATATATAAGAGAAACACACTGTGTACACAGTGTAATTTAAGAGCATGTATAAAATCAGCTGGGAAAAGTGCACTGATATTCTGCTGGCATTATGCCAGTGCCTACGATGTACTAAGATTTATTTGTGTACAAAATAAATAGAAATTACATTAGAGAGGTTTGGCACATGTTTGACATCCACTTTTAAAATGACCTCTTTATTTACTAGAGCTAAATTCAATTTTGTAAAGATGAAAGATGATAAACCCATTTATTTATTATTATTTATTTTGAGCAATTGTCTGTGGGATATTTTTTACTATTGTCGTAAATCTGTCTTTTTGCACAGTTCCTTTACCTGTACTTTATTTCCACTCACTTTGCACATTAGTTAGCAATGTATTCATACATTAATGATGACTGATTCTAACTGCATTTTTCACCTCTACTTTCTTTATGAGAGTAAATCTAAACTAATTTAATATACTAGTAAGACAATATCTCGTAGTATATTAAACAAAAAAGGTCTTAACAGTCATGCAACAACTGTTAAGCATGGTGATGGGAGCACCTTGAAAAATCTTTACATTGATCACAATACAAATATATCTTGGGATAGCAGTGTGTACATTGATCATGAGTGCAACTTTAGATGATCAGGAGTGCCCACACCTGTATAGAGGCTTTATCTTGTGATAAAGGATGTTTATATTAATGCTGCGCATGGCGACGATATAGTGAATATATTGTGTACCAGAAAGGTAGGATATTCAATTCCTGTATTTCTCAATCTACAATGTGAGAATATATAAATTGATAGGTCATTACCATCCACAGTGGACAGTGCAGTGGGTGGTAATGATTGTAAATAGCTGTGAATAGTCTGGTTAGCACACTGGCAGAAATCACATTTACAGAACATTCAGTTTAGGATATCCTGCAGCTCAGTACAGTGTTATTTAACATTAATGGGACATGGCAACAGTTCTGGAACATGCTACGGGTATCTGTCCCAGGACATTTGCCATGTCACTGGAACGGTGATGTTTTTGATGATTCAATCAAATGGCAACCAGGTGCAATTTCTAAAAAGTTCCATAAATGTTTTTAAACTTGTCGTCTTGCTATTGTTTTTTTTCTTTGAAAGCAAGACAAAAATACTTCAATACTACAATTCAATTCATGTGGCAAAATATGTAGTAAAATTAATGAATACGTGAAGTATCATGTTTAATGTTTGGCCAAATGTTTCGTTTTGTTCAGTTTTGGTTTCCACTAGAAATTTTGATTTGATTTTACGAGAAATCCTACAGAAAGCAAAGCAGTGTAGCAGACTTAAGAGCCATTTTCACACATTTTACCTGCCTCATTTAAATAGCAATGGTGTTTGTGAATATTTTTATGCTGATGGACATGGTGGTCTTAAAATGAGGTGTGTTTAAGTACATTTTTAATACAACTTAAACAGAAGTCAACCATCAGAAGTGTGTTGCTATATTGGCAGTGAATTGTCAACAGTTGTGCCCAACACATGTATGCCTAAAGCGTTACCAGTTACCAGGTATGTAGAATACCTCCACATACCTGGCTCTTAAAGGGAATGGCAAGTGACACGCTGATTGGTTTATTCCACATTATGGTCAAAACACACTCATGATAATGTAAGAGAATTAGTACATGCCTCATAAGGCATCCTTTTCCCGTCGTTACGATAGCAAAGACGCACTGACTCGCCTTAAATCAACCTGCGCCTAAGGCTCACTAAAATAGGGCCCTTAATTTCATAAGCCACCTCTCCAAGGATCCTGTGAAATGAACCTCCCTCCCCTTTTCTTGGTTATGTGCTTGTTGGGCTCGCAGGGTCTTGATTGAATAACAGGCTGCTAATCACTTGAGCCGCTGTGCTAATCAATGGAGAGTGCTGGTCTAATGACTCGCGGTCCATAACTTTTCATCAGCCCTAGGTGATGAGCTCCCACCACCATTCATTTCCCTCCATATCCGCCGTGCAGAGCCCAAATGAAAGGGCTTTAAATATAACAGGCGAAGCTGAAGCAGAAAATGAATTTACAGCGTGCGGTCATGGTTTCTTAGTAGGACTGCGCGAGATGGTAGATAAGGAATCATTTGGAAAAATTCACTCAGGTTCTCTGGAGGCTTTGAACCGAAGATCAGTCAGCAGTCGATCTTTTCATCTGAAACACGGATTTCAGTCGCAGCAGCAGACAGTCTCCTGCTAATTTACAGGCTTCTGTGTAATTTAATGACTATTGACTGCATACACTAAGCTGCCAGATTATTAGACGCACCTACAGTAACGTGCTTATGTACTTATATGAGAAACACAGAATCTATTATCATAATTGTGGTTTTTTGATCTATAGTTACACTCTGCAGCTCACCTGTTGCTGCACAGTTTAAACAAGGACATGGATATGCCATTGGACATATCCCATTGGATATCATATCCCATGACTTTTGGCGTGTTATATGTAAGTTACAATGCTGAAACGCTACAATTACTGGTGGGACATCATTAAAACTTAGATCCTCCGTCGACCTGAATGGATCCAACCACCCCGATTGTATTGTGTTTAGGATACTGCTACACTATACTGCCTATGTAATCAAATATATATATATATATATATATATATATATATATATATATATAGGCAGTTTTCTGCAGTCAATCGCTACAGACCTCCAAACTTTATGTGACTTTAGAATTAGCCCAAATATTGGTTATGCCTGGATACCATTGCCAAGATACCATTAATTAGAATATTTTTTTTCTTCTCCCAACTCAGGAATACTACTGATTATAATTTAAATTAAAAAACCTTAGGTACTGCTGCTTTACTGTGATATATGACCCCATCTTCAGTCAGTACATTCCCCACAACAAAGAAACTACCTGCACTCAAACTAAAGCTAGGTATGGCAATACTTTATATAGTTTTTATTTTACTTGCACTTACATTTTTACTAAGTAATTTTTGCACTAAACATTTTTATTTATTTAGACTAAAAAGTTTAGAATTTTGTATAAAGTTTTTATTGTGTCCTAAATAAAAGTGTTAAAAAAGTGGTAAGTAGTTTTTTTATTAGTTAGAATATTGGCCATATTGGCCCTGATCAAAATACTAAAAGGTATAGGCTGCTCTGAGTGTCAGGTTTTGTAGTAATCTACATGTATCCTAGAGGTGTGATTATCAAGAAAAATAAGTCCGCCTGATGCTGTCGATGGATTTTGTCAAAGTAATAAGCCATGTTATGAACTATCATCAATATTCTTATGCTTTCGACTCATATACACTCTAGTCTCACCAATTTTGACAAGATATCTTTGGTTTTAATATATTTAAAGTCTATACATTCAAACATAAGTTGGATTCTGTAGTAAAAGAGCTCTTGACTCTTGTCTGTCTGATATAATTACTGTGTTTTAAGACCTGAAAGAGAAACTGACAAAAACGGATAAAAACGCACCAAAACAGCTTAGAGTTCTAAGGGTTAATCCATGAGCTTACACTGTTTTCCGGTTCAAGACATCACTCTTTTTTTGAATTGGGAGATATATTGCAAATAATTTATTTCTCTTTCGGCTAATGTTCAGACTCAAATTCTCTTTTGACAGACTGAATGCAAACCAAGTAATTAGTCTAGAGAGAGTTTAATTACATATTGTAAAGTCTCAGCATGGGTATGTGTATGTTTACATTGGCATTAACTGCTATGATTAATTTGCTGTTTCTGTCTCTCAGGGTAAGGACACCGAGGAAGAGGAGGAGGTGGCCGTGGGCATGGAGAAAGGCTTCATGGACGAGTTCTTTGAGCAAGTAGGTTTTCAATAGTCAAGTCAAGTCAAGTAGTTTTTATTGTCAATGCTGCATATGTACAGGACATACATAGAATTGAAATTACGTTACTCTCCTTCCCAATTTTACAGCAAGTACAGATAATGGATAATAAAGAAAAATAAAGAAAAAGGGGGAGACACTATGTGTACAATACAGCAGCAGGGACACAGACATACATGAGACAGAACAAGGTGCAGTAGTGGTGGGGGTGAAATAGATATATAAATAGAAATAAAAAGAGATAAATATATAATCTAAATCTAAATGAGTGGGAGACACTATATGTACAATACAACAAAAACACAATAGACATTTGTGAGACAGAAGATAATAGTGCAATATTAATGGTGATTAAGATCAAGTGACAATATAAATAGAACCCGTATAACAGTAGTGCAATGTTGTATCTAGCTTAAGGCTGGTAAAGTTCTTAAAGTTCCCAGTTCTTGGGGAATTAAAGTGTGTATGACAGTGCAGCGTAACAGTAGTGCA
This sequence comes from Astyanax mexicanus, assembly GCF_023375975.1. Lineage (NCBI taxonomy): Eukaryota > Metazoa > Chordata > Actinopteri > Characiformes > Acestrorhamphidae > Astyanax > Astyanax mexicanus. The sequence goes on from NC_064411.1 coordinate 41,660,839, forward strand.
GGTATTGGGTGTGTAGTGCAGGTCTTTTACAAAAGTTACAGTACTGTGTGTGTTCTAGTGCAGAGTTTCAGTACTGTGTTGGTGGGAGGATGTGGGGTCAGGATGATGAGAGTGTGTGTGCTGTGGGCAGGATTGGGATGGGGGGTAGTGCGGGAAGAGAGTTCAGCATCCTCACAGCCTGATGGATGGGGCTGTCTCGCAGTCTGCTGGTCCTAGACCCGAGACTCCGCAGTCTTCTCCCTGATGGCAGCAGGCTGAAGAAGCTGTGTAGTGGGTGGGAGGGATCTCCTGCCAGACGGAGGGCTTTCCGTGTGAGGCGGGAGCTGTACAGGTCCTGAAGGGAGGGGAGAGAGGTGCCAATGATCTTCTCAGCTGCTCTCACGATGCGCTGGAGGGTCCTGCGGCAGGATGCTGTGCAGGCCCCGTACCACACGGTGAAACAGCTGGTCAGGATGCTCTCGATGGCCCCTCTGTAGAAAGTGGTCATGATGGGGGTGGGGGCTCCAGCTCTTCTCAGCTTGCGGAGAAAGTAGAGACGCTGGTTTGCCTTCCTGGCCAGTGATGCTGAGTTGGTGCTCCAGGAGAGGTCCTCTGTGACGTTCACACCCAGGAACTTGGTGCTGCTCACCCTCTCCACAGCAGTTCCGTTGATGGACAGAGGAGTGTGCAGTGTGTGAGTTCTCCTGAAGTCCACAACAATCTCCTTAGTCTTCTCTGTGTTCAGAGAGAGATTGTTGTGTTTGCACCAGGAGGCCAGGCGGCTCACCTCGCTCCTGTAGTGTGACTCATCGTTGTTGTTGATGAGACCCACCACCGTCGTGTCATCCGCAAACTTGACGAAGAGGTTGGAGGTGTGTTCTGGTGTGCAGTCGTGGGTCAGCAGAGTGAACAGGAGGGGGCTCAGTACACATCCTTGGGGAGCCCCTGTGTTCAGTGTGGTGATGCTGGATGTGTTGCTGCCAACCCGCACTGCCTGTGGTCTACCAGTCAGGAAGTCCAACAGCCAGTTGCACAGGGAAGTGCTCAGCCCCAGACTGTCCAGTTTGTGTATGAGCTGTTGGGGGATGATTGTGTTGAATGCTGAACTGAAGTCAACAAACAGCATTCTGACGTAGGTGTCTTTCTTGTCCAGGTGTGTGAGGGCTGCGTGGAGAACAGTGGAGATGGCATCATCGGTCGAGCGATTTGACCGATATGCAAACTGGTAGGGGTCCAGGGAGGAGGGGAGTGAAGACTTGATATGGTGCATGACTAGTCGTTCGAAGCACTTCATGAGGATGGGGGTGAGTGCAACCGGACGATAGTCGTTGAGACAGGATGGCGATGCCTTCTTAGGGACAGGGATGATGGTGGTGGCTTTGAAGCATGTGGGAACCACCGCCTGACTCAGAGAGGTGTTGTAGATGTCCGTATAAACCTCTGCGAGTTCCCAGGCACAGTCCTTCAGCACACGACCAGGAATGTTGTCAGGTCCAGGAGATTTTCGAGCATTGATCCTGCTGAATGCTCTCCTCACACTGTCTTGGGAGAGCGTTAGCACCTGGTCACCAGGAGGAGGGATGGATTTCTGGGCGGGTGTGTTGTTGAGTGGCTCGAACCTTGCGAAGAATCCATTCAGGTCGTTCAGCAGAGATGTGTCGCTGTTGCAGGTCTGTGGATGGGGTTTGTAGCCTGTGATAGACTGAATCCCTTGCCACAGATTCCGTGTGTCTCTGCTGTCGCTGAAGCGTTGGGATATCTTCTTGGAGTACTGCCTCTTAGCTTTCCTGATGCCGCGGGACAGGTTGGCCCTGGCTGTCCTCAGGCCTGCCTGGTCTCCAGCTGTGAAGGCTGCATTTCTAGCCTTCAGGAGCTTGTGGACCTCTCCTGTCAGCCATGGCTTCTGATTAGCCCGAACAGTGATGGTCTTGAGGTCGGTTACATCATCAATGCACTTGGTGATGTAGGCAGAGACAGTTTCTGTGTACTCCTGAATGTCCGTGGAGTTGTTGTGGGTGGCAGCCTCTCTAAACATGTTCCAGTCTGTTGTGCTGAAACAGTCCTGAAGTGCCTCTGAGGAACCCTCTGGCCACACTCGTACCTGCTTCAGAACTGGTTTGGAGACTTTAACCAGTGGTCTGTAAGCTGGCATTAGCATAATGGTGAGGTGGTCAGACGTTCCGAGGTGGGGGAGGGGGGAGGCTCTGTAAGCCCCTCTTTTTGTAGTAAAGACCTGGTCCAAAGTGTTGTTTCCCCTGGTTGGAAAGTCTATGTGTTTAAAAAGTCCAGAAAACACACTCTTTGGGTCTGCATGGTTGAAATCTCCAGCCAGAATGAGAAAAGCATCTGGGTGTGCTGTCTGCTGCTCACTGATGTACTGGTACAGTTCATTCAGTGCTTCACTCCTCACGCTGTTGTTGGAGGTCGGAGGGATGTAAACAGCAGCGATCAGCACGGCGGAGAAATCTCTCGGTAGATAGAACGGACGGCATTTGATAATCATCAGTTCCACTACCGGTGAGCAGTGTTTACAGACCACAACAACGTTCCGACACCAAGCATCGCTGATGTAAACACAGAGTCCGCCGCCGCGGCTCTTACCTCCGTCAGCTAGCGCGCGGTCCGCCCGATAGCATGTTAGCCTCTCCAGCTGAACGGCATGGTCCGGGACGCTGTTGTTGAGCCAAGTTTCCGTGAAAATATAAACACAACAGTCTCTCACGGTCTTCTGAGTTGACTGAAGTAAGCGGATGTAGTCCAGTTTATTGTCCAACGATCTTACATTCGCCAAAAGCATGGTGGGGATAGCTGGCTTGTGTGGGCTAGCTGCTAGCCTCGCTCGGATACCTCCCCGCTTACCGCGCTTCTGCCGTCTCTCCCGCCGCCTGTGGCGCTTCCATTGTGGGCGAGCTGCAGCGGTGGGGGTCGGTGGGGGTGCGGGTGTCCGGAGCACGCCGCAGGCTCGCAGCTCTTCTCGGAGATCGCGGTTTAAATCCAAAAGTGAGTTTCTACCGGCTTCCAGCAGAAACTCACGGCTGTAGGTGCGTTTCAGGACGTGAACGCACGACAAAGACGTACAAAAACAGGACAAAAAACACGAAAGCGCTGTATCCTCGGGAGAGCGAGAAGCCGCAGCGTGTGCACGCGCCGCCATCTTTGTTTCAAATCAATATCAATATTTCTAGTACATAATCAGCCGGAGTACTATATATTAGATACAGATCAGAATTAGCCTTGCTGTTACGCAGTTTCAGAAATGAAATGATCCTCAGACAAGGTTCTGCATTAGTGATTAGAAAGATTGGACTGGTAGGACTGCTTTTATCAGCAGTGGAGAGCGAATTCACACCAAGGTCTATCCACATTCAGCAGACTCATCTTTTCTGGTTCTCTCCAGGCAGCATCCTGCAGTGAGTTTCAAATGGTCTGAAAGGGAAAACAGGCTGGTTCACTCTCAGTATCGCTAAGTGTGTGTATGCACAGGCTCTAAATCATCATCCCTGCAGTGGTCATGCCTTTTCAGGAGGACTTGTGAAAAAAATCTGTTTTATTTTGCAAGATTCATGCTTTTAACATTATACCTGTTCTTTTCTAATGAATTTGGATCAGTAGCTACACTACACTCTCACTTGTCTCCAATTGTTGTGGACATTGTTAACATGAGGAGTAATAGAGCCATGATTAAAAAAAAACACTGCCTGGTTACACTGCTTTTTTATAATTAGTATATCCACAATTTGTGAACATGACCTCTGTTTCAGAACTGGGAACACCATAAAAACAACTCTCACATAAAGAGATCTCACCAGCTCTATTCTTGACTGTTTTAGTCTCCAGTTTTCAGAATGAGCCATTTTTTTAAGCAAATAAGCCGTTGCTGGCCACGCCATAAGTATATGCTGAGATTTTAGCGCACCTTAGCGTTAGCTTGTACTAAATGGCAAAACACAAACAAGCTAATTCATGCTTAACTGCGATAGAAGCACAAAACTCAATATTTGACCATACTTACATCTCCCTCATCTGTTGACCTGCCAATGACAGTAGGTACAGATCCCTCCTTCAGACGAAGCCTGTCTGAGGTTCTCAACCAAAATGATCAAAATGGCATTTCTTCAACTGATCTAAAGGGTGGGGCTCTCGTGGTGATTGATGGGTGGTGCCAGGGGTTGTTCTGTAAAGAAGCAAAAAGGCATATGATTCCTGACACCAAACTCTTTCAACTGATTCACTCAAAACAGATAGATGTATTTGATTCACACTTAAAGTGTTTATAGGTGCAGTTGAGGCCCAAGTGGAAATACAAAAGCATGCAAAAAGTAAGTTTTGCATATCGCATTTATCACACACTATAAGGCGCACCGGAATATGGGACGCACTATCAATAAACGTCTATTTTCTGGTCTAATTTCATACATAAGGCACATTTTATGCGACACTAGTAACTAGTAGTAGTAACAGGGGTGTTGCCAAGTTTTCCTTCTAGTCAGACAACTCAAACGAACCCTGGATGTTTCTCTCTTAAAAACTCTCCTGAATTAGCAGCTAATGCTAATGCTGCTGTAGAACTAAACTGAAAATCTTTTATAACACTGTACTTCAGCAGAGTGGCTTTACTGCTCCTTACAACCTGACTGGGAAAATTCATACATAAAACGCAACAGATTAAAAGTCAAAGAAGTCAATTTTTTTGATAAAATAAAGAATTTTATGGGCGCCTTATGGTGTGAAAAAAACGCTAATATGTCCCCTTTCATGAGTGCTGAAATTTACAATCACTAAATCATTTTTACAACTCAATGAGCAGCTCATACCATAAATCTTAACATCTATTGATCCCAGTTCAAAAATGTCCACCAAGTCTTGCCCTAAATATCGACCCAGCTGGAGGATGCAGCGGTCCTGACTGACAGAGCTGTCAGAAATTTCATTAATACCTACAGACCCAGCTGCTACAGGGCCTGACTCCCGCATACCTCCCCCAGCATTCAGCCAGCATGTGTGATGACACAACAGTGTATGGAAAAAGGTATTGGGACACTTGCTCATTTGCATCATAGTTTATTCTGAAATTAAGGGCATTCAGAAAAGAGTTTATCCAGCTTTTGTTAGAGTAACCGTCTCTACTGTCCAGGAATGGCTTTGTATTTGATTCTAGAGGAGCAACTGCTGTGAGGATTTGGTTGAATTTAGCAACAAGGATTTTAGATAGATTTGGATGTTGGAGTATCACCTCTCCCAGCTCATCGCAGAAGTATTAAATGGAGTAAAGTCTGTGCCAAGAAACCAACAAATCTGTTTCTGTGGGTGGTAATAGCTGTGAATAGAGCTTTCATTAGTATTCGGGGTTAAAGAAAATGTTGTTGAGTGTATATCATCGCTGTCCTATGAAAAACATTTATCTCCATTTTTTTCGATTTTTAGTTTACTACATAATTTGAACAGACAAACTGTCCTGTACACTGTGCCAAAATTTCTTGGTGAACGGACCAATAGAAACTCTTCGAAATTACCTGAAATAAACTCTTTTTACATTGACTTCCATTGAAAGTGTACAAGGTTTTTTCTTTCTCCTGTAAAGTTGCTGTTTTGGAGATAAGTGTTTTTCATTGGACAGCGACGATATACAATATAACAGGACTGTGATGTAACAGTTTTGGGTTTTTGGAATTGGCTCGTTTCAAAGCTTTGTTATAGACCATAATCAAGTGTTACTTCAGGCGATGGCTTGGGAATGTTGTGAGGTGCTACCTTGTGAGTAAAGTTGAACACTGACCTGATGCACTATTTTTGAGTAAGGAATGATATTGGGTGCCTGAAAGATGGAATAGTTCTTAGCTACCATGGGACATGGCAAAAGTCATGGGACATGGTATCTAGTTCCTGACCCATGTCAGTGTATGCACTGTAGATTGTACACTTATTGTACTCTTACAAAAAAATGACAGCTCAAATTTAAGAAATTGACTAATTGCAAAGGGTGTCTAAGTACTTTTGGGCTTAAACTGTAATTATCTAACAGAATGTGAGCTTGATTAATGCAGCAGCGGGTGGAATCTCATGTCTTGCCAGACATTGTGATAATTTGGCCATGTTTGAAGTGAGGCCTAATGATCTTTGCGCTTTGATCATGTCTCAGCCTAGGTGACTCAGCTCTCGGAACTAAAGCACTGCACCGCTCCTGCTTTAGCAAGGTTAATCTAACTGTCATGTCAACACAACCTGCTTCAAGACCCCCAAACACACTTTCACACCTGCAGCCTCGCCACACGGGGAATGTAGACACCCACTCGGTTTTCAGGCTTAAATAGAAACATCTCTTCATGCTCTGAACAGCTGGATGTTATAAAGACACCTCAGTCATGCTTATTTATCACACGGTAATTAGATGTTTGGTTAAACATCGAGTTCAGCGGTTAATTGCATAAATGTTATGGTGTAATATCAGATAAAACCAGACTGTGTTTATCAAATTTAATTGCAAAGTGTATTACTGTAGCATCACTAGTGTGTAATTAGCTTGGGGATGATATACAGCTCTGAAAAAAAAACCAAGAGATCACTTAAAAATTATGAGTTTCTTTGATTTTACCCAATTGAAAACCTCTGGAATATAACCAATAGGAAGATAGATGATCACAAGCCATCAAAACAAGCTCAACTGCTTGAATTTTTGCACCAGGAGTAAAGACATAAAGTTATCCAAAAGCAGTGTGTAAGACTGGTGGAGGAGAACATGCCAAGATGCATGAAAACTGTGATTAAAAACAGGGTTATTCCACCAAATATTGATTTCTGAACTCTTAAAGCTTTACAATCAACTACAAGTGTCACTTCAGGGGATGTCTTGTTGTGAGGAATGTTGTGAGGTGCTATCTTGTGAGTAAAGTTGAACACTAAACCATATTTGGTGTGTTTGAGTGAGGAATGATTGTGGGTGTCTGGTGGTTGAAACTTTCCATTTCTAAAGTTGTGCTGGTATTTAACATTAATTGATGTCATGATGTCATCACAGTGTCATGTTTGTACTGGGAATACAGCCTAGAAGGCATTACTACCCACAGTGGACAGTGCAGTGGCGCAAAGTGGTAATGACTGTGACCAGCTGTGTCTGGCTAGTATTGTCCACACACATATTGTCACATTCATGCACAATGCAGGAGGCCCAACATGTGTATCCTGCAGTTAGGTCCAAATTTCTGAGCTTCCATGAGACAAGGCAGAAGTCACGGGACACAATACATGTTTACATGCTACCTTTGAAATTACATTTTTCTCTAAATTGCATTGTTAATTCACAGCATTAACAAAGCCAGGGATCATGTTGTTTGTTTGCGCTTGTCATTTTTGTAAGCTGATTATCTTAAATAAATAATGCTTTACATTTTGCACATTGTAAACAATCCGGTTCATTAAACTCAGAGCAGCACTGTGATCCCACGTCTGCAATTCATTCACTTTATAGTCTGATTGAATGTGCTGAAGGATTTCCTTTCATATCAGCAGTGAACAAATTTATACCACTTTCTCATTTCAACGCTAGTTCAGCTCCTATGCTATCACATACAGAATGGAATGAGATGGTGGTGGTGTGTGTGTGTGTGTGTGTGTGTAGGTGTGTGTGGGTGTGTGTCTGTGTGGAGTGGGGAGGGTTCTACTCTGAGAGCTGCTTCCTTAATGTGATTTTAATGGAACTGTTTAATTGGTATACTCTACTCTGTTTCCTCTGGCTATATTTCTTGGCAGGTACAGTCTCAATGGGACACACGACAAAATAAACTCCTTATTGTCTCAGATTTATTGCCACTGCTTCGGCTGCCAAAATAAAAGTGTTTTGGAAAAAAAGAAGCAAAAGTAGATATGAAGCTACTCAAAATTATACAAATTATTTTTTTAAATAATAAACTTGAACACTTGTTGATGGAATGGGGGTGGAGTAATGAGGAGATGGAGTTGAGTAATGGGGTGTTAGGGGTGGAGTAATAGGGCTCTAAGGAGATGGGGTGGAATCATTGGGATGTGGATGGAGAAATGGGGTGTTATGGAAATGTAGGTGGAGTAATTTGTTGTTGAGAAAATGTAGGTGGAGTAACTTGGTGTTGAGGAAATGGAGTGGAGTAATTGGGCACTGAGGAGATGTAGTAGAGTGTTGAGGAAATGTACAGTAGGTAGACTAACAGGGTATTGAGATGTAGGTAGAGTAGTGGGTTGTGGAGAAAATGTAGGTGGAGTAATTGGGTGTTAAGGAAATGGAGTGGAGTAATTGGGCACTGAGGAGAAGTAGTAGAGTGTTGAGGAAATATAAAGTAGGTAGACTAACAGGGTATTGAGATGTAGGTAGAGTAGTGGGTTGTTGAGAAAATGTAGGTGGAGTAATTGGGTGTTAAGAAGATTTAGTTAGAGTAGTGTGGTGTTGAGGAAATATAGGTGTACCACAGTAGTGGTGTGTTGAGAAAATGTAGGTGGAGTAACTGGGTGTTGAGATGGAGTGGAGTAACTGGCCACAGAGGAGATGTAATAGAGTTTTGGAGAAATGTAGGTGGAGTAACTGGGTGTTGAGGAGATGTAGGTAGAGTAGTGTAGTGTTGAGGAAATGTAGGTGGAGTAACTGGGTGTTGAGGAGATGGACGTAGAGTAGTGGAGTGTTGAGGAAATGTAGGTGGAGTAACTGGGTGTTGAGGAGATGTAGGTAGAGTAGTGGAGTGTTGAGGAAATGTAGGTGGAGTAACTGGGTGTTGAGGAGATGGACGTAGAGTAGTGGAGTGTTGAGGAAATGTAGGTGGAGTAACTGGGTGAGTGTGAGTGTCAAGTAATGGGGCAGTGAGGAGTTGGGGTAAATGGGGTGGAGTAACGGAGCATTGAGAAAATAGGTGGAGTATTGAAGCTTTCAGGAGGTTGGGTGGAGACATTGAGGTATTAAAGAGATACAGTAAAGATCATTGAAAAGGTGCGATGGAGTAGTTTGATGTTAAGGAGATGTGATGGAGGTATGGGTTATTGATGGGATGGGTGGAGTACTGGGGTGTAAAGGAGATAGGATGGAGTAATTGAGCGTTAGGAAGATAGGAGTTGAGTAATAGAGCACTGATAATATAGGGTGGAGCAATGTGGCATTGAGATAGGATGAAGCAGTGTGGTGTTAAGGAGATGTGGTGGAGTAGTGTGGTATTAGGGAGATTCGGGACTGTGGAATAGATGGGTGGCAGAGTAATTGGCAGTTTAGGAATCGTGGGTGGAGTAAAGGAGTGTTTAAGAGATGGTGTTGTATTAATGAGGCATGGAGGAGATGCTCCATATTAAAACAGTGATATCGGCTACACAGAGGGTGTCAGCATAAACATGTCACTGAGTCTGAGCACACTGTCTCACACACACACACATACACACGCACACACACACACACAATAGTCCCTTGAGGCAGTGGACAGAACAGAGTGAGGGGGTGGAGTGATGAAGATGGAGAAGCAGACCAGATGTAGCTCCCTGCAGACATCATATGAAGGTTCACATGCCTGCATGTGTATGAGAGAGAGAAGGAGAGAGAGAGAGAGAGAGAGAGAGAGAGAGAGAGAGATGAGAGTCTTTAGCACATTTAAATGTCAGCACATTTCATTATGTGTTTTACAGCAATTAAAAACATCATCTCTGACAGTGTTTTTTATGTCATGTGTAAAGGACTCATTCCTGGAATAAACAGAATGTTGCACTTCTTTTAAAGGGAAAGACAAAAAGGCAACTGTCCCTTACTTAACGTCAAGCATGGGGGCGGTAGCATCATGGTCTGGGGCTGTATGCGTGCTTTTGGCACTGGAGAGTTGAATTCCTACATGTACTGTGTGACATTCTAAAGCAGAGCATGACCCCCTCCCTTCGGAAAGTGGGCCGCATAGCAGTTTTCCTACATAAAAACGACCTCATACTAAGGGTGTGCCATATCGTATTGTATGCAATAATATTGCCAACATTTTTAAATATTATGAGCGATATTTTGCCTTAAAATGTCATGCCATTTCACCCACCCCTAATTATCACATCAAGGTACTACATTTTTGCTGTTTTTAGCAAAATAAAAATTCACACTGTTCTCATTTCCCTTTATATATCTACTAAAGACAGATTATATCTGTACGGTATATATTTTTTTTTACGTCAGTCCTGGATATACTGAGATATTTGAAGTGCAATGTTAGTATCATGACATTCTGGATCATTTCTGTTACAAATCTGATTAAATTCTTGTATTTTTTAATATCTCAGTTAGGAATGTGCAATATCATACAGTATGCAATAATACAATTTAATTTTCATTTTGTTGCAGTAGTGTATTCTTTTCGTATTCTTTTTTTTTTTCAATACTTTTTTTATTCATATCGCCAAGAATATCGTTATCATGAAAATACCATGAAATATCCAGATTTTTTAAAGCCATATCGCCCACCCGTACCCCATACACACCTCCAAGATGACAACTTATTTGCTAAAGAAGCTGAAGGTAAAGCTGATGGTCTTGCCAAGCATGTCTCCAGCCTTTAAGCCTGTTGAGCATCTGTGGGGCATCCTCAAGGGGAAGGTGGAGGAGTGCAAGGTCTCCAACATTCACCAGCTCTGTGATGTCATCATGGAGGAGTGGAAGAAGATTCTTGTGGCAACTCGTGAAGCTCTATTGAACTCCATTCCCAATAGAGTTAAGTTAGTGCCGGAACATAATGGTAGCTAGGATAAAAATTGACAATTTGGGCTCAATTTGGGCCATTTTTACTTTAGGGGTGTACTCACTAGTTTACATGTTAATATTGTTGTCAGATTGTAGTTCATTTTGTGTTGTGTCTAAATAGAAGTGGTTTTATTAGATAAAAAAAATAAACTTTTCTGCATATAACACAGGTAATATTGTAATGCTTTTATATATTGATATTATATTACACCCCTACCTGAGAGTAGATCAAAATAAATCAGATGTAGGATATAGGCCTCTTTAAAACAAGACCTGGTAGGGACCATTTGTGCTCGAGTGCACTGAGTATAGATTTATGCTCATGTCGTTTGATTTGGACCCTCAGTGACCTCGCATTATGATATTAGTCTTTGTGTCCTCGATCCGCCATTACATCTGCAGCCCTGGCATCTGTCAAAGAGCCTGCAGCCGCTTCACTCACACAGCCTGATAGGAGGTGTGGGAGAAGCAAGACACACACACCCACACACACATGCGTCAAAGGCTGCGTCTATGTCATCACCAACAGCAACAGGGTGGCAATAGCACACACCCATATCCCCACCACACACAAAAACTAAAACCAGCCAGGCTAAGCTTTCATTTATCCTTTGAAGAGATCTGCTGTATCTGATGTTACGTAAGTGAGGTAAACTGTGTGGACAAAAGTATTGGGACACCTGTGCTTTCATTATATCTTCTAAAATTAAGCATATTAAAAATGAGTTTATCGAGCAATTGTCTAAACCATTGTTATTAGGATTTGATTGCATTAAGCAACAAACGCGTTTGTGATGTTTCTCACCCTCACCCCTTGTTTGTGTGTTGTTCTCTGTTCTTTTTGTTCATAGTCAGTTCTATGAACTGAACTCTGTGGAAATCAAGGTCCTTCTCTGAAAAAAAAAAAAGATAGTGACTGCCCATGTGCCATTGTGCATTCAAGACGCTCACATAAAAGCAACCATCCAAAAGCTCCTCCACGAAAAAAACTCTTTTATGTATCAAGTTGTCTACCAGTATGCATAAACAATACACCATTTGGAAATTTGCAGGTTTAGCCACAATGGTAACAGCCAGCTTTAGCAGGCCTAGAGCTGTGATGCTAACAGAACCAGCAGGGTGGCTCAGCAAGATTGGAGCAGGGTTAGCCAAAATGTTAACATTCAACCTCAGCAGGCCTAGAGCTGTGATGCTAACAGAACCAGCAGGGTGGCTCAGCAAGATGGGAGCAGGGTTAGCCAAAATGTTAACAGTCAACCTCAGCAGGCCTAGAGCTGTGATGCTAACAGAACCAGCAGACAGGCTCTGTTAGCAAGATTAAAGCAGTTTTGGCCACAATGCTAACAACCAATCTTAGCAAAGTTGGCACACAGCTAATAGTGGGTTTTAGAACAACTAGTAGCCAGGCTCGACAAGGTCTACAAGGTTTAAGAGGCTTAACTATAATTCTAACAGCCAGGTTTGGCAGCGTTAGAGCTGTGATGCTAACAGATAAAGCAGCTATTGGGTTTGTAAGGTTTGGAGTGGGTTAGCTGCAATGCTAACAGCTGGCCTTGACAGCAATAAAGTCTCACTGCTAGAAGATACAGCCACCAGGCTCAGCAGCTTTGGAGTACATAAATGATAGAAGGGAGGTATGGCTAAATATGTGTTTTATACAAGTACATAATAATTCAATATAATAATACACACACATACACCAGTATGAGACTTAACTCATAACTTTTTGTATTAATATTTTCTCTGTTCTCATGAGAGTGTGAGGAAGAAAGAGAGATTAAATGTATGTGTACGTGTGTGTGTGTGTGTATAGGTGTATATCAGCCAGGGTCAAACATTGCTGTTACACTCTGCACTCGTTCTCTTTGCTAATTAAGGATTGAAGGGTAGATCTGACTGAGTGGCAGACACAGCAGTGCAGCCTTTACCCTTAGCGCTCTCTCTCTTTTTCTCTGTCCTCTATCTCTCAGTCACACCCTCTCTCTTTCTTCTTGTCGCTCCCCCCCCCCCTCTCTCTCTCTCTCATTGGCTAGTTCCTCTGTCTCTCTATCGGTCTACATTTCTGTCCCTCCATTTTTTTCTGTCTCTCTTTCTCTCTCCATTCCTTCTATTTTACCCTCTTTTATTCCATTCTCTTTATCTCTTAGTCACACATGTATCTCTCTTATCATCTTTGTTTTATTCTCTGTCTTTCCAATCTCTTTATTTCTCAGTCACACCCTCTCTCTTTCTTCTTGTCTCTACCCCCCTCTCTCTCTCTCATTGGCTAGTTCCTCTGTCCCTCTATCTCTCTATATTTCTGTCCCTCCATTTTTCTACAGTCTCTGTCTCTCTCTCTGTCTCTCAATTTCATCCATCCTCTGTTCTTAGTATTTTCCTTCTCTCACCCTCTCTTTCACCATTCTCTTTATCTCTTAGTCACACATGTATCTCTCTTATCATCTTTGTTTTATTCTCTGTCTTTCCAATCTCTTTATTTCTCAGTCACACCCTCTCTCTTTCTTCTTGCCTCTGCCTCTCTCTCTCACTCTCTCATTGGCTAGTTCCTCTGTCCCTCTATCTCTCTATTTTTCTGTCCCTCCATTTTTCTTCAGTCTCTCTCTCTCTCTCTCTCTGTCTCTCTATTTCATCCATCATCTGTTCTTAGAATTTTCCTTCTCTCACCCTCTCTTTCTCCATTCTCTTTATCTCTCAGTCACACGTTTCTGTCTTCTCATCCCTGCCTTACTCTTTTTGTCTTTTCAATCTTTTTATCTCTCAGTCACACCCCCTCTCTCTCTGTCTCTCTCTCTCTCTCACTCTCACTGTCTAGTAATCTCTCCATCTAGTATTTCTGTTGCTCTATCTCCTTTTCTTTCAGTGTCTCATTCTCTCTCACCCTTTCTCTATTTTGTCTATTCTTCCATCTACCACTCTCTCTTTCTCCTTTCTATTTATCTCACAGCCACACCCTGTCTCACACACCTTTCTCTCTCTCTCACTCTCTCTCTCTCTCTCTACACCCATATTAGTGGATACACCTTCTAATGAATAGATTCATTCAATAGCTACTAGAAGTTGCATCCATTGCTGACATAAATGTGCAAAGGAAAACACACCGCTTGTCTACTTCCTGTAGAAAAATGTTACCAATAGAATAGGACTTTTTGGAGCTTATACTGTAAACCTGGCTCTACAGTATTGGCACCATGTCTGTAACTAAATGTGGGCTTAGAAACCTAGAACATCCTGACATAACTGACACGCCTGTTGCCAAATGCAATCAAATCCTTACGCCAGTGCTCCAAAATCTTCTGGAAAGCCTTCATTGAACAGTAGAGACCAACAAAATCCAACAAAAGCAGGATAAACTAATCTTTAACACCCTTGAAATATGTCCAATAATGAACATTAGAAACGTAATACTCTGACATGCCGAAAGTCATTGCATAGCAGTATGTAATTTGATTGTGAGGTGAAGTGTTGTTAAGTTGTGAGGTGTTATCTTGTGCTCAACATGCTTGTTGCCAAAGTGACTTGAATTATCAGAATTTGATAGTGGGAGACAAATGGATAGGATATGATCGTGACTAATGAAGTCTGGCTAGAATTGTACATGTAACTACATGGCAAAAGTCATGGGACACGAAACAATTTCCTCTCTCATAACATGTGATATGTATATATAGTTTATATATAGTTTAGACTACATCCAGCCTTTTTTTTCCTCTCTTCGTTCTAATCATTCTTGGTATATCATATGTGAGGGGATGAAAGCAAATAGACGAAATGGCATACAGTAGAATATTATATTTATATTTTGTGCTTTTAGATTCCTATGCCCATTAGGAGCGACATACAAATTTCATGTGCCCAGCATGACTGCAGCTTTATTAGGTCCTCCATCTGTGGCTGTGTGGAGTGCAGTGTGTGTGTGGTGCTGAATCACTTCACCCTCACTCACTGCCCTTATAGAGTGCTGGCGTTTTTCTCTGTCTGAGTGGCTCTTTTCCATTATGTTCCTCTGTAGTCTATTGCAGCGGACGGGAAACAGAAAGCTGTGACCTACTATCAGTGAAGCCTCTGGTTATTGAGAATACAGTATGAGTCACTCAGGCAATTCAGGTATTATTCAGTCACAATAAAGCCTTCAGACCTGAGCGGCCAGCAGCGCTGCCTCACCGCAAAATTCCTTTTGATAGGCTTCAAATAAGAACCGCGTTCTGCTTTTTGCTGACCGAAGCGGCCAATCGAGAAGAGATGAGGAAGGGTGATGTAGGCCAGAGTGAGGAATGGTTTCTGGGGCATTGTTCTCTGATAGGGAGAGGATGGTCAGTGCAGGGGGTGAAGAAGAGAATGGATGAGAATTCACAGAACAATCATCCAGGACTTATAGAAACTATATGTCTTCCTTTGAGGTCTCATCTAAGAATAGTTGGTCAATGTTTATTGTCTTTTTAAAAAGCTAAGCATAAGATTGACCAACCTCTGCTAAAATAGAGATTTTGATTGGTTCTGCCACTGGATATTCATAGTCGAGTTGTTTCACTAAGTTTGCTCATCCTCATGGAAATTGAGATTTTTATGTGTTTATTCTGGTAAATTTCTGAATTGTCTCAAGCTGTAGCTGAGATTTGAATGGGTGCCTCCATTGGGTTCAACCACCTCAACCTGAAATGTTGAAGTTGTGGCTTATTCTTCTGGGTTTCACTCCCACCTATGATGAAATTAAATGTTTAAAGGGTACTGCTGCTGGATTTAAAGGTGAAAAGGCAATTCAGATTTATTTGACCACCAACCTGTAGCTGATATTGAGGGTTTGATTGGATCTTCTGCTGGGTTTAAACACCTAGAAGTTGAAGACCACTTCCCCCACTGGGATTTTGATTGGTTTTGACCTCTGAATTTGGCAATGTCAATACAATAGAGATTTTTAATGGTTACATCTCTAGTATTGACCACCTTAGGGTAAATTTGAAAATTTGATGAGTTTCTCTGCTGGCACTGACCACCATCAAGTTAAAAGTGTGGTTATAATTGGTTCTGCCACTGGATCTGCCACCAGATGATATTAATATATTTAGAATGTTTTGCCCATGGATTTGATGACCCCAAGCCAAGATTGAGATTTGTATTGGTTATTCCACTAAGTTTAGTCATCTCCCTTGCTGAACTTCAACTGGGTTTGAACACCAAGAAGCTGAAATTTAATGTTCTGCCACTGGAGTGAAAACCCCCAGAGATTTTTTGACTGAATACTTTGGCCAATCAGAAGCTAAAATAGAGTACCTGGTTGGTTCTGACTCTGAATTTGGTCACCACAAGCTGAAACTGAGATTTTAAATGGCTCTAGAACTAAGTTCGACTACACCAAGCTAAAATGAAGATTGTGATTACCAACTGCAAGATTTTATTTATTTTATTAGAGTATATTTGCTGGGTTTGACCACCACCCCAGCTGAATTTGAGAGTTTGAATGCTTCTCCTACTAGATTTGAACATTCAAAGCTAATATGGAACGCTGACTTTGAGCACATCAAGCCTAAACTGGAGATAAACAATTGATTTTTTTTCTCCAATGTCCCAATAATAAAACTCAAAAGCAAAATTAGGAACTAAGAATCTCATTTCATTTCCATTTAAAGGGTTAATCTGTAGTCTGCCTGGTGACAGCACAAGGATGATTAGGCCACTAAACAGTGGGTGTAGGCACACAACATGCTTAAGTGGCTTTCTAGAAGCCAGTAGAGACTACATTAAAAGTTTGAGTGTGGATTAACTCACGTCATTCACTCTCTTATTAAATCAGAGCCTTAAGGAGGCACTGGAGTGATAAGAGGATCGATGAGGTGGGGAAGCGTGGTCTGCTGATGCTGACTGGCATGAGTGTATGAATGTGTGTTCACTCAAGAAGTACAAGCTGATAAACCAAGTATACTGCTGAGGGGGTACCCCTTTCCCCCTGGCAAGATGATGTCTAATAAAAGTCTAATTACGTTTTAAACCTAATAGATAAGCTTATTATACATTTCTAAAGAGTAAGATGGTAACCCAGTAGACCCAGGCTATTTGTGACTGAAGCTGGTTTGAATGACAGCACTGTGCTATGTTGTTTTTCTGTTGTCCACATGGACCCACTGACAAAAGTGAAGTGCTGTTATCAATTAGGGTTGAATAATGAAGCAGTAAAGTGCTTTTAGATAATTAGTTTACAAAATGACCCTGATTTTTAGGTTCAGTGTTACTCAAATTAGTTCCTAACATTTTTACTTTTGCATCTCAGTTTCTTGAACAAAACATATTGAGTTGAGACTCAAAAACAGAAAGAAATTGAACTGCAGCTGAAATTGTGTAAATATTGTGTAAGATGTTTAGTGTGTGGCTCTTTGTTTAACCTTTATTCTGTTTATTCTATTCTCCCATTATCAGAATAGGTTTTGAATGGCAGCAGTTAGACTGTAGGGCCACCCACTCTAGAGCTAAAATTACAAAGAAATGACACAAAAATGTACTGTACTTGGCTAAACAAATCTATGGTCAAAAATACTATTTAATATATTGTTTTAACCCTTGCGTGGTGTTCGGGTCTGTGGGACCCGTTTTCATTTTTCATCAAATGATACAAAAAAAATATTTTTTCTAACTCAAACTCATTGGCATTGGCTCATTTTTTGTGAAAAACATATATCAAAACACATTTTCGATAAACGCACACTGTACACCCACCCCCCACACACACACATTTATAGTACATACAGTATGTTTGGCCAAGGGCTAATAAACATTGCTTTATTTGTAAATTTGAAACTAAACTAATTTTCTACTCATATCTTCAGTTTAATTCATTTTCTTTTACATTTTATTAAAAAACGAATAAAAAAAAGAGTAGCACTTTTTGAAAGAAATTTAACATAAGAAAGGTAAAGGGCAAATATTAACCATGTAAGCTGTTTATATTGCTTGCAATTTAGGTGAAGCAAGCATGTGTAAAACATTTTAATGTAAAATTGCTTAATTTTGCTGAATTAAATACAAGTAACAAAGTAAACGAGTAACAAAAATATGAACACCACACAAGGGTTAAGATGACCTGACTTAATTGCAGTGAAAAACTAATTATGGGACAATGGTATTGTGGTTAGCCTATTTGCTGCTATCAGTTATGGGGTCATGGGTTCAAGTCCTATCTGGGTGGATTTCCATTTTCTCCCAATGTTCACATGGAATTTTGTGTGGGTCTCCCACTTTCCAAAAAAACACAAGTATCTAATATATGGGATATTAATAGGATATTTTCACACCTACGTTGTTTGGTCTAGACATTCCGATTTTTTTGTTTTGTGGTGTAAAAGGAGCTAAAATGTATCTAAACAAAAGACCAAGGCCACAAAGGTGATAACAGCATGATGTAGCAAAGTATTGACAAACATATAAAAGTACTTCCTTAGTTATTAGAGTTTTTAATGTATATATTACTTTAAACATGAAAATTTCATAAAATATACGCTACATTTCCAAAAAGTGGATCGAGTGGATCCCCTACTTTCCATATTTTAAAGGCCATATTAGAACAAGGGCTGATTTTAATTACAATAGCAGTGTTTAATTTATTTGTTAAACAAACACGCAATTTAGCACAATAGCTGTAATCAGAGATTCTTCTTTTTAATTAGTGAAGTTTGTCCCTGTCTCCCTCTTTTCCAACCATGACTTTTATGAAATAGAAATATAGAAAAATAATATTAAACTGTGTTAAATATGCAAGTTTATGTGCATTTTCCTGGCACCGAAATGATGATAACTCACAAACTAATTTACTTAATGACCTGTAAAACACATCTGGGATGGCATTCTGGGATGATATGAGGCAGCAGCTGAACACCTCAACCTGCTATTTGATAAAGTAACAGGGCTCCCAGTGGAAACAGGGCAATTATGAGTGTATTAAAAATGCAGATGCAGCAGGCAGGCTATTAAGGAGATAATGAGTGATTTTAGTTCCGGAGGGGAGGGATGAAGGACGTGAACGTTGGAGGAGGGGGGTGTAATATGTGTGGCAGATTTGATAGGTTAAAAGCAAAACTGAAGAAAATGTGACCAAAGGTAAGCCAAGTGAGAAAGTAAAGTGTAGAATCTTTAAAGAGCATTGTACTACAGTTCCTATTGGGGGAGGAGGGGAAGTGGGATTTGTTGTGGCTGGTCTCTTATTGGTATTCAGACCTGTCTCTGGGATTGGAATAGTTGACATATAATTTGACAGTCAACATTAGTCTAACTGCACTTCTACATAAAGTAATTATATTAACACAACTTTAAAACTTCAATACTACTTACCATTACCATTGCCACTATCACACCTCAGTAATGTTCTCATGGTCGAATGCCATCCAGTCTTAAGAGTAATGTTCCAAATTTATGTATAAGGCCATTGGCGTAGAAACCAGGTGAAAATATCAGAAATTAAATGAACTTTTATTTTTCAATTTGCTCCGAAATCTGCACTTCCGCCATGAAAAGCACTCCCTCTAATTAAAGTTTCTAACTAAATATAGCTAAAACAATGATCTCTGCTTTTATCAAGAAGACGGTGCGTAGGCACTGAAGAGAGGGGGTGCTTTTCATGGCGGGGGTGCAGATTTAGGCACTACTATGGTGCAGGTGAAATTTCTTTTTCCTTATTACTCATGAGTCAGCGTAGCTTAGAAAAGTTTCTTGGGTATTTCCATTTTATGAGTAAAGTTAAAGCAGAGAAGACAAGGATGCATGCTCCCGAGAGGGGGTGCTTTTCCTGGCGGGGGTGCTAATTTCGGCACAACAGCGACTCAAGCTCAGTGATGAGAGCAATTAACAATAACAATATACTGCAATAAAAACGACTTTTGGATAATGTCTTGTCCTGCTAACAGACTAGGAGGGTTTGAGTTATCTAACGTTTATAGTAACTGCTGCCACATATCTCTATGAAACATAAAGTTACATTCTTTTAATAAAAAGATCCCATTGTAAGAAATAATTAAAAACTTTTTTTAAGAGAGTTTGTTTGTGACTAACTGTAATTTCACCAATATTTGATCAAAATCTTTGATCCATTTTAGCAAATGTGTCCCCCCAATGTCAAACCCGCTCCTACTCCTTTGTATAAGAACATTACGGAAGAGTAGGGGTTGTTGCAAACTCCCTATTGTTACTCGTGATTTAAAAAGCAACTCTGTAGGAGCAGATGTAGTCCATTTCTCTGTATACTGGCATGCCAAAAGTATGTTGTCTCAGTGGATGGCTTGGAAACACAGACACACATACATGTTTATGTTGTAAGGTATTACATTGTAAGTGAAGATGAATGAACACTGGTCAGGGTGCTCATGGCAAGGCAACATTCCTTGATCTATGATGTCATGGACAGTGCACCCACGGTGAACAACACAGTTTAGTGTGTAATGATTGTGACTGGCTTCATCTGGCTAGAATTGTCCATGCAAACATACAAGTGACTCTGGCAGAATCACATCCTTACTTAATGCAGAACACCCCACACGCATATACTGTACCACAGACAATTACAGAGTTCTTTAGCTTCCATGGTGTGATGCTAGTATCTGTCCCATGACATCTAGAATGTCAGGGTATTTTCTAGTGAGAGCAATTGACGCTACAGTTGCACCCACAAGTTCTAATACAAAAAAAAAAAAAAACAGTACTGAATTCCAACATTTAAAAACGTTTTATTGTACATTTGTAGATTTTCTCATTTTCTAATCTTTAGTAAGATCTTTAGTGCCAGGAATCAAGGATACGCCTCACGCTCATAAACCTGTTGCCGCTCATTCCCATCACATCCCTGAAGCTCCTGTACTCTCCAGGCCTGAAGTACCACATCCTGCCTCTGTAGTGGGGCTGCTCATAAGCCAGTGGCAGCCATTGAACCAGTGGTAGCGTTCCATGATGGACTCACAGTCATCGGCCATCTACATCATCTGTCCCAGGAAGTTCTCCCTCTCATAGATCCTCATTCTGTAGGATCCCCTGTACTGTGAACACAAGTACAACACAAGTATGTCTAGGAGCATAGTTTCTTTATTTTCAGTTAGAAATGCCTATTTCATTGTGGTTATGTTTATGAGGCTTAAATCATGCTTTTATTTAAAATATTTTACACTGCATTTTTTGGGGGATATGTTTTCTTAGTTGGTGCCAATGAAACATTGCAAATACTGAAGAAAAATAAATAATTAGTAAGTGCAATGTTGTGTGCAAACCTGTGTTTTTTCTGGTTCTGTTTTTTTCTCTTTTTTTCTGTCTTGCAACTATGGTTTCATGCAGATCACTGGAGGTGATGTCTAGGAGGATTGTGAAGATGGTTTCAGAAACAGGCTTACATATAAACTGTTAATTAGGGGTGGGCGATATGGCTCTAAAATAATATCACGATATTTCAGGGTATTTTGCGATAGCGATATACTTGGCGATATAGGAAAACTAAACTAATTCATTCATTTCAGGAATATAGTATATTGGTATAACAGTATAATCATAATGTGGCAAAATAACTAATATAGCATAAAATAATATAATGCAGCAAAAAATATTGCAGAATATTTAGTGCATGCATATCTTCACTGTCCAATGAAAAACACTTATCTCCAAAACAAAAAAAAAAAACTTGTAAACTTTCAGTGGAAATCAATGTAAAAAAACAGTTTATTTCAGGTAATTTTGAAGAGTTTCTATTGGTCTATGCCAGGGGTGTCAAACTCATTTTGGCCGAGGGCCACATTGGCATATTGGCTGTCCTCTGAGGGCCAGATGTAACTTATAAATGTAATAAAATGTAACCAAATGTAATATAAAATGAATGTAATTACTCCTTAATGTTAAATAACTCTCAATATATTATTTATTCAATCAAATATTACAGTTGCATGGAAAAAATGTTTGCTTGTTGCTCTATTAACATAAATCCTTTTAATTTGTCATGTTATGAAATCCAAAAACTCCCATCAATCAAGAACCAAACTATTTAAGTGAATAGAAATGACATCAAATACAAGTTATATTAACTTTGATCAAAATGTTTGATACTGAAAAGAGGCCTAATAAATATAAATTCAAAATTGTGAGCTGTTAAGAACATGTGACAGATTTAGCAGTTCCTCATCCAACCACTAGTCGGAGCAGCAGCAGCAGCACAAGCCCGCTGTCTTTACTGAGTCAGAGCTACAAGCCCAGCCACGGGCTACAGGGCACAGCTCAGCCAGTCTGGAGCGTTTTTACAGTTTTTAAAGTTCTTCTGTATAGGAAATAAAGGTTTTAACCCGACTAACCGGATAATACAGCTCTCTACAGTTCCCAAGCAGCTAACAGCAGCAGTTTAGAGCAGCCGTCCTGGAGTCACTGCTCGGATTACATTATAAACAGGTCAGTTAGCGCTGCTAACCTCATGATGTTTATAACTAAGGAGTTTAGTGGACACACCACGGCTGCAAGGTTAGACTGTTGAAGGCTATTGGAGGTTATTGAAAGGGTTATTGGGGGCAGAAATCAGTACAGGCTGGTTAGATAAGTGATTCACGTCCTCGTCCTTTGCTGTGGTGAATCTGTGACTAGCGCTGTCACAGTAATGTTTATTAACGTCATTAAAACAGATTTTGTCAGCTATTGTCTTATAAATATTTACACATAACTTATATCTCTCCTAAAAAGCGTTTATTTTGGTCAGTAACACTCTTCGTAACACAAAAGGCATACCGGTCTTTCGCCTTGAAGCACAGCCGTCCGTCTGCATCAACTTCTCTTTTTCTGGACATTATGGGATAAACATTTGTATGTCTCAATTCCACCCGCGAAGTTACGCCTTCCCTCCGGCAGGGTTTCCACATCAGTGACTACACTGCTGTGTAGTGACAGTAAGCCGTAACTTCGCGGGTAACACAATCGACAAGCATTGTGGGAAATGTAGTTTTTGGTCAAAGCACGCTTCTGACCTATTTATTATAGACACTAAGATCTTACAAGCTCTCGTGGGCCACATAAAAGGACGTGGCGGGCCACATTTGGCCCGTGGGCCTTGTGTTTGACACATGTGGTCTATGCGTTAATAAATTTTGGCACAGTGTAAGGGACAGTTTGTCTGTTCAAAATATGTAGTAAACTAAAAATTAGCAAAAATTGAGAAGGGTTTTTTATAGGACAGCGACGATATAAACTGATTACTAAAACAATTATACAATAAATACACCTAAAACTTCACAGTAAATAATAGACTACTTTTAAGACAGAACAGCCCTAATATCACGATATAGATTTTTAATATCATTATATTTCTGTGTCACGATATATTGTATACGATATAATATTGCCCACCCCTACTGTTAATACATTTTAAAATGCATAAAAAAGGGTATCACTTATTATTTGGTCAAATCTGAATTATTAAAAACACCCCTGAAATCGTATCATAGTACAAAGTCCAAGAATTCAAATCATCCCATTGGGATCATGCGGCAAGACCTGATCCAGTCACTCGTGCCTCTCATGAAAATGCCTTTGTTGTATTTGTTTTTGCTGTGTTCCATGCCATTACAGTTCTTTTATTTAGTTTTTCATTTAAATATTTACACTATTTTTTTCTATTCCTCTTCTTTTCTTCTGTACTCAGAATTTGCAGCAGTCTAAGCAGCAACGGTATTACAGTCTACTTTGAAATACACACATGTGCACACACACTTACACACACATTTACAGCCTTCAAAAAGCACAAGCTCACAGCCAGTGCGCTTGCTTCAAAGTGAATTCATGTAAGCAGAATACTCAACTGTTTTATCTTCTCTGTTCCTAAGCTCCATCGCTCCACAGGTTAGCAGCATGCTTTCAGATACTGGTGGCTGGAGAATGTGCAGATGGTTCAAATTGACAGCAAGAGATAAGATGAATCTACAGAGTTAAGATGAGTTATATATGAACTTTTATTGGATTCCAATGGAAAAAGAGACACTCATTTAACCTTTCAGAGAAATCCCATTGACAGAGAGATGGTAACCTTAGCTGATGACCTTAAAGATACTCTTGATAGTGTTCTCAGTGTGAGATTATCTTATGGATATTTTCTGTGTGTGTGTGTGTGTGTGTGTGGTATGCAAGTATAATAATATCCTATCTCATTTAGCTTAATTTTCTTGACCTTTTAAGGCCAGGACAAGAAATCGCAGAACACATAGCAAACCTGCATGTGATTCACGCTTATATCAAATGGTAATCCTGCTTGTGCTGCACACGTATTAACATTTTGTAACTTGCATGTAATACTGAGTTATAACAAATGTAAAAACTAGATTTTTGATTTTGAAATGATTAAACCTGCATGTGCTTATGAGTAATGCTAAATTTGCATGTGCTACACAGTCATAATAAGGGGTGGGAATTACAGGATATTTCACGATACAGTATTGTCATGATAACTATGGTATCACAATACTCTGTTTCTGTGATACTCAATATCAATTTTGCAAGACAATTCTCTACATTATTCACGGCATCTGTGTAAATAATCAACTACCAGCAATTACGGATTTATTGGTGTCAGACTCCCAGAATTTGACAACTAATATTCTTCACCATAGATTTACCGTATTTATTTGATTCGCGCCAACATATGAAGTAATGAAGCAGTAACCATTGTAAGTCAAATTGGGGGGCAAGTCTTAGGGAGTTTAGAGCACCTATGTTTTAAACAATATTTAATGCAACAAATCAATAATATTTCTCAAACCAAAGTGATAAGACTAGCACAAGCCTACTCCAATACATGTGAAGTCAGAGACCGCCTCTTTTTCAAGTGCTGCTGATGCAGCATTGCCGAGTAGCGTCACAGCATGCTCGGAGTAAAGCGCTGCGACTCGGTTCCGATACATCAGCTCACAGACACAGCCTTGTGCTGATCGACATCACCCTTTGGAGTGATGAGGGGAAAAAGCACCATCTACCCACCCAGAGAGAGAAAGGCCAATTGTGCTCCCTTAGGCTCCCAATGGCAAGCTACATGAACAGGATTCGAACCGGCGATCTCCTGATCATAGTGGCAAGGCTTAGCCCCCTGAAGCCCCAATGCTACATTTTTTTAAACCTCTATTAGACAACCTCTTATGAAATGTGAAAAACAAAAAAATACGTAAAACATATGTAAAACTCTCCACTGTTCTGCACAATCATGACTCATGCTAAAGCTAAGTTTGATACTCTTATAACTCATTTTGAAACCTGCCTAAATAATACTACTTCTATATGTAATATTAAATATGTGTATTAAACACTAAATGTTAAACTTGCATGTGCTGCACGTATAACTTCTTCACACAGGTCAAAAGTGATATCTCCAAATCAGATTTTTTACATTTTGTAGAGTTTTATTTTATAACAAGACTATTTTATTCAGTAGCAGCTTTTTGAATACCCAAAATGGTTTAAATGGCCATTCATAATAGTCTCTCTCTCTGTGTTTCTCTCTCATTCTCGCAGGTGGAGGAGATCCGAGGCTTCATCGACTCGCTGTCTGAGAAGGTGGAGGAGGTAAAGAGGAAACACAGTGCTATCCTCGCCGCTCCGAACCCGGACGAGAGTAAGATCCTACTAATCTATTGAGCATCAGACATGATAATTCATCTCAGACACATCGGCCACATGATTTATGTTGTGCGTTCATTGGTTGGGTATTGACATTAGCCTTTCAAAAGAACCCTTTATTGAAAAAATGAATAAAATTGTTTTACTGCACAGACAGTATATTTTTACCGTTCTGTGGGTCCTGTGTGAGTCACAGGTGGGTAAAAGTTCCAGTCAGACTCCCCGTCTCCCTCGGCTCATTCTCCTCTCGGACGCTGGCATCGATCTGTCCCAGCGCTGCCCACGCTAGAGGTGCAGACTCGCCCAGCTGCTGCCCACCTGCCTGACCCAGCCGCATCGATCTGCTCTTTCATTCTCCCGTGCTCACACACTCCACACACTCCGCTGCGAGCTCTTTGGTTTGGTGTGAAGGTGTGTGTATAGGCCGTGGAGAGCGTCTCAGTGAGGAGTCGTTCTGTCTGGCTCGCTCTCTCTCTCTCTCTCTCTATTTCTCTCCCCGCCACTCGCTTGCCTGTAAAATGTCAGTGTAATTAATTATGCGCAGATGGGATTCGTTACAGGCCGATGTCCTGCCGTGTGCCGTGGCATTGAGGAATGTGTCATCTGCTCCAGTGTGTGTGTGTGTGTGTGTGTAGGGATTATAAATAAGGGGTGAGTGTGTGTGAGAGAGAGAGACAGAGAGAAAGAGAGATGTCATAATGTTACAGACCCTCACCTCCATATTTCCAGTCTAATCTATCTTTGTATCCATATGTCCACCTATCATCCATCCATTCAGCCTTCTATTCATCTGTATGTCCACTTATCCACTTACTCCACCTATCCCTCCATCCATCAATCCATCCATCACTGTGTCCATCCACCCATATATCTACACATTTTTATATATTGTCATCTATCCATCCATCCATCCATCCATCCGCCCGCCGATTTATACATGTAGCCACCCATTCATTTATCCATTTACCATCTATATAACTAACATCTTCTTTTTATCTATCTATTCATACATTACTGTGTCCATCCAGACATTTGTATATTTTGTCATCTGTTTATCTGTTCCTTCATTCATGCGTTCATCTCTCCATTGATTTTTATAGGTCTATCCATCTGTCTGTCCATCCATCCATCCATCCATCCATCTATCCATCCATTTACTCTTCTATATAACCAACCATCTTCATTTTTAGCCATTTATTCAAATATCTGTCCATCCATACAGCCATACATCCATCAACAAATATATTTTTCTTCATCCATCCATCTTCCCATCCATCTTAATATCCATCCATCTATTCATAATCTATTCCACCAACAGTCAACATCCATCATTATATCTACCATCTATATCCACCTATATTCACACACTCATCTTGTATTTTCTTGGTTCTGTTTTCTTTGACCAAACAAGGACAAGGACATGCATTTTTTTGTGATCTGATTTTCTGTCTGGTTCTGCTGTAAAAAAGAGTATAAAAAGCAGAATCTAATGTGTTTACAGGAGTTTGTCCTATCATGTCTGCTGTGCTCTTGTCTCTGTGTTCACTACACACTACATCACTGGTGCTTCAGTAACTGTAGAAGAGGATTTTCCTTACTGTGTGAAGAATAATCAGGAATGCTATGATCAGTTACGCTGTTCCCATACCACACTCTGACCCCAATGACTCCATACATGTATTGTTCTTTGTTCTTGCTTCCATGGAGACAGGGCGGGATCAAAGCTACACCAGAGCTGTTTCATCTCATCTAATGTTGTGTTTCAATGTTATAGACCCTCACTTTATTTTTTACCATCATTCGTATGCCTATTCATTAATATCATTATATCCATCTATCCATCCATCTATCTAGCCATTTACCCCATCCATCCATCTATTCATTTATCCAATCATCCAGCAATCTATCCCTCCATATGCATCTACCCTTCTCTGGCTGGCCAACCATCCACACATATATCCACATATCTAGTTTAAATGCACACATACATCATTCATTAATCCAGTCAACCACCCATTAATCCATCTGTCCACACATCTTTTCATCAGTCCATCTATCCCTCTAGCCATACCCATGACCGGCCATCCATATATTCACCTATCCATTCCTCTGTGTCCACCCACTCACCCATCCAATCCATTCATTTTTACATATATCCCTCCATCCATCCATCAATCCTTTCAGCCAACCGTTAGTCAATCTGTTCTTCTAGCCATACCCATGACCGGCCATCCATATATTCACCTATCCATTCCTCTGTCCACCCACTCACCCATCCATCCATTCACCCAACCATCTGTATGATAACCCATTCATCTTTACATATATCCCTCCATCCATCCATTAATCCTTTCATCCAACCATTAGTCCATCTGTCCACACATCTTTTTATCAGTCCATCTATCTCTCCAGTCATACCCATGATTATACATCCATATATTCACCTATCCATTCTTCTGTGTCCACCCATCCATCCATTCATCCAACCATCTGTATGATAACCCATTCATTTTTACATATATCCCTCAATCCATGCATGAATCCTTTTATCCAACCATTAGTCCATCTGTGCACAGATCTTTTCATCAGTCCATCTATCTCTCCAGTCATACCCATGATTATACATCCATATATTCACCTATCCACTCTTCTGTGTCCACCCATCCATCCATTTATCCAACCATCTGTTTGATAACCAATTCATTTTTACAAATATCCCTCCATCCATCTATGAATCCTTTCATCCGTCCATCAACCCATCTGTCGACACACGTTTTTATTATTCCATCTATCCATCCAACCATGCCCATGACCGTCCATCCATATATTCACATATCCATTCCTTTGTGTCCACCCATCCATCCATTCATCCAACCATCTGTATGATAACCCATTCATTTTTACATATATCCCTCAATCCATCCATGAATCCTTTCATCCAACCATCAATCCATCTGTTCACACATCTTATCAGCAATCTATCTCTCCCTCCAGCCATACCTATGACCATCCATCCATATATTCACCTATTCATTATTCTGTATCCACCCACCCATCCATTCATCCAAACATCTATTTGATAATCCATTCGTCTTTACATATATCCCTCCATCCATCCATAAATCGTTCCATCCGTCCACTTATATATTTAAAAGGTTTGTTCGATTCTGTATATAGATGACTTATAGACTGTCAGACATATAGTCAGAAGGAAGGAATAATGGATAGATGAATGGATGGAGAGATGGACAGTCAGACAGACAAATGGATGGGTGGATGGATGAACATATTGCTCTGAAATTTGAATCTGGGAGAGTCCCTTGTTTCACACCTACCGCTCTGCCGTTGCAGCTGTGTAAGCCTGAGAGGTGTGGACAGGCTAGATTTAATTAACTAACACACACACACACACACACACATATTAAACACCTCCACTTCCATCTTGTGCAAACATACTGAATTGTTCCCACCTGTTTGCTCCTACACACACATTTCTCATGACTACCCCTCAAACTCATATGCTCTCTCTCTCACACACACATATAAACACAGAGGGATGTTGTGCTATAAACATCTAGAAAACTTGACAGATTGAATGTTCAAGCAACCTTTCAGAAAATGTTCTACTAACCAAAATTATTAGTTGTGTATTTAAAAACTGGACCCCACAAATTATATATATAATATAATAAACAAAAAATTACCTTGTTATTTTTTTCCATGTTCAGTATGTAAAGCCAATAAAGATTTTTAGGCGGTATTTACATCAGCGTGCTTCAACAAGATGAATTGTGTTGCGTCACCGGACGAAAAGGGAATGTAATAACAGGGCACTTAAATACATAAGCTCCATTTTCTCGCACTGTGCTTTTCCCTACCTGGTGCTTATCGGGAAATTGCACCTCCATCACAGCTCATAGCTCCCTCTCAGCCGCTTAGCGTGTCATTACAGCTTTCTCGCTACATTCCACATCATTCTCAATTAGAAGCACATTTTGTCAACAACCTGCCTGTTCAGGACTTGATTGCGTCTTGTTTTATTCTTTTTGAAACACTTAAATGTGCATTAGTCATAAGAAAGAAGTTTTTCTGCAAAGCGTTTAAAAGACCAGGCGGTCAAGAAGAAATATGCTGCAGTCTTTCTGAATTTGTCTTGAAAAGGCTTGAATATGTTCTAAGTAAAAGAAAAATTGAGTTTGGAACTAGTGTTGTGTCCCATTATTTTTTCTGTGTCCCATGGGAGCATAGGATCTCTGCTTTAAATTGTGGGATATGTGCGAGTCCTTCGTTGATTCGATTTTTGCCAGTCACTGTCACTACTAGGTAGCTAGTTAGGAAGTTCTACTGATTTGTGTTGCCTTGTCAGTAAACTTGAGAACTTGAGAAAAACAGAACTAGCATTACCAAGGCATGAAAGCATTTAAAACTGTGGGTCTGTGCTAGCACAGATTCGCTAAGTGGTACATATCTTTAAGCAGAACACCCCGGCTAAGGTAAGCTAAACTAAGCTAAGCTAAACTAAGCTAAGCTGGCTAAGATTTAGTTAGTGCTTCGTACATATGATGCTTTTTGACTAGTCAGAATGATCTTTTAATATATCTAAAAAAATCAACTAATTTTAGCCATCTTTCACCATCCACCATTAGCAAAGCCAGAAAATCTGTCCCAAATATGGTGGGCACAGCAAAAAATAATAATATGACTAAAACTAGAATAGAAGAACCACATTTGGTCCCATAAAGAACTAAGTTTGTCACAGAGATGTGTCAGTTTGAGAAGCTTTTAAGCATGTGTGTCTTTTGTGGAATGATAAAGAATTCTAAATCATCCTTTTTCTAAACAAAGAAAACTTTTGTACTTCTTTAAATGAGAGATGCTCTCATTTTTGTCATTCCAGAGAAGTCCTGATGAAGAATGAAGGTGAACAAAGCCTCAATCTCTATAAGGGGCTCGAGGTCTCATTTGTAAGATCCAATTTGTCAGTCATTGCAAGACCTTCCCTCAGAATGATCCATCGATCCATTGATGGCTGACCCCTGGATTAGCTTTAATTGGCATTAAGTGCCCATAAATCCTTGGTAATATGGTGGGGGAATTGATGCTGAGAGATTTATGGAGCAGGGCCAAGGAAAGACCTCGGCCTAACCTCCAGCTTATTACAGCGGGTGTTGGAGGGTGGTGGGATCAATGAATGTTCAGGACTTGGGGGAGGGCTTCAAGTTTTATAGATGGTAAAGACAAACACTCCTTAGAGAAGGACAAGTTTGATTGCACTGCCATTGAGAAGGAAGATACCAGGAATGTTACCAGGAAAAATAAATGATAAAAAGACAGATACTAAAGAAAAAAAGAGACAATACTAATTGAACCATGTATACAGTAGTAGTGTGTAACACATGTGCAACACAACATACCAGATGTCGTTGCATGTAGTTGTAGAGGTTCCAGCTACAGTTCCTTCAGATTTTGCACCAGAGGTGAAGTGTTGATATTGTCAAAAAGCATCTCACACGTTTTCAATTAGTGATCAGTCTAGTGATGCAACTGACCATGCCATAGTATCTGTATCTTCAAGGGAATCTCTTGAGTGTTAAGAAAAGGTATGGTGCCTGTTTTCAGGACCCCTCTAACGTAACATTAGATTGTCAAAATGACTCTACTGAAGTCCAAAGGTGATCTGGCAGCATACAAAAAACAGCCCCCACAGTGACACCAGGCCTATGCTAAGACAAACGCAGATAGTAGCAGGTCATCTTTGTGGTGAATCCCCCTTGTGTCTTGGTGGAGACATGTACGGATATTGCCTATATGAATTTATTATCATTTATTGGTCTTGGTAACCTTCATCTTCCTTTCCAGTAGCGTTGCAATCTGACATATCCTTCTGGGTGCAACTATCTTTTTTTATAGTGTGATAGTGTGATAAAGTACAGTACATATACAGTAGATTATACAGGGGTTGGACAATGAAACTGAAACACCTGGTTTTAGACCACTATAATTTATTGTCCCAACGGACAGTGCTGGTGGAAACAGGAGAGTTGAGGTGCACATTGAATTCTGCCGTGATTTTGGCAGCTGTGGTTTTATGTTTTTTGGATACAATCCGGGTTAGCACCCGAACATCCCTTTCAGACAGCTTCCTCTTACGTCCACAGTTAATCCTGTTGGATGTGCTTCGTCCTTCTTGGTGGTATGCTGACATTACCCTGGATACCGTGGCTCTTGATACGTCACAAAGACTCGCTGTCTTGGTCACAGATGCGCCAGCAAGATGTGCACAAACAATTTGTCCTCTTTTGAACTCTGGTATGTCACCAATAATGTTGTGTGCATTGCAATATTTTGAGCAAAACTGTGCTCTTACCCTGCTAATTGAACCTTCACACTCTGCTCTTACTGGTGTTATGTGCAATTAATGAAGATTGGACACCAGGCTGCTCCAATTTAGCCGTGAAACCTCCCACACTAAAATGACAGGTGTTTTAGTTTCATTGTCCAACCCCTGTATTTCCATTCTAATAAATGTATTCAGCCAATTTAAGTTGCACCCATCGTTGGCCTAAACATGCAAATGCACAAACACACCTTGTCAATAGAATACAACTAAGATAAGCATGAACCTACAGTGTTAACTCATTAGCATGACTAATGGCAAGCATGATCTAGATGGGTATACATCCCCCCATTATTAAGGGTGAAGCAGTGGAACTGTGCCCTCAATCCAATACTTTTGCCATGAGTCTGGAAGTTGTTTGGTCTTTATTAAGATAATAAGCTGTAAAACTTCTTTAGCTCCTCCTGAGTAAAAGAGTCAGTATAACATTGCAGACAAGTATTGTCTGCTAGTTTGATATAAAAGCCAAAAGGTTTCTGCCTGTAACCCCATGGTGCTTTCACTCCACATACAGACACCTCATAATGTGTTACATAACAGACTGAAGTAAAGACAGTGCGGCTGCTTTATTGGCCTTGTGCCGAGGCGTCTGTATTTAATGATGCTATCTATAGCACCCACTGCTTCTCACCGTCTGCTCGTCTCCAGAGCTATTGTTGAGTCCTTTTGCAGAGCGGAAAGGGGTACAGTCAGGAGAAGTGGACCACAGATTTAATAAAAAGGCTTTGGCTGAAGATTCACAACACATGGCATCCTGCTAAGATACCAGACAAGACCTGAAATCAGCTTGATATATAATTCTTGTTCATTTCTATGTATATACTGCACATACCATGGGACAGCCATATTTCAATTCGTCACACCTGTACACATTGTGAGGTGTTATTTTGTAAGGGAGGTTGGTCTTGACTTAGTCTCACTCTCATTTAAACTCAGTCTTGACTTGGTCTTATTTTTTTTGCATTGGGTCTTGACTTTACTTCTTATTAGGACTCCATTTAGACTTGGTCTTAACTGGGTCTCATTCTCATTTGAACTTTGTATTTTGTTTTGCTTTCATTTAAACTTGGTCTTAACTTAATCTCATTCATTTGAAATTTAAATTTGTCATTATTCTCATGTGGATTTGTACTTGAATGCATATTATCTTTTTTTTTCATTGCTCCCATTTGGACTCAATTTTGACTTGGTCCACTTTAATTTGAACTCTGTCTTTGCTTTGCTCATTTAAACTCAGTTTCATTATCATTTAGGCTCCATCTTTACTTTGTCTTGCTCTCATTTGCAAGACTTGGTCTCACTCTCATTTAAACTCAGTCTCATTATCATTTAGGCTCCATCTTTACTTTGTCTTGCTCTCATTTGCAAGACTTGGTCTCAATCTTATTTAAACTTGGTCTTGACTTGGTCTCACTCTCATTTAAACTCATCTTGACTGGGTCTCACTTTCATTTAAACTCAGTATTGTTATCATTTAGGCTCCATCTTTACTTTGTCTTGCTCTCATTTGCAAGACTTGGTCTCACTCTTATTTAAACTTGGTCTTGACTTGGTCTCACTTTCATTTAAACTTGGTCTTGACTTGGTCTCACTCTTATTTAAACTCAGTCTTGACTTGGTCTCACTCTTATTTAAACTCAGTCTTGACTTGGTCTCACTTTCATTTAATCTCGTCTTGACTTGGTCTCACTCTCATTTAAACTCGTCTTGACTTGGTCTCACTTTCATTTAAACTTGGTCTTGACTTGGTCTCACTTTTATTTAAACTCGTCTTGACTTGGTCTCACTCTCATTTAAACTTGTCTTGACTTGGTCTCACTCTAATTTGAATTGGGTCTTGACCTTGTCTCTTTTCCGCTAAAGCTTAAAAGTTAAGGATTAGACCAACTTGGTCTTTACTTGGTCTCACCCTAGTTCTAGATTCAGTTTTAAATTTGAATCAGCTTTGATCTTGGCCTTTGTCTTATTTACTTAAGCTTGACTAACTATGGTCTAAAAAATATCACTGTATGAAGAGGCATTTCAAGGGTTCTAGAAGGGTTAGTAAAGGGTCATTGTGGGATGACTAGTGGGGGGGTAACATTGCATTGCGTTCTGCTGTGAAAACAGAAAGGATGTATGACATTACAAATTATAAGAAGATCTTACCCATCCTTTTATGCTGTAATCCCACAGAATTGAAGCATTCTACCAATGATTCCAGTTTGATGTCTAGGTCGTGGAATTGGTGGTGATTTAGCAGTGGGTTAAATGGTTGCTTTTGAAAAGTAACCTCTGTTTTATTAGCTATCTTCAAATCCCACAAGAAGAGGAAACTGGATGTCTTGTGTTTATTGAGGTCAAGTGAATGTGAGTCTTTTGAACAGCTCTATTCTCTCTCTTTCTCTCTGTGTCTCCCTTGTGCTGACGGTTGAAGTCAAATGCCAGCCTCACTACGGAACTAATATCTTTATCTCTGGAATATTCCATTAAGTGATGAATCAATCAAAGTCCAAGACCTAGCGCACCCTGTGCTAATGCAGGCTGATCTCATAGCGTCTTCTCTCTGTGAGAGGGAGGAGAAGAAGCAGAGAGTAATACAAAACAGGGCCATTTCGAATGAAATGGGAAATGATTGCATAAACACAAAGCCAGTGAAAAATGAATCCATTTAGAATTTCCTGTCAGATATGAAGTGGAGTTCATGAGCGCTTTAATTAAACTGTCAGAGTGCAAAGGCCTGGGAAATTTTGTTTTAGCAATACAGGGGGCTTCTTAGGCACTGTTTGCTTTGTCTTGGAATTGTGACCATTATAGTTATTCCCTCTATTTTGGTGTTTCATATTTATGAAGTGTTTTCAAGGGGAATTTTTGTTTAGCTTTACTTTTTTTGACTTTTTTTTACTTCAATTGTTTGTTTTTTAGGTCTGATTATTTTCTCCAAGCCTTAAAATTAGCACACATGATTATTTTGGAAACTCTAACTGTTTTTTTTATGCAAATGCAAAGTTTGATCAAGTTTGACCACAACTTCTTCCTACAATTTACATATGATGTATTAGCAGTTTTTTTTTGTTTTGCCATGTAAACACAGAAACACAGTATTGCTAATAGTTCAGACAGTAGATTATCTTTAGTTATGTTAAAATATGGATTAAATCTCATAACTCTTACTGAAACCTCCCTCCTCTTCATTTTTTTTGCTACTTTCTCTCTCAAAACTGCAGCAAAATTAATTAAAAACCTGCAAAAAACATTTGATATTCGATGTTCGATATTCAGCATTCGTCCTTTAGCCAAATGTTTAATCCCAAGACAAACACTACTGTGACACTTGCTCTTTTATTGTTTCTCCTGAAATTAAGGGTATTAAAAGTAGTTTGAAAATTGTTCATGAAGTGTTACCTCAGAGGACAACTTGGGAATGCCCGCATTTCTAAGTTTAAGTTGTAAGCTGTTATCTTGTGAGTGAGGTTGTATACTGACCACATGCTCATGGCAAGGCGACGTGAATTATTGACACAAGTTTAAGTGAGGCCTAGTAGTGGGTGTTGGATGGATGGGACATGCCATTTCATTGATCCACAGTGAAAGCATTACCACCTACAGTGGACAGTGCACTGGCTGAAATGATAACTGTGATTGCGATCAGGAAAGTGACTGAAGAAATGTGCAGAAATCACATCCAGTCCACATTTAAAGCAGGAGACCCTACAGGCTGTCCACAAACATTTGGACATGTAGTGAAGTTCTAGTGTGTTTGTGTGTTTGTGTGGGGCTCTTGCAGCAGGTGGTATATTTGTTCTGTATGCCACCAGCCCTGTCTACCCACATCTATCCAGTCCAACAGGCAACTGGACTTCAGCAGATCAATACAGCAAGCTGCGGGTCAGCACAATCAATGCCTTTACACTACAGGCCTAGCCAAGGGGCAGAGAGAGAGAGAGAGAGAGAGAGAGAGAAATAGAGAGAGAGATCTATTTTTGGCATCATGGTGACAGAGATCCTCTCCTGACACATTTCCCCTGTATTTAAGAGCAGCAGAGAGGAAAGTGGCATGTGCAGAGGATCCAAATGCAACACTGTCTTCAGTAAATCATTAGCTTCTGACAAAGCTAGCGGCACTTTTGGTGTTAGCATGTCTGTTAAACTGTGTTTCGTCACACACAGGAACAGGGAAGTGCTAGGGCTGCCAAAATGCCACTGTCAGTCTGGCTAGGCTAAGCCTTGAGGGTAATGCCTAACATAAAATCAACAGTGTTAAATTAACTACAGAGTTAATTATTCCTGCCAGTGGAATCAAATTTTACCCAGTCAAATCAAAACTTAATGAGATAAAGGGATGCCTCTCACTTACTTGCTAATCCTGCTAATAATGAATGAAAGGAAACAGGACCTGTTAGCATAATAACAAAGCTTCTGATGCTAACTGCTACCTTTTATTCACTGTGAGCCACGTAGCACACAGTAGTTTGCTAAATTAAAAAAGAAAATTCTTAATTATTCTATTCAGTGGAATCCAATTTCACTAAATCAGATTAATCTGAGATAAGGAGATGCCTCAGTGTAAAATAATGAATGAATTGTAACAAGAACCATTGTTTTTGTGTTTTATTTGTGTGATTACATTTTTGTAATGGTAACTGCTACCTAGGCACATTAGCATAGATATTTAAATTTTTCCACAACCTTTCTTACATCTATTTTTACATATAAACTACCATTGTTTAAGTAAAATATGGGATTATTTTAATACAATTTGCTAATTTGTCAAATGAAATCTGCTTATCCTGCTAATAATGAATGCAAGGTAACAGAACATTAGGGTAGTTATTTATTTTTATGTCAACTGCTGTCTTTCACTTACTGTTAACGACATGTATCTGTTGATAATCAAAAATGTATTTTATTTATTAATGAAATAATTTAAATTTTAAATATTTTAGTATGTCTGTTAACCTGTGTGAACTGTCTATCAAACACAGGAACAGGGAAGTGCCAGGGGCCACCAAAATGCCACTTTCATTCAGCCTTGAGCATAAAATCAACAGTTCTAAATTAAAGGGTTAAAACTTAATGAGGAAAAGAGATGCCTCTCTGTAACATGCTAATCCTGCTAATAACTTTCATTATTGTTAGCCCTGTTAACATACAGTATTTTGCTAATAAAAAAACTTTCCATTGTTAAGGGTAAACAAATCCTATTTTTTAACTACATATATGTTTGCACATATCAATTAGCGGTGTAAGAAAATATCGATACACTTGAATATCGCGATATTAAGTTTCGCGATACTGTATCGATTCTCAAAAACGTTGTATCAATTTTTTATAAAGTGTGTTTTTCTTAAACTACCGGCAGTTAGATGGCAGACAGTAGTTACTTTTGTGTTGTTTATTTACCCGGCCGCGAGGTGGCAGTGCTGTTATCTATCTTGATCCATTCGGCGCCTCCAGTACACTGCAAGTAAGTACAGCGCTGCATTGGCATTAGCACCCCGCTGGCGATGGCAGAATCTAAACGCGTTAGGCCGGCTCTTGGGGTGTACAGAGCTGAAGTGTGGGCTCATTTGGCTTCCACAATGAAGAAGGCAAATTGTTTAAAACTGTTGAAAAAAGTGACATGATATTGGATGCTACAGGACCTGTCAGGACAAGTCTAATGGAGCTCCCACCGTTCGAATTATTTACAAATTAAACTTTTTCCACCTAGATTAAATCCATATGGTTGTATGAGTTTTTTTTTTACAGTATCGTGATATATCGCATCGTGATCCCCGTATAGTGATACGTATCGTATCGCCAGGTTGGTGCCAATACACAGCCCTAATATCAATATA
This sequence comes from Astyanax mexicanus, assembly GCF_023375975.1. NCBI lineage: Eukaryota > Metazoa > Chordata > Actinopteri > Characiformes > Acestrorhamphidae > Astyanax > Astyanax mexicanus. Next base: position 41,698,343 of record NC_064411.1, read on the forward strand.
TATTTCCTTCCAGTGAATTCCGATTTCAGTGAAAAATATAGAAACACACTAATACCTTCCACTCTCTGTTAGCTATATTAGCATGTTTTGCTTATAAACCTTTTTCATTTAAAGTGTGAATAAATTCTAAACATTATTTTATATACAACCATTTTTTACCCACATTTTTGTGATATTTGAGTAAAAATTTTGATTTGTCTATTTAAATCTTCTAATTCTGCTAATAATGAAAGGTAACGTAACTGTTAGTATAATTCATTTGTTAATCCCAGCTGCTACCTTTTATTCCGTGTTAGTCATATTGGGCTATTTTGCTAATAAAAATATACTGAAAATGTTTAGTTTACCTGCGCCCCCTAGTGGTTTAAATTTACTGTGGATTTTCATATCACACTGTTTATGGAACTTCTTAATTCCAATTTTCTTGATTTTGATTTTTTGCAACAATGTACAAAGTCAAGATGTTTCTGATTGGCTGCTTTCGACACAGCTTGCTCCTCGGTAAGCATGTTCGTAATGTGCATTTTTTCAACCGTGCTGAGGGGGGTGAAGCAGTGGAACTGTGTTCTCTGAAATGATGGTGCTTCATAAATTTCTGGATGATTTAAGGCGTTGAGAATGGGATGATGTGAGGGGTGATAAACATCCAGAAAAAACATCAATATATATATTTTTTTGTTTTCACTAATTACAATCAAATCCTCACAGCATTGCTCTTTAATAATTTAGTAGAAAGAATTTACTGAATAGTAGAGACAGTTACTCCAACAAAAGCATGAGAAAGTATTTAATACCCTTGATTTCAGATCAAACAATGAATGAGCAGGTGTCCCAATACTTTTGTTATTGTTCATATAGTGTATTTTTAATCTATGTACCTGAAATCAACAGGCACTGGCGATAATTCTCAGCCAAGACAAACAGCCTACTCTCTTTGTCTCTTCCCCCCTAAATCCTGACATTACAGCATTCTTTCATCACACGTTTCCTCAGATAATCTATCACCTCTTGTCTGCCAGCTTGGGGAGAGGGAGTGTTGTCTCTGAGAGCAGAGCTGATGAAGACTGATGGCTCTTGAGTAGGTGCAGACGTGGTTGTTTTGATAGCTCTCAGATCGCATCTGTCCGCCGGCTTCTGGATCTGTGGCATGGCTTCAGGCTAGTTTTCACTAGCCTACACAGAGGCACGTAGCTAAGCGGCCCTGAGGGAAGGGTCGGGATGGAATCGCTATAGTGGTGCTAGCAACGTTTGATATCAGATAGGAGGCTGGTATAATCCTCTGCTCTAGAAGAGGGACAGTTTTGTGTCAGCCCTGCATTTGAGGCATGATGATTGATCTAGAGTGCTACGCCCACTTATACACTCTTTAATAGGTACCTTGGTTTAAACTGAGTTAAGGCAAGAGTTAGAGAGCACTGGTAAAAGTCTCAGTCAGGCTAATTAGAATCAAAATTAGCTTTATTTCAAAATAACTTTTTGTTTTTTTTAAAGGTCTCCTTCCTCTAAAGTCCACTTTTTCTTGTTCTTTGCAAAATACTATAGGTCTCTGAGTTGTATATGAATGCTGCATATATAGGTAGGCATTCTCTTCAGCGTGTATGAATATTCATGAGTAAGAGCCCAAAACCCATCTTTTGTCAGAGACCGGTAATTCAGTGATCTAAAGCAGGACTAATAAGAGAAACACCGGAGCGCTTTCTTTCACAAAAAACTGCTCACCTGGCATTCATTCATATTAAAGACCACAACTAGACATTTTAAAATGAATTTAAAAACAAAAAAAAAAGACACTTTTAAAGATGTCCAGATTTGTTGAGATGCATTGCCCCCTAGTCTATTAGGAGTACCGAATCAATCTTTGTGTATGTATATGAAAAAGCTGGAAGTTACTGTTTTAAACAATACTATAAAAAATGGGACTTTCTGAACTGATTTAACTTTGATAGCTGATCACCAACTTGGATGCAATCCAAAGGACAGTTTTTGCCTAATGGTTAAAAACAAAGGATCGCTACTGTATCAGGACTCAAAATGTACACAGAAAAAGGAAGCCAGGCATGTGATACACAGATACTAAGGCTACGTTAGCTCAGCTAATGTTACGATCCTAGCCAGCTAGCCATATACTGTATACATTCAGTATATATATATATATATATATATATATATATATATATATATATATATATATATATATATATATACATATTTTGTGAAGAAGTAGTTCAACGTTTTTTTTTTATGAAACCAGTAAAAACAGAAGGAAAAGGGTAAAAGTTTTATTTACAACAGAGCTACTAAAAACAGTAACATGTTAAAACTGCTGTGTTCTAAAGTCCCACACTCTCAGAATCAAACTAAACACCAAAGAAAGAAAGAAAATCACACTTCCCTATAAAGCTAGCTAATAAATAATAAATTAAGGGAAAAAATAAAGCAAAATGCTCACTACTCTATAGTTTCCTGACCAATAAATAGATAAGAGACATCGGATGGTGCCCTCTAGCCTATGGAAATTAAACAGAGCATAGTCCTACGTGGTGCACAGTGTCTTGCCTGCTAAAAATCACAGATGGCACTTTCAATTAAACCTCTTACAAAACAAACATAAGAAGTACAGGTAAAATACCTTATCATAAAGCACAACAAACATCTTACTAAAACCTTACTAAACTTAAACAGCACAACACAATGTGTAACAGAAGTGTCCTCTCTGACAGTCATTTTGTTTCCTGCTTTCAAACTGTAGGCTCCTCCCTCAATACTCCAGCCAAGTCTCTCATTGGTCAGCAATGAGCAGCACTTCCTGTGATGGCAGAGCCAAAAACAAGGTGCTTGTATGTAACAGATAACTGATACCAAGCATGATAAGTGATTTATAAAAATGCTTTATTTAGATCTGCTGTTTTGCTCAGGGAGAAGATTTAATGAGGGCATGTTGCTACTGCAGCTTCACAATTCTCTATTTCCTGAGTTCGTTTCAGGCCTGGATAAGTTTTGGAAAAATAAAAATACCCAGAAAGTTTTGAAAAATCATGTAAATTTGGTCTACAAATCTTTGTGTGTTGGTTTATCGATGGATATCGAGGTCTACTATGATCAATTTTAATTATAGCTTTAGTTGATTTTTGGTTTTATTGTCCATGTCTGCACTGATGTTTTAAAAATCGTGTGGTCATAAGGCATGGAAAAGTTATTAAAAAAGTCATGGAAATGTATCGATTAAAATGTTTATTAACCCTGTTCTCCAATAAAGGAAACACTGAAATAGGACGACATAAAACATGTAAACATGTCATTGTTCAGTATAAATTGTCTCTTGGCTGGACACTTGCCCAAATGTTTACTGGGAGATATCCAAAATGAAACATGGAGATGTAAAAAAATGACACTCAGGGATACCCAAAAGTATATTGGGAGATGTCCAAAAGGACACTTGGAGATGCTCTGAAAGAACACTTGTGTTTAAAATGAAGCTTTGGAGATGTCCAAAATGAGGACAAGATGTATAAATGTATACTTGAAGATGTTCTAAAGGACATTTGGAAATATAGTCTGAACCATCTCCTTTGAGCTGGTCTTGCCATTTGCGTGTTAAGTGGACAGGACCCTTCTGAATGGACAGTAGAATGGAAGTGAGAAATAAACAGATGAGCAGAATGAGAAGGAAGCCTTCATACTCGTCTCGAGGAGGCAATTTAAAACGGCCACTCGCCTCGACACATCCTTACAATAAACTCAGTCCAAACAAACTAAAGTAGTCATGGCAACCCAGTCTTAATGAGGATAATAAGCAGGACCTGGGGCTTACTGTGGGAACTAGAGGAGTAGCTTTATGAATGAGGAATTCCATTAGCAGACTCATACTGATGCAGCTTGTTTGTGTTGCTCTGGTAGGTCAAGTTATCTTATCTGAAATTGCTTTTTGCGTTTGAGTTTGCGTTCAGTGGTTGATGTCAGAAATGCACTTGGAAAAAGGTATTCAATGGCAAATAATTTTTTTTCAATAACTAAAGGAGATTTACAACTGCACTCGTTTTTTTCCCAACATGACTTCCTCAAACTTTCCAACCTCAACATTCACCCAAAATCACATCGAGTACTTGACTAGTTGTATGGGTTCCTAATGGTGTTCTGCGTTGATCCATCTCATGCAGCTTGAATATTCACACATTTTCTACAGATGTTGTGGTGGGTGTGGATCATCGATATTGCATCCATTAGCATCAACAACAGCAGCATCTCACACTTTTTCAGTTTGGAATAGGTCTGGTGATGTGGCAGGTCATGGCATAGTATCGTTTTTTTAAGGCAAGCTTTTGAAATGGTAGCAGTGTGTGGATGAGCATTGTCCTTTTGAAATATTGCAACAACAAAAAAATTAGGGTCACTTGTTGCAGGACCTTATTAATGTAACACTGGGCTGTCAAAATGCCTGTAATGAAGACCAAACATAATCTGGCATTGTATTAAATTGGACCCCACACCATGACATCAGGCTTTTTGCATGTGTGGCAACAAACCAGTGATCTTGGTGCTGACCACTGACCCCTGACTACCCACCAAGTTTCATTCCTGTCAGTTGATTCTATGAGTGTATATTAAAAATCCATCCAATGTGAAATAAGGCAAACCTTCCCATTAAGAGACTGCGGCATTAACTAAAAGGGAAAGTACCTCCAAGGTTGCCATGGTCACAGCAGTTCATGCACTCATTGCAGGAGAGTTGTTACAGAGCTTTGGGTCAACCTCTCCCCTTATAGGTCCCTGCTGAGACATCAGAGACTCTCAGACGGCTCCGGAGGCGCGGATCAAAGCTTGCTTCTGTTTGATAGAGGCTTGGCCGCTTTTATGGTAGGGCACGGTGTGTACTTTAGGTGCTGTGTCATGATATTGCCCCCATTTCCACAGCAGTATGCACATGCACATTGAATTATACCCTACAATGGACTGGCATCTTGTTCAGAGGGTGTTGCACCATGGGGTGCTGCGCCCAATGATTCTGCATAGGCTCTAGACCAATTGGGAACCTGGCACCTGGCAGATGGATGGAAAAGAACTCAAGTTGATAATCACAGCAGGTTGCAGGAGTGTTCCAGGTTGACATAGTTTTAGTTTATAGCCAGTTCAAAACCACATCTACTTCAGTAGTGCTTTCTTGCTGTGAAGCTTCCATTCTACCACATCCCACGAAGATGTTACACTGGATTCACATCTGGTGACTGTGATTTTACGCATACATAGGAACCAACACTTTTGATTATACACACAAGGACAAAGAAGTCAGATGCCTCAGTTAATAAGTTCCTATATCATTAGGTCAGAAACTAGTCTTCTTTTCTCCCCAGGATGTGATTGGCGCCCCAGCACTAATGGCTGTCTTACTTCCTGGCTTGATGTAATGTAATTCTGTGTGGGGCATCTGCTTTTCAGGCCTAAATTCTAATTATCTACTAAATATCTTATATAGATAAAGATAAGTATTAAAGATTCCCAAAGTATTAAAACTCCCAACACTTGTTTCAATTTTTTGGAAGGAATTACCCAAACAATAACTGCTATTACATCATTACCGCCTCCACTTCCACACCATTACACCATTGTCACCTCCACCGGCCTGCATTGACCTTTTAACCCAAGGCAGGTGTGATATATGGATTCATACAGTTGTCATCAAACCCTGACCCCATCATTTGTATTATTTGCACTTCAACTGAAATCTAGCCTTATGAGACCATGCTATGTTCTTTCAGTCTTTATCTGTCCATGTTTTGAGTCAAAAGGCTATGATAGGAACATGGTTGCCATCTTGAAAGTTGCCATATTTCATTTCTATAATAAAAGAGTGTCCTGCAACTTTTTATGCACTCTGTAACATTGGTGGGCTCCATGCCTACTGCAGCCTCAGCTTTCTGTTCTTGGAAGTGAAATTCAGCATGGCCTTCTATTGCTAGCTGTAGTGGTGTTGAACATGGTGTTATTCATTCTGAGATGCTTTTCTGCCCATCACAGTTATTTAGACTGGTTATGATGGTAAATAGTAAAAAAAAAAACTGGCAGTGATTTAACATGCGATTACAATTACATTTGTAGAGATACCTTTCAGTCTGGATGCTTTATCTGCTCAAAACTTTCAACTTCTACAAATCTAGAGCGATGGTAGAGTAAGAGTCCATGAAAATCACCAAAGCTTACTTACTGATGCTGACCTTGTTACCATAGCAATCCATGCAGATACCTTTGCGATATCTAGACATGCAAATCCTACCTGTTAATCACAGACAGTCATCAGATACAAACAAAACAAGACAAGATTTCTTTCTTAGCAGCAACACTGTTGCATTCTACACTAATGCCAATGGGGCTGAAGCATGCGATGCTAGGAAACCAGAAGAGTGGCTTCCATAGGAGCAAAAATGGCTCACTGTTATTTTCCACGCACTGGTACACTTCAATCTGAGAGCATGAGAGCACCATATCTGAAGAGGAGGAGAGCGAATACACAACCACTCCCATACCTGTTTATCAGATGCAGTGATACCATACCCATATATATATATATATATATATATATATATATATATTCACACACCGTTTTCATGTTCAGCTGGCTTGGTGTGTTTGGAGCAGCTGCTGTGTTAGTATGCCGGTCACATCTCATCTCTGCTGATGTGTGGTCCGATAAACCCACTTAAGCTTCCTCTGTGAAGTCTTTATCTGAAACAACCCAGTGTTATCTGCCTGACGCAGTCGCCTCTTGACCACAACAGTATCGAACGTGGGATGGTAATATTTCCTCATTCATAAATCATCTGTTGAATCAATTTTTTTTTCCTTTTCTTTGAGGCCTAATGCTGTAAACACTGTTTTTTCCATCACTTTACCAAGGGACCTACTGTATATTAAAATTGCTGAAATAACAGAGCTTGTTGTAGTATGTAAACTCTTTTAAGTGCATTAATGCTCATTAAATTATCACTATATTGACAAAAAAGGCAATGGGACACACCTCTTTATTGTTGAATTAAGGTGTTTTATTCCAAACTGATTTTAGAAATGCATGCAGTTAGAGCTGCAAAAGGGGGACTGACTCCACATTAACGTTTATAGATTTAGAATTGGATGTCATAAAAGCATCTAAATGTATAATGTGCAGTTGTCTCTATGGTTCTGTTCATATAGTGTATACACACTGACAGGCCACAGGAACAAGTATCGTGTCCCATGACTTATGCTAAGTCCTTTGAAAGCTAGGGAACCTGAGGAATATGTGTGTGTGGTCTCCTGCATTGAATGTGGAGGTCATTTCCAGAGTCAATTGTTTATTTGCAGTTAAAGTTAAAGCCAGTTAAAGCCAGACTGATCTTTGAATGATCCTTATTACCCACTGCACTGTCCACTGTAGGTTGTAATGTCTACTTTGACATATTACCGTTTTTCACATGTGACACTAAGGCATCATAGCTCTTTAAAAGGGACATTTCTAAACTCTTAACATTTTTATCATTTTTTAACTTGTTTTCTTTGCATTATTTGAGGTCTAAAAGCTCTGCATCTTTTTTTGTTATTTCAGCCATTTCTCAATTTCTGCAAATAAATGCTCTAAATGACAATATTTTAATTTGGAATTTGGAAGAAATGTTGTATAGCTAAATAGCTGAGAAATAGCTAAATCAGAGAAACTGTTCAGAAACTGAAATAGTCTCTTATTTTTTTTCCAGAGCTGTAAGTAAAACTCAACCATATAATAAATAAATGGTTCTTAAACTTGTTCTTACTGCTGTTAACCGGCAGTGAGAGGCAGGGCAGTCACTCATTAGAATAAATGTATGTAAGATATGTATCCTGCGGGGCACAATTACACACTGACACACTCACATGCATCTATTCCTGTCCCAGATTAGGACAGTCCACCCTACCTCAGGTCTGACTAGCCTACATTTTCCATACAAGCTTTCGTGAGCTGTTCATATTCTTAATGCAAATGTGGCCCATAAATCTTCCACAAAACTTTGATGAAAGGACGGTAAATGATTCCAGCGACTTCACAGACACTCACGGTTGGGCTTAGATGTCTGTGCCTTCTGCAAGAGCTTGTTAACATATGCAAATTCGATCCTGGTGTGGTATTTAGATGACAAATTGCTACTTTGCCTTCGCCTGGAGATGCCAAAAGGGCAGGCCAAGGCCTGAGAGGGAGCTAGGTAAGGGGGGAGCTCTAGGCAAAGGCAGGGGCGATTTTTTTGGGGAATTGTTTGCGTCTGCTTTCATGGCACTCTGGAGGACAAGAAGCTAGACTCGTAAAGGGCAGACTGGTCACACTGCAAAACAAAGTCATATTTAATGGAATCGTATTGAGACTGACATTATTGGCTATAAATTATTTTACAGTGTTTCTGACACATTTATTTATCATGGGCTTAAAGGAGGTTTGAGTTAGTGAGAGATGGTTTTGAGGTGTCCATACTTTGCACATTACTGTGTTTTCAGTACAGTCAGTTGACAGTTCACACAAAAGCTAAGAAGATTATAAAGTAATTAGTATTTTAACTAAAACTCCAAATCAGAAAAGGTTTGGACATACTGCAAACGGGTCTTAAGATGTGTAACAGAAAGTGGTGGTTGTTACATTTTTTTTTATTTATTCCACATTCTTAATTGGGTACAGTTCAGTATGTCACACCCTCTTTGTCTGCAACCATCCTTTGTAATCTGTGCAGCACGTGGTTTTGCATTGTCTTGTTGAAATATGCATTGTCTTGAAATGTGCAAAGACATGTACTAATTCTCTTAATTAATCATGGGTGTGTTTTGGGCGTAAATAAACCAATCAGTGTATCTTGTCATTCCCTTTAAGAGGCAGGTGCACTCTGACTTTCGTGCATTCTTATTTTAACAATGCGGCGCTTTGTGCGTCTCAGCAGAGGGTACTGCCCTGTGTGTTTACGCAGTGAAGGTACGCCAGCAGCTCATTTAAGCGAACAGCAATGCAGTGGTCTATGCGCACTGGGTGCACCTATAGTATAGGAATGGACTCTGATGATTGACTGTTGTCTAGGTTCATTTCATTCAGTGGTGCACCTGTGCTTTCTGCCCCCAAATTAGCAACACGCCAGAAATTTGCCTGAACACACCTCACTTCCAGACCACCACGCCCATCAGTGTAGATTTAGTCCTATTTTGAAGCGCAAGGTGTGAAAATAGACCGTTGACGGGGTGTAAGGTAGCAAAGAGCATTGCAACATAATTGCTTATGTTGCTTAAGATCTCAATTCCATATCACAAAAGACCCTGACTTTTGGATTTGTTGTCGAGAACAGTCTGGATGCTTCTTTAAGTCTTTGGCCTGGAGCTTACATGTCTATTTCATCCAAGAAAAGATCTGGAATACTGTTTTGCCTGATCACAATACAGGTTTCTACTGTTTAAGGTTTTTTTTACCTCATTGCTAGCCTAAACAAATAATTATTACATTTGGAAAGCTCAGATTGCCCTGCTTTAATTTTATTTATTTAATTATTTTCTTTCAAATGCAGTAGTACAGAACATGTGTGCTTACAAGACAATACAGGTATAATATGTCTTACTCAACAGTCCATGGATATTTGCATCTCCTCCAAAGTCCTTATACAATTCCTCAAGGAAGAAAAGGTAGAAAAAAATGCAGATTTATGTAAGAATGCAAAAAAATAAGTACATATAGTACGTGTATATTAACAGAAAAAAAAATTGAAATGTGTGTTTTTAATTGTAGGATTTCAGTTATGCTTTCCATTAAATACACATCCTAAACCACTTTTCCTCCATTGTTGTATTAAGGGGGGGCTGTGGCTTTAGCCGTAATCATTTTCTTAGTGATCAAAAGAAGAATTCTTGCTATTAATACCTGGTTTCTATCTGTTACTTCCTCTGGTATAATTCCTTAAATAAAGCATGATGGTATAGAATGGCAGTTATATATTCAGGCATTTGTTTATTTCATTTTGTATGTTTTTTTCAATATGCTAGTTAGTTTAGACAATCCTAAAATATGTTTTTTGATAAAATGAGAGTCCTTAAATATCTCATTCTAACATTCTATTCAAATTCCTTCCAGACTTGGCTATTGATAATCTTATTGGTAATGTCCCTTACTGCATGATCATTTCCAATTGTCATCTGAAATTGTAATGTTCGAGGGGTTAATGTTAACATTGTAAATATCAATTCCAGTTTCCTGTACTGTGTTTGGAGCTCTGTTGGTAAAGTAGTCTCCAGAGTGAATAAGAGTCTGTAGAGAGAGCGTGCAGTTAGAGTCAGCCTCAGGCTGTCCTGCTGAACCCTAGAGCTCTCCATATATACGACCCGTGTGGAAAAGATGCTATCGGCATTTTCATTTGCATGTTTTGGCAGAAACCCACTGATTCGAGGTCACAGCTTCCCCTCACATACTGACTGACAGTATGACTCTCGATCTTCCGCAATGCATGGAAATCTTTAGTTTATTTATTTATTTATTTAACAGCAGCAAATGTAAATGAATATACCATTAATTAGCGCTGCATGTCTAATGACTTGGCTCAGTCTCGGTGCTCTGCCTGGCTCCACTGAATCATCACACCATAACGAATCTACACAGCAGGCCTAAAACATAGAGCCACAGTTATTACCAACAGTGGAACATTAAATCAGCTCTCAAATGAATTGATTTATATGTGTATGTTATATTAAATATATTGTGTTGCATACATTTGTCTTTTTCAGATTTAGATGTTGAAAACAATGATCAGGTAAAAAATAGCACAGAAAAGAACATGATATACCAGCATATGTAAAAAGAAACCTCGTGTACAAATATCATACAGTACCAGTCAATGGTTTGGACACACCCTCTTTTTATGCAATGTTTTGCATGTACTTTTACATTATGTGTATTGATGTATTAAAGCTATACAGAGTCACATGATTTTGCAGCTGTAATCACATTTAAGAAAATACCTAAACATGAAGAATAACATTATCCTATTAAAAGTGACCTAATAATAAATACACATGTGGGCACATGAAAAAATGATTACAAAATAAATGACCACCATTTACAAACAGGGATTAGTTGAAAAATGCACTGAGGTGAAAAAGGTATTCTCATTAAAATAGACCACAATATATTGTGTTAACATTGCTAATTTGTGTCATTTTTGCTTTCTCTTCCTGAATAGCCATAAGCTGATGGCATGTTCTGAACCTGCAGAATAATCTCAAATATTAGAAACATATAATTAATCATAATCAGGTTGGATTTTTTTTTTTATATTGCAGTATACATACAGTCTTAATTTTAGATAGAAAGAAAGAAAAAAGTGATCCTATATAAAAGTAATATGATCTTATGTGAGAAGATGTGAAAAATGATTGTATCAAGGAAAAAAATGCATGAAAAAACGTGAATTTATAATGGAAACACATAGCATCACATGGGCATTACATAACATAAGTGTTTTTCATTGGACAGCGACGATATCATTTCTGTAGGGCTAACTAGACGTGATTTTTTTCACAGAGAGAAAAAAGAGAGTGAGAAAGAGGATCTATTTTATATTGATTCTAGGCTCTGTTTTCCACCTTTTTTAAAGTTAGCATTTCGCAGGAGATATGTTAACTGCGTTAGACCATACCTCTCGACATTTCCTTGCCTTTGGCCACTAAGGAATCTATTTATGGGAAGAGCTGTATACAGTTTGTGTGATGGGCAGTGCTGCACCGCGGGCTGCCAGCAGGGGGACTGGTAGAAATGGTAGAGTGGGATCCCAAATCTCCAACTCCCAGAATCCCCGGCGGTGATTAGTGTCAACCAGCTGCACATGTGCACTACCCTATTTAAACCTCAGTCTAACCAGACCTCACTGTTGCACCTTCACAGAGGGGTGACCGGTACTAGAGGGTATAAGAAAAGAAAAGAAAAGAGAATAAAATAAAAGGTGATCTCAAAAAAGGAAAGTGATCACAGCAAGCATCACAAAAAGAAAATAAAAGAAAAAAAAAAGGTGGTCTCAAAATAAGGAAAGAGATCTGAAAAGAAAGCCACACAGAAATAAAATAAAATAAAAGAAAAGAAAATATCTTGAAAGAGAGCATAAAGAGAGGACTGAGCGGTGCTCAGCCAGTTCTAAGTTTGGTTGTGTTTTAGTTTGGTTTATTTGAAGTTTAAAGCTGTCTTTTGTTGGTACAAGCCATTTTGTGGCATTTCCTTTGTTCTGTTTCCCGCCTTTTTTTCCACACCTCTTGTTGGGGATTTTTTCCCACTCATTCTCCAGTCTCCTTGGAGAAACATTCACCTAAGCACAACACATTTCAAATTATTATCCCAATCCATAACTAGAACTAAATAATACAAAATAGAACTATATCCTTATAAGTATATAAATATATATAAATATATATCCTTTTATATATTCATATCTGCTCTGCACTTGGATCCCACACCTACCCCAACCGTAACAGAAAGGTGCAACCATCAATGGATCCAGCAGAAGCAGGCACGCTGAAGGAAATCCTTCAGCTTCAGGGAGCAGCCATAGGCCGCCATGAGGACATGTTGCAGCAAATGATGCAGCAGCTGTCCCTACTAGTAAACAGCCGCACTGAGGCAGCTACAGAGGTGGCTGCTCCACAGCCCCCTCCTCCTGAAACCCCTGCACCAGGGGTAGCACCTCCAGCTCAGGGGGACACACTGATTGCTACTCCTGAGCGCTTTGGGGGGGAACCAAAGAGAGGTGTAGAGGGTTCCTGCTCCAATGTTCATTGTTTTTTGAGCAACAGCCCTCACGGTTCCCTTCAGAGCGCTCAAAGGTGGCCTTCATAATCTCCCTTCTTACCGGGAAGGCTCTGGCCTGGGCTACGGCATTGTGGGAGCAAGGATCTTTAGACTGCACAAGCAGTCAGGCCTTCACTACAGCTCTGCGCCAAACCTTCTACCAGCCTCCTGGTGGCAGGGAAGCTGGCCCCCGCCTTCTGGAGCTTTTCCAAGGTGCACGCTCTGTAGCAGACTACGTTATAGAATTTCGTACTTTAGCTGCTGAGAGCGGTTGGGATGAAGGGGCCTTAAAATCTATATTTCAGCGTGGTCTTAACGGGAGGATTAGGGATGAGCTAGCCACACGAGACCAGCCCTCTGACCTGGCCGGGTTGTATGAAATGTGTATTCGCCTCGACACCCGTATGCGTCAGAGAGCCAGAGAGCGGGCTTATGGTGCGCGGGCTCAGGTGCATAACCTGCCGGACCTTGCTTCCCCTGTTCCTTCAACACCTACACGGGAGATGCCTGAGCCCATGCAGCTTGGGGGCACTCATCTGCCTAGTGCTTCATCTAGCCACTCCCTTTCTGGGATGGCGCAACAGGCTTCTCCCCGCAAATCGGGAAACGCAAGGGTCTATCCTGGAAGGGGGAGCCGGGACTAGACCAAGACGCATCCCCCGCGTCCGGTTTGACCCTCATGGCAACGCTTAGTTGGTCCTCCCAGCGACTTACCCGAGTTGAGGCCTTTGTGGACTCTGGGGCTGCGGGTAGTTTTATAGATTCCAAGCTTGCCATGACACTTAGACTTCCCCTTGAACCCTTGGACCACCCTTTGCCTGTCCTTGCTATCGATGGGCGGGCTGTTGGTTCAGGGTATGTCACGCATCGCACCCAACCACTTACCCTCCGTGTTGGTGACCACGTTGAACAGATAGAACTCTATCTGACACAGGCCCCACGCTTGCGGTTAGTCTTGGGTTACCCCTGGCTACAACAACACAATCCTCGGATTGACTGGTCTACAAGATCAGTGTTTGCATGGGGAACTCGATGCCAGGGGACCTGCTTAAGGCCTCCTGACCTGGCCCCCACTTCACCTGTGACATGCCCTGAGCCTACTAGCTCTGACCTCTCACGGGTTCCGAAGGAATACTGGGACCTCCGGGAGGTTTTCAACAAGGATAAGTCCCAAGTGTTACCCCCACACAGACCATATGACTGTGCAATCAACCTTCTCCCTGATACCACACCACCCAGGGGAAGGTTGTTTGCACTATCACCTCCTGAGCGTAGCGCTATGGAGAAATATGTTCAGGAGGCCCTTGATTCAGGATTCATTCAGCCCTCTTCTTCCCCGGCTGGAGCAGGGTTTTTCTTTGTGGGGAAGAAGGATGGTGGCCTCCGACCATGCATTGATTACCGGGGCCTCAATGCCATCACTGTTAAAGACCGTTATCCCCTGCCTCTCATGCAAACAGCTTTTGAGGCACTACAGCAAGCATCCATTTTTACTAAGCTGGACTTACGTAGTGCCTATAACCTGATCCGCATACGGCAGGGGGATGAATGGAAGACTGCTTTCATCACCCCTTCAGGGCACTACCAGTACCGGGTTATGCCCTTTGGGTTGATGAATGCCCCAGCAGTCTTCCAACGGTTCATTAATGATGTGCTAAGGGAGGCCCTGGACCGGTATGCATATGTTTACCTCGACGACATCCTCATTTACAGCCGGTCTCAGGAAGAGCATATCGGTCATGTCAGACGGGTTCTTCAATTACTCCAAGAGAACAGGCTTTTTGTGAAACTGGAGAAGTCTGAGTTTCATACTGAGACTGTCTCATTCCTAGGATTTGTTGTCTCCAAAGGCACCCTCCGAATGGATCCAGCGAAAATAAAAGCTGTAAGGGACTGGCCTCGGCCTGCCTCCCTCCGGCAGGTACAATCCTTCCTGGGGTTCGCCAACTTCTTTCGCCGGTTTGTGCGCAACTTTAGCACTGTGGCAGCACCCCTCACTGCCCTTACGCGAAAGACCCCAGGACCTTTTCGCTGGACCACAGAGGCACAAAAATCCTTTGAAGACATCAAAGCACGGCTAACATCACCGCCAGTTCTTCAGTTGCCTGACCCTGAAGAACCATTTGTTGTCGAGGTAGACGCCTCCGATGCAGGAGTCGGAGCTGTGCTCTCCCAGCGCCAGGGGCCTAAAAAGAAGCTGCATCCCTGTGCTTTCTTCTCGAGGAAGTTGTCCCCGGCTGAACGGAATTACAGCATTGGGGACAGGGAGCTCCTGGCTGTAAAGCTTGCACTGGAAGAGTGGAGACACTGGCTAGAGGGGGCTAAACACCCATTTATTGTCTGGACTGACCACAAGAACCTGGCCTATATACAGCAGGCAAGGCGGCTTAACCCTCGTCAGGCACGATGGGCCTTGTTTTTTGGCCGCTTCCATTTTTTGCTGTCGTATAGGCCAGGTTCAAAAAACACTAAGCCAGACGCCCTCTCTAGGCAGTGGTCACATTCCAGCCATGATCCCTCTTCCGAACCTATCCTGCCAGCCGCACAGATTCTGGCTCCTCTCCGCTGGGGCATTGAAGATGCAATAAGAGGGGCACTGAACCGAGATCCTGATCCTGGAGGTGGGCCCACCAACCGGCAATACGTGCCTGCCAGTGTCCGCCAGCAGGTCCTACAGTGGGGACACTCCTCTCCTTTCTCTGGGCATCCTGGGGTCACCCGAACCAAGGAGTTCCTCTGTCGGCGGTTTTGGTGGCCTGGAATGGAGAGGGATGTCCGTGTCTTTGTTGCGGCCTGCCAGGTCTGTGCAAAGAACAAGACACCCAGGTCTCGACCACCAGGTCTGCTCCATCCCCTACCAATTCCAGCCTGTCCTTCGTCCCATATTTCGCTGGACTTTGTGACGGGTCTGCCCCCCTCCAGGGGGCATACAGCTATCCTGGTAATAGTTGATCGGTTCTCCAAGGCATGCAAGTTTGTGGCCTTGCCGAAACTTCCCTCTGCCAAGGAGACAGCTGACTTGCTATTACAGCACGTCGTCAGGGTCCATGGGATGCCCAGTGACCTAGTGTCGGACTGAGGACCCCAATTTACAAGCAGATTCTGGGGGGCCTTTTGTTGGAGAATGGGGGCCACAGTGAGCTTAGCGTCCGGATTCCACCCAGAATCCAACGGTCAGACAGAACGGGTGAATCAGGACTTGGGTCAGATGTTGCGCTGCCTGACTTCCAGTAACTCCTCTACCTGGTCCGACCAGCTTCTGTGGGCAGAATACGCCCACAATTCCCTGTGGCACTCCTCACTGGGCATGTCACCCTTCGAGTGTCAGTTCGGCTATCCTCCACCATTGTTTACGGAACAGGAGAGGGAAGTAGGGGTCCCCGCTGCTGACCAGTATGTTCGGCGCTGTCGTCGAGCCTGGCAGAAAGCACGGGCATCTCTCCAGGCAGTGACGGAAGCCCGAAAGCGGACTGCTGACAGAAAGCGTCGTGGTACCCCTGCATTCCGCATTGGACAGCGGGTCTGGCTCTCGACCCGGGACCTTCCACTCCGCGGACAGTCCCGTAAGCTGGCACCCCGGTTCATCGGTCCCTTCAAGGTGGCACGGCGCATAAATCCTGTGACTTACCGCCTGCAGTTGCCCTCTAACATGAAAGTCCATCCCACCTTTCATGTATCAAGGCTCCGGCCGTTCCTTTGTGGTGCTCCAGACCCAAGTGCCCGGCCGCCTGCCCCACGCCTTATAGACGGAGCTCCGGCATACACTGTCCATCGCATCTTGGACTGCCGTTATGTTAGGGGCAATACTCAGTATTTAGTTGACTGGGAGGGCTATGGCCCCGAAGAACGTTCATGGGTCCCAGCACGCCACATCCTGGATCCCGAACTTATTCGGGAGTTTCGACGTGACCGCGCTGCGGGCTTGGGGACGTCGGGTGCCGCCCCTAGGGGGGGGGTTCTGTGATGGGCAGTGCTGCACCGCGGGCTGCCAGCAGGGGGACTGGTAGAAATGGTAGAGTGGGATCCCAAATCTCCAACTCCCAGAATCCCCGGCGGTGATTAGTGTCAACCAGCTGCACATGTGCACTACCCTATTTAAACCTCAGTCTAACCAGACCTCACTGTTGCACCTTCACAGAGGGGTGACCGGTACTAGAGGGTATAAGAAAAGAAAAGAAAAGAGAATAAAATAAAAGGTGATCTCAAAAAAGGAAAGTGATCACAGCAAGCATCACAAAAAGAAAATAAAAGAAAAAAAAAAGGTGGTCTCAAAATAAGGAAAGAGATCTGAAAAGAAAGCCACACAGAAATAAAATAAAATAAAAGAAAAGAAAATATCTTGAAAGAGAGCATAAAGAGAGGACTGAGCGGTGCTCAGCCAGTTCTAAGTTTGGTTGTGTTTTAGTTTGGTTTATTTGAAGTTTAAAGCTGTCTTTTGTTGGTACAAGCCATTTTGTGGCATTTCCTTTGTTCTGTTTCCCGCCTTTTTTTCCACACCTCTTGTTGGGGATTTTTTCCCACTCATTCTCCAGTCTCCTTGGAGAAACATTCACCTAAGCACAACACATTTCAAATTATTATCCCAATCCATAACTAGAACTAAATAATACAAAATAGAACTATATCCTTATAAGTATATAAATATATATAAATATATATCATTTTATATATTCATATCTGCTCTGCACTTGGATCCCACACCTACCCCAACCGTAACAGTTTGTATATATATAAAAAGTAAATCAGTGCATCTGCTTGTTGGATGTGTACTGTTTCCTCCTCAACACTCAAGTCAGTCATCGCTGATTCCCACTCACTGGCTTGGCTCCCACATAGCATGATGCCCCCAGGCTAGAGGGGCACTGAGGACTGGATGCTTCCTCGCTCTTGTGAGCTTGGTGGCCTGGGGATTATTGCAAAGTTTGACAGTTGTGTACATACAGTATGAGTCTGTGTACTCATAAATATTGCAATATGAGTTTTCAGCATTAACACAAAAAATATGCGACAGAGGTAGTTCTTTATACTAGACTGTGCTGAGTAAGAGGGTCATAGTGAACACACACACTCAAAACTACTTCAAATACTTCTTATTCAATAATGTCTGAAAATAAGTTTGTTACAGTTCATGGGAACTGTGGCAGTCCAGATCAGATTGAGAAAATCAAGAGCAGTTTTGGACATAACTTATTGTATGCTGGTAAAACAGACAAATCAAAGCCTTTTTAATCTGCGGTCACTTTAGAACGTGACGAGTCACTTATGTTCCCTGCATTTGTCGCTTGTCGGCGTCAAAGCTGAACACGCACGTATAGCATGATACAGCTTACGACAAGAAAAAAAGCACAGACAAAATTGTATTCATCCGGTCATGAATGACATTCAGAATGACATCCAGTCCTTTTTATTCCCGCTTGAAAAATATACATTTTGGATGGAAAATATGGTATAAATATGAGGAATCGCTTAGCCACTTTATTCTGCAGCTATGGTCTGCAGACCATGTTATGACCATTTTATGACCATAATTCATTTGCATAAAGTTGAGAAAATTTCAACTCTGTGTTGCTTGTCACTCTGCCGCGTTGTCGCTTGCCGCCGTGTCCCAGTGACAAATCACACCCTGCCATTAGAAATGAATGGTCACCTGTCACGTTGTTGCTTTCCAGTCCAAACGCAGGGTCAGACTGCCTAGGACTTCCAGGCTGACTTTGAAAGGTGGAGCACTGTTTCAGTGTGCAGCATTGCAAAAAAAAATTAAGTCTATATATTGGTGAAAAAAGTGTCTAAGTGAATTCTCACAAAGTATCTAAAGCATCCACTGATTCTATATAGTGCCCAGTAATATTGTAGCACCACCTGGGGTGGAGTTATAAAGCCAGTTCATAGTCCAATTAAAATTTGATTAAGAACATGAGAGAGTGTGAAAGACCACCAAGCGAGCAGTGGTGCTCTTGTAAAAAATTGTGGATCCACCAGGATAGAGCCTTATTCACCCTCCACACCAATTTTAAGAGGCATCAAACAGGCATTAAACACATGAAAACATTCACATGACCCCCCACAAACATCATAACCCCCCTAATAACACCAAACAAAGAAGAAGAGCTGCCGCTGAGCATGCTGGGAGCTCCACAATAGCTTGCACAGTTGTATCTCAGTTTCACTAATAGCAAGATACTGTCTTGGTGATTGTGCTGGTAATATAAAAACCTAGCATTAAAGAGAACGGCTTCGCTTCGCTTTGCTGCTCCTTTGTTTATGAATCTGCTGATGACCTCTCTGGGCAGGGGGCTTTCTGGTTCAACAACTCGTGAGACAAAATCAAGTCAAATGACTATATAGTGTCTACAGTATATTTCACCCTTTTTGACAGCTCTACATTCAGAGTTAACCCTACCAGACACTCCGACCCTTTTAGAGCATTTCTGCCTCACTTCTTACTGAGCTAATCAGCAAACCCAGCAACCCTCCTGACTATTAGTCTGAAGTATCAGGTCATTCAGAATGTAGAGTAGATGTTCACTCACAGTAAAGCTCTCTTTCTCTCCGAGACAGTTGTCTTCCAGGCCCTGGGGCGGTTCAGTGGACGGTCAGTGTAATGGGCAGCAAAATGACAAAGCCTCTCACTCTCTCACTCACTCGTGACTTTGCTTCATCTGACGTCTCCTTCATCCATGATAGGAGAAGGGGAAGAGTAGGGTAGAGCTTGAATGGCGCTGCGAGAGAGATTTGAGTGTTTGTTGTTCCTGTGAGCCCTGTGGGGAAGACCATTATCATAGGAAACAGCACACAGCCATGAGCTCATCGACCACTGCCGTGTTGGAGTTTGCGGGTGTTCATTGTTCGCTGCGCGCTGCGCTGCATGCTGCTGTCATTGCATTGAGGGAAGATACACAGGCAATCTTATTCCTTGTGCACACCTGTGGCCTGATTCTTTATACAAGATACACACACACACAAACACCTGTGGCCTCCATCCTTCAGGAACTTATCTTGTTGGCCTCATAGGTTTTGTTGAGGCTAGAGGAGCATGAATTTAAAAAAGTTAGTCTTGGGTCAATAAAGCAAGCCATAGCAAGTGTGTATAGGGTTGGATGTAGTTTAGTGCATCGGGTTATTGATGACAGGGTTACGGGTTCAATGGCCAGATTGGACAAGATGCCTTGTTTGAATTTTTAGGCAAGGTCTTTATCCCTTACTTCTTCCCAGGTATTGCAGTGATTTGGGATAAAGGAGGATGCCATATCTGAGTTACTGTAGCCTTTCTGTCTCGCAACATACTCACTTGGCTGGGTTTAGATAAAATATTTAATGCTAACCATACACTAGACCAGTGGTTCTCAAACTGTGGTACAGATACCACTGGTGGTATCCGAAGCATCCCAAAAGTGGTACACCAGATGACCACAGAAATGCATCTGCTTGCATTGAAATATTAAGAACTGAAATCTATACAGTTTCCTGTATCTGTAATTTTCTTCATCTATCAATCTACAATAGTTGTGTTTAGTTTGTACCCATTAGAACCTGTATGTAAGCTACACTTCAGTCCTTCACTCTTAGAACTACAGTTTTATCATTATTAACATCAGTTTCATTGGTCCTAGAGTAAAACCCTGTGGAACTCCGCAAGATCTACTCTATCAGCCAACTGTCATCAACAGTTCACTACAGTTTCTGCACTACAGTTAATAGATTAAAAGCTAGTAAACACTGTAGTTCACTAATTAGCTTTCTTGTTGTTCTAAGAGTCTCAGTAGGAATACTGTATTAACCAGAAACAATAACTAATCAAATAACTTACCTAAGTATGCTAACTTACAGACTACAGAAGCACAACAGTTGAAGAACAATTACCGAAAGATATGATGGTGTGTATATGTGTGGATTATACGTCTAGATTACTGTGTATAAATAACTTTGTGTGTGGTAACTACATGTGTTTATGTGAAGTGGCTTGTAGGTGGTACTTGAAGGTTTTAGTTTGGTAATCACTGGTATCGATGGCCTAAAAGGTTTGAGGACTACTGCACTAGACAACTTTAAAAAGACTCTTAAAAGACTTTCATTAGACTAAAATCTGACACCCACATCTACAGATAAGTCACAGACGTTTTATTCACAGACAAAGATTTTGCAAAAACTGGAAATCTTGCATTTGCAAGACTACAACTAGATTCTTTCTGAGATTATTTCCCATCATGCTTCCATTACCAGAGTCTCATTGCCAGAATTTCATCCATGTCCAGTTCCACAAATGTTCCCGCACTTGTCTTGCGGCTTCCAATAGCTCTCCTATTGGTTGTTGACATTGTTCACATCAAATCATTGTTTGCATAAGCCAAGTCTCAAGGTTGATTTTATCTAAAACAAACAAAAAAAAAAACGACTGACTTAAGCCTGCAATCCTAACCAAGTTACACTGACCAATCAAGATGACATGACCGCAACTTGACTCTAGCATGACTCTCATGATTTTATCCCGACACTGGAAATTTGTCTGCGACAGTAAAATCAGGTGAAAATCATTTGGTGTAAGGTCAGCGTAAGGTTTGCATAAGGACGCAAAGCTGAGCAGAGGTTTACCAGTCGGCAAAGAATTGTGTGTTAACAAATGTGGTAGAGTTTCAGAAAAATATTCCTTAACATAACACTGTGAAGACTTTGGATAGCCCACCATCTGACATCCATAATATCATCAAAAAATTCAGAGAATCTGGAGAAATCCCTGTGCACAAGAACAGTGCTCAGGGGGAATACTGGATGCTTGTAATCTTCAGGCCCTCAGGTTTCTTGATCCTGAGAAAATTG
Source organism: Astyanax mexicanus (assembly GCF_023375975.1). NCBI lineage: Eukaryota > Metazoa > Chordata > Actinopteri > Characiformes > Acestrorhamphidae > Astyanax > Astyanax mexicanus. Next base: position 41,719,950 of record NC_064411.1, read on the forward strand.
TAGGAATTGAATTACTTGAATGTTTCTGGGCTCAAGAACACTTCAAGAAATAATAGTTTGGGAACACAGTTCGCACTGCATTTCACAAATGAAAATATAAACCTCTATCATGCCAGAAATAAGAATAAGCCTTATCTCAACACCTGCAGTGTCATATAGACCTGCAGTCTTCTCAGGCCCGAAGTTGTTTTTTTAAATGAGATGTGACATTTAGAGTTTAGTAAGTGCATACACTGGATTTATGCTTCATATAAAGTGTTATCTCCAATTAACATTCAATAGTAGACGCACATAATCACCGTAACTGCAGTAATTAGCAGGCTCAGTTAAATCAGCGTCGGAAAGTGGCTATTTGTTTGTTGTTGAAGGTTTGTTTTCTTTATGTTTCAACTTTCTAAGTAGCGAGGAGGTTGATTATCATTAATGTTTAATTGAAGGCAATTATGCTAAATGTAATCAGTCAAGAGACGCTGAGATTATACATTACATTACTGCAGTTCAGGAGAGCAGAGCTACTTCAGTTGCTCTAATCAAAACAGAGACACACTCACATCCATCCCCTTTCACTACACATCGATAAACACACACAACTTAATATGAAGTGATTTAATCGAATTTCACTGACATTTATAACCACTGAAGCACCATGGCAATAATAAACGGTTAATGAAGGTGAGGTGTTGATTTGTTACCGGAATTGTTTTGCCAGTGGAACGTGTTCTGTAATCTACTGATCACTGTTTCTCTGAGTGTGAAATAGGAACAAGTTTATTTACAAAGTTTTAAACATGCCTTGAGGTTTGCATGTATATGTTTGTAGACCTAGGGACGGGAATTGATAATATTTTATTGAAACAAATGCAATTATTGTGTAGTTTGTTTTTTTTTTTGGCCTAATTCTTTATCGATTCTCTAATCAATAAATAATCAGTACATTGTTTTTTGGAAAAAGTAGGCTTACACAGACGTCTTAGTGTTATAATGTTTTAAAACACTATGGCCCCACCCTGCCCCAGACCCATTGCAATGCTTATTGCTATCTTACACCCCTCCAAAAGCCTATTTTCAGATCTTGCACCTGCTTTGATTAAATAGCAAAGGCACTTGTGAAAATATCTACTCCGATTGGTGTGGTGGCCACTGACTGAATAAAAGCTAGACAGATGTTAACAGTCAGAGGTTCATTGCTATCTCGGCAGTGAATTGCCAAGACACACCCCCTCTTGTTACACACACGTGGACATGCAGCAGTGCACAAACCCATAGCGTGTGCCTGTTGCGCATGCTCTATGTAAGTTGGACTTATCCAAGAAACTGCACCCCTAAAATAGCAATGTGCCAAAGTCAGAGTGCAACTAGCTCTTAAAGGGGATGGCAGATGACGCACTGATTGGTTTATTGCAGATTATTCCCAAAACACCCATGATTAACAGGATTAGTACATGCCTTTTGCATGTTTGGAGACATTTCTTCACATACATTTTCTCGTAGTTATGATAGCAAAGGCAAACTGATACCCCCTTTATCCCCATCACCTTGGAAGCTATGAGTGGACAGAGTGCCATCCACCCACCCAGAGAGATCAAGGCCAGCTGTGCTCTCTCGGACTCTGGCAGCTGATGGCGAAGCAGCATGACCCAGAATTCAAACTGACAATCCTTGTATAGCAACATGAGTTTTAATGAGTGTGTCCACAAAATATTTGGACTACGCATATTAGAAAGCTTGGCCCCAGTCCAGCAGTGTTGATATTATTCAAAACTTACATTGTTTACCATTATATTTGATCAGAATGAAAGTAAGCCACAGAGTTGCCTACACACTGTATAGAAGAAGGTCGAACATTATGTGCTTTGTTGTGGCTTTGTTTCTTACTGTTTGCTGTGTGTGGGCAACACTTTCTTACTTTCATTCTGATCAAATGTGATTGTTTCCAACTGTCTTGGGTTGTTTCAAACTCTGCCTCAGCCAACATTGTATGACTTCAAGTGCAAGAAGAATCTTGTCTTATTCAAGGTTATATTTAATTGTATTTGTCATTTCTGAAATTCTGGCTAGACAATAAAGCATTGTTTAGCTAAAAAGATTAAGATATATTTAATGTTTGTCTGTTAAGAATCCGAGACAATTTAACAAGAACCAAACTATGATCAGGCAGGTCTTGTGAAGTGTTCCCAGTATGCAGTGGTCAGTACGTACCAAAAGTTCTCAGAGTAAGGACATCCGGTAAAATAGCAGCCAGGCTATTGATGTTCATAGATGTCTCACGTAAAAAAACACTTTATTTTTTTACCCAAAGTCTTACCGGATAGTGCTATTCATGTTGTATCCTCTCATCATGATGGAATATTAGGGATATAAGGAGATTGTAGCCGGTTAGCTTTTAGCCTTGTCCACACATTCGCCTTCCTAGGTTTTCTCAATTTTTGTCTAACTGGTGAAAATATGCTGGCATTTTCCCTTTTGGTTTTGTTTAGCTTCACTTTGGTTTAGCTGAGGAAGACCTGTTGTAGTTTGTTTTCAAAGAAGCAGATGATACATAGAAGAAATGTTTAAAAACTAGCGTTAGCTTTTAGTCTAGTACAGATCTCCATTTGCCCTCATATTAAAAATTTGAAATGAAATATGATGCCATTGTTCACATTATTGAAGCTACTAGGAAACTGAAATGATATCTTCAGAAATAACAGGTTTTTGGGGCTCTCAGGTGGAGCAGCTGTCTAATAATTGGCCCTATTTTTGGGATATTGCTGTTTCAGTTCCTTTGGTCAAGTTTCAGCCAACTGGGAGTTGCTGGGAGTCTTGTCTCTCCCTCTCCCCATTACAAAGTGCAGTCTGAGCCAGTGAAGTAATGTTGTAGCTAATGTAACAAAATCAAGCTATTAGCAAATTAGCACCTCGGAGCTGCATGATTATGTTTGGTAGTGTTGTGTATGATGTGTGGGATTAAAGCATAACTAGCATGTAAACAGAGTGTTGGGTAAAATAATGGCTGTTTCTGCATGTCGGTAGGCTGTTACAGGTGAGAACTACATCGGGCTTTCTTGAAAATAAAGTCGTTAAGTTGTTTTCAGGTTCAGCTCAAACATATCAGTCTTGATTACAGCTCTACAGCTTCCTAGGACATCGCTCTTCATCAACACTTGGTTTGATTCATTCCATCAAGGCCTCTTCACAGCCAGAGAAGGCTGAGATACCCTTTATGCCTCACTTCCCTTGTTGCCTTCCCTCTGTGTGTTTGCATGTGTTTGTGTTTCAGCACTTCAAAGGCAATGCATCCATCCCTCGCCTGTCTATCGTCCATATTTAATCAGGATCCTCTCTGGGCTGCCTTTGGTGGGGTTGCTCATTGCTCCCTATGGAGCAGGGCTGTAGGCATTCAGAAGCTGGAATTGAGATGAAAGCATGACAGAAGAGGACAGTGGATTGCAGAAGAAAGAAGCAACATGCGTTTCTTTTTAGCTCAGTCCAGTAATTAGGAAGATGAGAAGACTGAACTTGAGAAAACTTCTTGCTGACTGAACTCTTGAGCCGTCTGAATTGTTGAATAACAGCTGGAATTTAATGTCTAGACGATTGGGGCAGAATTTCTATAAAACATCAGGCAGGTCCTTGGCATCAGCAGTCCAAGTACGAGAGAGACCAATTGGTCTTGCTCTTTCTGGCTGGGTAGGTGGCGCTCTCTTCCCATATTACGATCAAGGTGATGTAATGCAGGATGATTAGAGACTGAACTTGAGAAAACTTCTTGCTGACTGAACTCTTGAGTCGTCTGAATTGTTCAATAACAGCTGGAATTCAATGTCTAGACGATTGGGGCAGAATATCTATAAAACATCAGGCAGGTCCTTGGCATCAGTAGTCCAAGTCCGAGAGAGACCAATTGGTTTTGCTCTTTCTGGCTGGGTAGATGGCTCTCTCTTACCATATTATGATCAAGGTGATGTAATGCAGGTTGATTAGAGACTGAACAGAAGAAAACTTTGTGTTGACTGAACTCTTGAGCCGTCTGAATTGTTCACCAACAGCTGGAATTTAATGTCTTTATAACTGGGGCAGAACATCTATAAAACATTAGGCAGGTCATTGGCATCAGCAGTCCAAGTCTGAGAGAGACCAATTGGTCTTGCCCTCTCTCTGGCTCGGTAGATGACGCTCTCTTCCCACATTACACCCAAGGTAATATCGGTCAGCACAGGAGCCTGATGAACTGGCAACAGTTTATAAGTCATAACTCACAGGACTTGAATAATCTAATTAACTTGGACAAGAATCAAACTGTGAGGGCTAGATAATTTTATTTGTGGAATGTTACTGGAATAGCGTGGTCAGTGAAGAACCCCGAGGATGGACAACCATTGAACCGGCCAGAGGGTTATCGGCACCTATGGAGGTCTCAACTTACTCCATTTACAGGACTTGGATCTGCTTCTAATGAATAAAACACTCTGACAGTGTCCAGATTTTGGTGGCTAGATCACTGGGATAACTTGGTCAAAACATCAAGTGGGTTTTGTGGGATATTCTAGGAATACATTGGTCAGTACCTACCAAAGGTAGACCAACATTTGTTTGGACTTATGATTGCAACCTATGTTTTTGCTTTTTAATGAAGCATTTTGTGAGAATGGGTATATCTTCATCTTGGCAATTGGTACTTTAACTAGCATTTCTGGGCAAGCTAAGAGTTATAGAACCACCCCTAAAAGTGAAAGAAGCATTTGGACCTAGGTGGAAGGGTAATACTTCAAAATTTATTGCAGTTGCACAGCATTCTACAGTTTTTCACAAGCCTTGTGCCCCAAGAAGGACAGTTGATAGACCCACAAATCTAGCCGCATTGATGCTAATGGAAGCCCCACTTCACAACTTACAGGACTCAAAGGATCTGCTGCTAACATCCTTATGCCAGATACCTCTCGACACATTCAGAGGTCTTGTGGAACCCATGTCACCATGGGTCAAATCTGTTTAGAAATAAATAACCAGCATGAAATTAAAACGTGTTTGCACAGTCAGGATTCTCAGAATGCAAAGTGTGTTGTAGATGCTGGACAGAGTGCTGGCAGTTTTCTTCTCGAGAAGACACACTCACACACACTCATCTCTTCTGACAGCGGCTGTCACTGCAGCAGTGTCAGAAATGTCAGCTGGCTTTCATAGCCACACACCGACGCGCCAATTATATCATACTGTCACACAGGGCTGCAGCTGAGGCCCTTGTCCAAGGGACTTATGGGATTTTGAGTCCATAGCTCTTTGACCCTTTCAGAAACATTGAGCTCTGCTGAACTCAATTTCCCACTAGCCATTCTTGATATGTTTTTATTTTCTACTTATCCCCATGAACGTTTTCTGGATCTCCAAGTTTAATGTCAGCATCCGGAAAATATGTTGGACCACATCCAAACAGTGACTTTTTGCATTTGACTTGCTGAATGCATGACAAATGTGCAGAGGATGTTTAAGACCTTGGAGATCTAAGAATGTTCAGGTTGGAGCGTCTCCAATTTGGCATGGCTTTTGGGTGGTCCCTATTCATCAGTGGTGAGTACCTTCTGAAAGCAGTCCATATATGGACAATCAACAGATTAACCAAATTGTTATTGAAAGATGATTCTATTGAAGCATCTTCAGAACATCAAGGATGTTTGAAGCTCCCAGTTACTGGTGGTGCATTTCTTCCAACAGTAGTTTATACTGTGGGGGGAGGGTTACAAAAAACGGCTCACATGGCATTCTTTTATACTGGAGACCACAACTAGACATTTTAAAATTAATGAAAAAAACGAAGTAGCCTAAAGTGCCTTTACAAAACCGTTACACAAAACAAAAACGTTATGATGAAACTGGCTCTCATCAGGGTGACATTTGTGCTGGCATGGCTTCCCAGTAAAACAGTGCACCTTCAATCCAGAGCCATCTGATCTACCTGTTGAATTCCTTATATATTGTAGTCATATATTTGCTTTCCAAACTATCGTGCATTGTATATATAAATTATGATTTTGTTTCTTGTGTTTTTGCCTTATTGCTCACCCATATTCTTTTTTCTCTTTCTTTTTCTACTTCTCTACTTTCGTACTCTATCTCTCTTTGTCTGTCTTGGTCTATTTTTGTCCCTGCCCCTCGCTCACACTTGTTCTTGACCACCCCCTCTCCCTCCTGTCTGGCGTCTGAGGGATGATTAACGGTTTGGTTTCCGTCTGTTCGAGCAGTCTCTTCAGATCCTTATCCTGTCCTTTCGTTAGCTTGTTCTTCGCATTTTATTGAATGTAATTTATGGTAAGAATGATAAAATTTCACCAGATTGCCAACACTATTTTCAGGTTTGAACAGATGGATGGCACAATGGTGGAAAGAGCACATAGAAGGGTGGCATCATCTAATTACGTTTGCTAAGTTGGACTGTGTATTGGCAAGAACTTTGAGAAACAGTATGTATCACAATACAGTGGTTACAATTCAATTTACTGTACTGATATATTGCAATACTGTAAGCAAGATGATATATTATGTCAGATTTTATGAAAATAGCCATTGTTGGAATTTAATCAAAAGACATATTTTTGATTGTTGTCCAACGTTTGTCATTTCTCATGGAACCCTGCATTGAAAGTTGATGCAGTTCTCAGAGCCATTTGCCCACACAACATTGAAAATGGAATTTTCCATTCATCTCACACCCACTATCAGGTCTCTCTCACATCTTATGCAGGTGTGGGGTTCTTAAGTCCATCTGTCCTCTGAGGTAACACTTGAAATCCCATGACTTTTGGCATGCCGGTGTATTTTTAGAAATTATTGCATTGTACTGCTTTTGTTAGCCTTCAGAAATAAACGTTACCTGACTTTAGTGCCAGTTTATTAGTAATAGTTTTTGTATCGATATGGGCAGACATATGATCTGATACCACTATCTGCCACCCAGTTCTTATACTGGTGAATCCCTGCTAATTACACATGTTTATGTGGCTTATTTGAATGTGTTAGTGGAGCTCATTAAAGAGCACAGCATGTATAGCTGAGAGAGAGGGAAAGAATGGAAAAGAGAGGGAGAGACAGAGAAGAAAACAGACAGATGGCCACTGATACCTCCAATGGCGCAATTCAATATGGAGCAACATATGATTCTCATGGTTCATACTTTAAACATACAAACATGCCCACAAATGTATATATATATATTTTTTTTTTCTAGACCCAACTGAGATGAGGTGATTTGGGATGAGCTGGACTATCTCTAACTATGTCTTTCTTTCTCTTTTTTTTTCTTTCTTTCTGCACAGAAACGAAAGCTGAACTGGAGGATCTGATGACAGACATCAAAAAACTGGCCAACAAAGTGCGCTCCAAGTTAAAGAGTGAGTTGATGTAAACCCACAACTATCTATCTGAAACTAGGACAAAAATAATTAAAATATATATTAAAATACATTAAAATTACATTAAAATTACATTAACCACTTTATATATCTTGGGCTGATCAGACATCAGCATAAATGCAGCTAAAGCATATGGACTAACTTATTTAGGACACTTTTTAAAAGTTAGGGGGTTTGTGCTGTTTGTGTTACCTTTGGAGTAACTCTGCAGGGAAGATTTAGAACGGTTGTCCACATACAGTGTATATTAGGATGGAATGGCAGCAGAAAAGGTGTATTTATGGGTAAAAAAAATGACAAATAGATGAGTGTGAGTCAGAAAATGAATTTCAGGACCTGCCCTATATATATATATAAAGCTTACACTACACATCACACAATCAGATTATACAATTTGGAGTGTGTTTGAAGAGTACAGATTTCACTAAAACGGTTATTTTAAAATAAGACAGAAAAAATTGCAATATCAATATAGTTGTTTTGCTTTTTTAGATGAAAATTCAAGATTCAATGAAATTACAAAATGTACAACCAATAGAACATATAGAAGTGTACATGGGATACAAATCCTTATCAGTCATACAGTCATACAAGTGTTTTACAGTTAGTTTTAAAATAGTCCAATGTTGTTTTCATTTTTAGTTCTTAGCAGGTATTTGTATTTGATTAATAACCATTTTACACCTAGTTTTCATATAGAAACATAGGATGTGCCAATAAAATTGCTTTTTTTGTGTCAACAATAGGCTTTTAATACGTATGCTCCAGTTTAATACATACCCTCTCTCTCTCTCTCTCTCTCTCTCCTTGTTGAGCACAATCAAATGTTTCCTAGCTGTTATTGATCGAGGTCCCTGCTCCTATTGTCACTTGGATATTTGTTTAACTAACAGGTGATGAATAGCCTGGGGTGGGGTTGGGTAAGGTAGGGGGGAGGCAGAGGCAGGGACACTGCTTCTCAATCGATGAGCTCTATAGGCTGCAGTTGTGATGTGGTGTGGTGTGGTGTGTGTGTCACATGGCTGACTGGCAGCAACACACAGCTTTATAGCCTTACTGTGCAGCCTTTTCTCCATTCAAACTGACTTCTATTAGTCTATTTGTGCAGAAAATGGGTATAAATTACACACAAACGATGTCTGAATGATTCAACGTTCACTGTTATTGTGTCCTAAGCTGCCATTGATAGGAAAATTAAAGGCAAAAACACACTTCTGAGATAAATAATTTAAAAAACATTTTCATATCAGCCTTTTTATTACAGTGTCATATCAGCTTTGACAATAGAAAGTGCTGACATGTTTTAGGGCTTGTTTGTTGCTGCAATAGAGACAATTTGAAAGGTTGTAATGGGCCCTTTTGCATTTCTTAACATGTAAATACTAGTAAACTACTGTATTTTATGGACTATACGGCACACGGTATTATGAGGCGCAATGAATGTCTATTTTCTGGACTATTTTCATACATAAATTGCACTGGATTAATAATAACATTTTAGGCGACAATAGTAAGGAACAAGGGTGTTGTCATGTTTCCCTTCTAATTGGGAAACTGGTGGAAGTAAACAAAACTATAATTATTAAAAAAACATTCTCTTTTAAAGTCAAACAAGTGATGGATGTTAATCTTCACAGATTTCTCTCCCAAAAAAAATTATTTGGGTGAATAAAGCACTTCTGTTTATTTGCAGTAAGCTTAGATTTCCAATATTTTTGCGCAGTTAGCAGCAGCGCTAGCCATGGTTAGCAGAGCTTAGCGCTAATAAATGCCACCTGATAGCGTTACACTGAGGAACCCTGGTTCATCCCACATAGCTTGTTGTAACATGGTAAACACAGGCTACATTCCAATATACTCACATCTGAATGTCAAAAGAGCTAGCTCTCCTTTTAGCGGCTAATGCTAATACTGCTTCAGCCTCAGTGCTGGAGAAACTTCACTGAAATTCCTGTATAACGCTGTACTTCAGTAGAGTGGCTTTACTGCTTCTTACAACCTGACTGGTAGAATTCTTACATAAGGTGCACCAGATTTTAAGGTACAGTGTTGATTTTTGGGAAAGGATTTTAAGTGCCCCTTATAGTCCAAAAAATACGGTAATCCAAAAACTGTATGTAGAAATGTATTTGTTGATTCTAACTGGCAAGCTATGCCATGTCTGTCCTGACTACATTGACTGACTTGGCTATTTAGCTAAGCTAATAGTCACCAGTGAAATTACAAGATTCAACTCTCTAAGTTTTACATTTTGGAGAAATCAACATGTGAGACAATATGTTACCTAAATGTCTGTTTTAAGCTTTAAAGGTCTAATGGTCTAAAGGTCACAATGCTAACATTAACTGCTGCTAGTTTAAAGCTAGAATTAACAAGCAAATATCTGTTACCAGGCTAGTGATAGTTAGCATTATTTTAGCATTAGCATTATACCTAGAATGTACTTGCTTCAGCTATTCCAAATGAAATGCATTTTTCCAATCTAAGTACTTTTATTGTACAATCCAGTCACCATCATTATACTGCGCTGTCTACTGTGTGAGGTAATGCCTTCTATGGTATTTCCTTGTACACATTACACTGTAAATTGTAGAATGTTAAATGTCTACTCAACTTTACAGGCTCATCGTCAACAGCAAAATAGATGTACCAGGAAAGAAAACAATGGACAGAAATCAAACAGACTGTCATGGATTTGACTTATATTCATAATGGCAGCAGGTCATCTTCAGTGATGGGTCATTCTCTCTTGTCTTATTGGTGAAGGTTCTAAAACCAGTGCCGTACCTTTTCGTAATGCACACCGGTGTGTTATTCAAACAGGACAGTGCTAGTCCACACACTGCTCCCATCTCAAGAGCATGCCTTAAAGACTGCGTGAGAGGGATTATCACAGGACACCATTATGAACCTCTACAACTCCATGCGTCTGGCAAGACGTCTGGCATGTTGCCTTACATATGTGTCACACATGTGTTAGACACTACTTCTGTATGTGTTGCTCAAACGACATGACCAAGGCGCATTCCTTACAATTCCAATTGTTTTATACCACACAGCAATAATAATGACTTTTAAAGATTATTATACTGTATATTAGGCCTGCTGTTGCTCTCTGGGTGATATTTATCAGTTTGGTCTGGCTGGTTGCTGTGGAGAAGGTTTTCGTGACAGCTGATGCGAGAGCAGAAAGAAAACAGATCCAGTCAGGGGGACAAAGACCACCGGTGACAAACACTTCAACTTTTATAGAGTAAAAAGAAGAAAAAAGGAGTCAGAGAGATATATAGTGTGTGTGTGTGTGTGTGTGTGTGTGAGAAAGAGAGAGTGAGAAAGAGAAGGATTCTGAAAAAAGGTGAATTAGTTACATCCCTTTTCCTGTCAGTAGATGACAAAGAAGCTAGCCCCAGCTGTGCACACATACACATACAGTATACACCTTCACAATAGGGCCTGGCCACTATGGATGACATGCCAAAAGTTATGGGACAGCAGTATTTAAACTGATCTTAAAATCTTCATATATCTTAGGAATGCACACATTTGTAAAAGTGGTGAGGTGTTATCTTGTGAGCGAGGTTGAACACTGACCAGTTACCGTATTTTTCGCACTATAAAGCACACCGTATTATAAGGTGCACTACAAATGAATGTCCATTTTCTGGATTATCAGGCTGGATTATAAGAGACACTATAAGGAACGTCTAATTCAGCAGGTCTCGCCGCTTAAGTTAAGCAAAGCTAAGCTAAGTAAAGCTAAGCTAAGTAAACAAAACTGTAAAATATAAGACTTTCTTTTAAAGTCAAACGAGTGCTGGGTGTTCATCTACATAGATTTCTCTCCTAAAAACTGTTTATTTGGGTGAATAAAGCACTTCTGTTTATTTACAGTAAGCATTAGCGTCTAACCTTTAGCGCGTAATGATAATGCTGCTCCAGCAGTGCTAGCCAGGGTCAGGAGCAGGCTAAGGGTGGATAATACTCACCTCTGAACGGCGAAAGAGCTAGCTCGGTCAGTGGGTAATGCTAATGCTGCTCCAGCAGTGCTCTCCAGTGTTAGCAGCAGACTACAGGCCGATAATAGTCATCTCTAAAATTTTAAGTGCCCCTTATAGTGAAAAAAATACTGTAGATGGATGGAGACACATGTACTGTAGGTTTTACACATGTATTGTTAGGAAATACTACAATTTCTTGGAAAGAAATCAGTGTGTCCTCTTCTCTTTAATGCACCATTACCCATCAAACCGCACGGCACGCCTTAGTTTACATCGAAACCCCTGAATTATGTAGAAAGCCTGAAACGTCAATGAAATTCCTCTTTAAGGCCTATAAATTATTCATTACAGCGATGTTGGAAAAATGTTGTAAGCTGATATTGTCTGTTTTGTACATTTTGTGTATTTCTGCTCCTACACTGCAGTTCTGCACTCAGTAAACACGGCTGTGAGTGAGCCCCTGTAGGCCTCTGTGGGGAGAGAGACTGCTGAGAACACTGAAAGGTCAGGGCCAGTGTGCACGACCCGTGACGCTGGCCATTTGGAGGGCTGACATTTGAGTCATGTAAACTTGTTGGACCTGTCAAGCTTTTGCACAGCCACCTCCGTTTACGAACAAGCAACGTGGCAAGCACATGACATCCCCCCCTCAGGACTACCACATTCTCGCACAAGAGTACATGAGTCCGAGTACACTCAGTACACTGCCTTGGAAGGACTTCATTTCCCAGAGTCCCCCTGGGTGACCAGCATTTGAACATTTGTTCATTGTTAGATAACAGGTCAATTGTGAGGAAAGGAATATGGCAGCAGGAATGGAAGCTATTATGTAATATTTCTGCTTTTAAGAGAGTTACATTAAATACTATATTAAATAGTAGTAGTCAAGCTACATTCAAAGCCATTGTAAAATCACAACAGTTGAATCCTTAAAATCACTTTTATAGGCCGTAAAATAGAGCTCTGTGGGACTCTACAAGATCTGCAAAGCCTAAGTGACCAAGTAATGTAACTACTGATTATGCATTGAACTGAAAGTATTTGTCCAATTTTGACACTTTTTCTCACCACAGCATAAATTAAATAGCTTAAATGTATTTTTGTCTTGCTTTTGAAAATATTTAAATTATGTATGTGCAGCTCTGTAAGAGCTAAAATAAGAAAACACCTAAAATTATGATTCTTTTTTATTTTAACAAATTGAAAACTTCTGGAATATAATCAAGAGGAAGATGGATGATCGCAACCCATCAAACCAAGCTGAACTGATTTAATTTTTGCACCAGGAGTGGCATAAAGTTATCTTACAAAAGCAGTGTGTAAGACTGGTGGAGGAGAACATGCCAAGATGCTTGAAAACTGTGATTAAAAACCAGGGTTATTCCACCAAAAATTGATTTCTGAACTTAAAACTTCATAAATATGAACTTGTTTTCTTTGCATTGTTTGAGGTCTGAAAGCTCTGCATCTTTTTTTTATTTCAGCCATTTCTCTTTTTTTCTGCTAATAAATGCTCCAAATGACAATATTTATTTGGCATTTGTAAAAATTGTTGTCCATAATTTAAATAGAATAAAACAATAATTTTACTCAAGCATATACCTATAAATAGCAAAATCAGAGAAACGGATTCAGAAACTGAGGGGTCTCTTATTTTTTTCCACAGCTATATATTTATATATATATATATTTTTCCAAAAAAACACAATATTTGTGTATTATTCAGTTTTTTCACTTATTACTGTAACACGTGTTTTTTTTTTTTTTACCAAATCAAGGTTGCTGAATATTTTGTTTATCCGAATAATAACTACAATAGTTTCTGCGTTAGCAATAATAACTGAATAATAATCAGATCTCAAGATAAACTATGTGATAAACATTGATTACCTTCTGTCCTCTGTTATTGCAGGCATCCAGCAGACCATCGAGCAGGAAGAGGGTCAGAACAGGTCGTCAGCTGACCTGAGGATACGGAAGACACAGGTATGAAAGCTTCTAAGCAATCAAAAATGGAAGTAGCTATCTGAATTAATTCCTTGCTGCAAATCATAAAGGCAGTAATATGTCCTGATGTTGTTCCCTTGATGCAGTTTATTTTGGCAGGTTCTCAAACTAACTCCAGTGCAGTATATACTGTATGTGGTGACTGACAGCTAGTAGTGTAGAGAGTGCAACCCACAGTTTATCAGTGGAAACTCACTCATCTGACTCTCTCACTCACTCTTTGACTTACCCACTCCCTCTTTCTCTCTCTCTCTCTATTTCTCTCTATCTCTCCCTCCTTTCACAGCACTCCACTCTGTCCCGTAAGTTTGTGGAGGTGATGTCGGAGTACAATGCCACACAGTCGAGCTACCGGGAGCGCTGCAAGGGCCGCATCCAGAGACAACTGGAGATTAGTAAGTGAAGACACAATTTTACACACACACATTACAGAAACATACAGACATGTGAATAAATAACAGGATGCGAGAGTTTTCATGCAGAGTTTGTCAGTAATGTGTTAAGCACATTTTTATGAACTAAAGGGAAACATTAATCAGACAATAATCACATAATCATAGACAAAAGTATTGGGATACCTGCTCATTCATTGTTTCTCCTGAAGTCAAGGGTATTAAAAAGTGTTTATCCTGCTTTTGTTGGAGCAACTGCCTCTTCTGTCAAGGCAAGTTTACTGTTCATTTTTGAGGATTTTATTGCATTCATGGACACGGGCATTATCATCCTCAACTCCTCAACTTATCCCAAAAGTACTTGATGGGAGTTTGTTCTCTTTCTGCAGCAATCAATGCCTCTGCTCTTCAGGGCTGGTTTTCCATTAGATTATAGTAGTAGATTGATGTGAAGATTTGATTTTATTCAACTAGAGTTTAGATTGTCTCTCTGAGCCCGACCCGAAGCCCAATCTGAACTCTGAGATCTGAGAAAGCAACTTACAATAGTGAAGTACAAAAGTAATAGATGTTTAAAGGTAAAACTATCTTTAGATGGGGCCTAAAGGAGGCCAAAGGGAAATAATGGGATAGAGAAGTGAAAGAGGGGAAGAAGGAAATGAGGTTAGAAGTAGTTAGTTTGTTAGAGGTGTTAGGGGAGTAAGTGCTCTTTGAAGAGCTCTGTCTTCAGGACTTTCTTAAAGATAGCAACTGCACACGCAGCACTGACCTGCACACGTGAGCTCCTCCACATGTATACATTGGTTTTTACTTGACCTGTCATTAAATCCACAGCCTTCCTTTTAAAACCAAAAGCTCAACACATCGGCAAGTTGCCGCTTATCACCTTTTTCTAACCCGACGCGGTCACCAGGTTAGACATTAGAAACCAGAAATCAGGTACAATCAAGTATCGTATTTTTTTTACTATAAGGCATACTTCTAATTCAGCAGGTCTCACTGCTGGGTGGTGGTTGTGGGGTGTAGCTAACTAAGTTAGCTAAGTTAAGTAAAGCTGAGCTAAGTAAACAAAACTGTAATAAAAAGAGATTTTCTTTTGAAGTCAAATGAGCACTGAATTTTAATCTACACAGATTTCTCTCCTTTATTTGGGTGAATAAAGTGCTTTCGTTTGTTTACAGTAAGCTTAGATTCCTGAATTTCTCCAGCACTAAGACTGGAGCATTAGCATTAGTGGCTAACCACTCCAGCAGTGCTAGCCGGGGTTAGAAGCCGACTACAGGCTGATAATACTCCTCTCTGAACGGAGAAATAGCGAGCGTGGTTATGTGGTAATTCTAATGCTGCTCCAGCAGTGTTAGCTGGGAATAGCTAGATAATAAAACAGACAGATCTGAGGAGTGAAATAGCGGTTAGCGGCTAATGCTAATGCTACTCCAACCCCAGTGCTGGAGAACTAAACTGAAAGTCCTTAACACTGTATAAAGCTGTACTGTGGCGGAGTGGATTTACTGCTACTTCCAACCTGACTGGTAAAATTCATACGTCAGACGCACTGGATTAAAAGGCACACTGATGATTTTTGAAAAAAATTAAAGGAGTTTAAGTGCGCCTTATAGTGTAAAAAATACAGTACAGGCACTTTAGATATGTGCAACATGTGAGCATAAAGATAGTGTAAACTATTCTTTACACTTGTAACAGTTTTCTTCAATAATAGGCATAGACCTATGCTTCTTCTGTGTTGCAATGTTCATTCAAAAACTTGACTTGTAGATAAACGGTTAGTTTTAATGCTATTATCAGTGTTCTTCTCTAATTTAACCACTCATATGATCTCTGTCATGCATGTTAATACCAAGTGTGACCACACACAGTACCTGAAGCAATCTGATATCATGTCACAGTACGTTAATATGACTTGTCAGGTATTATGCAGTGTCTATGGGCTCTCTATAGGGGGTGTATTGGATAGATTGCCAGCCTGTCTCTACCTGGCCAGCAGGCTCCGGTCTGCCTGCTGCCCCGTGCATCACAGGCGAGGAGTTTCAGGCTCTTTCCACCTGCCATCTGTGCGTTTGTAGGCATCAGGGGGCTGTATTAAATGTGCCCCACCTGCGCCGCCAAACGCTCATGTTTCAGGGAATGCCAGTACTGCTGTGGGAATGTCTACCCAAATTTACTGCTTTATTTGAAGACTGCTGTGGTGCTTGAAATAATAACAATTCTACCGTTTTATATTTAGGTAGATAAAGAAAACAAAATCAAACAAATTAGACCAAAATATTAGACTTGTTGATGTAATTATGTGAGGAATTGATCCAAAACTCTAACCCATTGCTTTCAGTATATGGTGTGAACTGCACATATTTTAACCCATTCCTTATTACATAAAACAGCTTCAGTTCGGTTATGTTAGTGGGCTTTCTTTACATAAACATCTCGCTTCAGGGTTTTCCACAATATTTCTTTTGTATTATGGTCATTACTTTGACCTGCCCATTCCAAACTTCTTTAACCATTCATTAATAAGAAGGAATTGTGTTCTTATGGTCATTGTCTTGTGGCAAGACCCACATTATAATAAGAATCAACTCACAGGCTATTTCATTTTTCTTTCATCAATGATGGCAAGATGCAACAGAACAGTCCCAAACTCACAAGCACACAATTATAGAGAATCTTATAAAACTTAAAAGCTGATAAAGGTATTTAAATCAAAATTGTGTATTGTATTGTATTTGAATTAAACTTTTCCTGACTTTTGATAAACCTGAAATATTAAAGGATGTAAAGCTTTTTTAAACTTGATTTAGTTAAAATTGCTGTTGTAAAAATACATTTCCAAACTTAAATACTTAAATAATAAAAAAAATCCATACAATCAAATCTATCTACCAGATGTTTAAGCTCTAGCCTAAATATGTATATTTTAGAGTTTTGAATCAAATGCATTTTATGTGTCTGAATTGTTTAAATCTAAAATTGTAAGATTTTTTTTTTAAAGCTCCATAGAATCTGTGGGTAAGCAGATCAAAACAATTTCAGCCTGCCACTCCCAGCCCTTGAGGCAACTAATTGAAATGCATTGCTTGTACCTGCGAAAGTAACGCGTGGCTTTTTAACAGATCATAAAAGTATCAGGGCTTCTTAATTCCGGGCCAAGGTGGGTGCATTCATTACAATACATTTGCATGCATGTGCATAGCTATTAGTGCATTCCAAAGCACCGAAGACACCAGAACCATTTCCAAACTCATCAAGATGACCAATATCTTAGAAAACAGGCATGTGCATACATTTGCATAATGTGTCCGAAGACGGATTTGCCCCCGCCGGCGGTGCGAACGCTGCGAATGTCGAGGCCACGGCACGGAGAAAGATGGTGCAAGACGAAGCCTTATCTCCCTCTTCGGTTCCTTGAAGGCTCTCCACTTTGCCGAAATGATATGGGCGAAGTAGGACCCCGAAATGCACCAATCAATTTCCCTCAGTTTGGGTCTCCATGGCAACACAGTGGATTCTCTCTCTCTCTTTCTCTCTCTCTTTCTCTTTCTCTCTCTCTCGCTTTTCCTTTACCCATAGGAATGGCAGGACTTGCAACCAGTAAATGTGTGTGTGTGTGTGCGTGCACATGTGTGTGTGTGTAGGCATCTCTATAAGTCTATAAACGGAATAGAGGTCTGCTGGTCATTTCTCATTTGAGCTTTGACCTAATAACCTTTTGGTAAGCCTTTGCAAGCTTTCAATAAAAAGTTAAGCAGGTTTTCTACTGGAGATCTTTAGGAGCTGAGAATGATCTGATCGGTTCTTTCTTTACATAAAGATGGAGGTTTTTAAGATCTCGTCAGAGTCGTCAGATCATAGATCGTACTTTTCTAAAAAATCTTTCACCAGGAGGAACCCTTATTGAGCCTGACTGTTTTTCCAAAATCATGTTTTACCACAAAAACCTATAAGAACTGACATGATACCATACAATAGACATATTTGTTTTTCTTCCAAAATGTTAGTCTCTAAAAGATGAACTACACAAGTTGTTTGTGTATGATTTACAACAAAAACAAACTAGAGTAAACGAAAAAAGAACATGCACCCTTGGCTTTCTCCTCACCTTGTGTCTTGCGTTTTCATTGGCTATAGCATATCTGTAGCTGGTACATATAATAAATCTGCTAGATATTTTCCAGGGGCTTGCAATGCAACAACAGGCTGGTGTTTTTTTCTCTCTGATCCGAGGCTCTTGTGGCTTTTGAGCTGCCCTCATATTACATAATATAAAATAAATGTATATAAAATAAGAATATTAAGAAAATATACAGTATACATAAAACATACTACGCTATGTGGATAAAGGTTTTGGAACACCTCCTTTATCATTCCTTCATCCTAAACCAAGGCTATTGAAAACTGTTTTTACTTGAAGCTTTTGTTGAAGTACATGTTTTTACTGCCCAGGGATCGAATATTTGTTGAAGAGCATTGCTACAAGGATTTGATTGTATTGAGCAGACAACAAGAGTGTTAGTAATGTTAAGTCAGACACCTCATCCAGCTCTCCACAGGTCAAAAAGCACTGTCATTCCTGGAAACAAAGTTCCACAACTCCGCAGCTCAATGCTGGCGAGATTTATACCCCTCTAGCTTATGCCTGACTAGGTATTAGACATGCGGCCCTACTACTCCCTGAGCAAGGTGAGTCATGATGCTCATCGCTACCTTACTCCCCGTCAACAGTCTATTTTTACGCCTTGCGCCTGCACCATTTAAATAGCGTTGGAACTTAAAGAAAATCCGGCCTGATTGATATGGTGGTCTGGAAATGAGGTGTGTTCAGGTAAAGTTCTGTCATATTGCTATTTTGGCAATGAAAAAAAACACAGGTGTGCCACTGACTGACTAGAACCCTGACAACAGTCAGCCGTCAGACGTTAATTGCATCTTTGCGCAGCAGTGCAAAAACCCAACTAAACTAAATAATATTGCTGTTCATATAAATTATAGCAATCCGCCAAAGTCAGAGCACACCTGGCTCTTAAAGGGAATGGCAAGTGACACACTGATTGGTTTATTATGTTATATTTTCCACCCAAAACACGCCATTGGTATTAGTTCATTTTATCTGCACTTTTTTTTTCTGTGCAAGGCATACTTTTCCTGCTGTTATGATAGCAAAAACACTGACACACCCTAAATTAAGCTGTGTGGTGCAGTGTTGATGCCTTTTCTATTTATATTGGTCGCTAAAATAGGGCCCCATGGTGTCAATAGGTTCATGGGTATCTGTTCCAGAGAATCCTATTCTATTGTGCAATTAACTTTAAGATTTTCAAGTTTTAAAGATTTTGATGTTGTACTATCATAAATTGATGGATCACCCTGTACAGGGTGTATCCTGCCTTTTGCCCAATGGCTAGTGGGATTAGATCTGGCACTCCTATGACCTGGAATGGATTAAGCGGGGTTGACAATGGATGAATGAATGAATGAATGAACTTAAATCATGTAACTGGTATCCAATTAAATATAAGCTTAGGTTTAATTGATACTATTGTAGTCCAGTTCAATCACCACCATCAAATCAGTGCATTTTTATACTCCTCACATATATGTCTGTGTGTGTGCGTTTGTGTGTGTGTGTGTATGTGTGTGTGTGAGCACCCAGCGTGGGCTGTTGCCCAGCACACAGCCGGCCCGCCTGCCTCTCCGTGCTCGCTTTTCACTGGGCTGCTTCAACAGCTTTTTCTCCGGCGTTAATTGCTGCTCATTTGCTCGTCTCCGCCGAGTCGTGAGGCCTCTCCACCTCTGCACATGTCCCCCATCGTTCTTCTCCTCCTCCTCCTCCTTCTCTTCCTCCTCCTCTCTTCCTCTCCTCTTCTACTCCTCCCACGAACCCTCCATCCTATCCCACCCAGGATTCGTCCAAGCTAATTATGGTCTATCCCACATGTGCCACTGCTGCTGGTCCACCCTCACACTCCCAGCGCTTAACTCGCTGTGTTTAGCCTTCGTAGTCACGAGCGACTTCCCACACATTCTATAACTCCCTTACTCACACTTTCTCCCTCGCTTCTGTAGGCTAATCACGTTGACTTAAAACAAACACACTCGCACGCACCTTTACTCATTCAAATGCATTTACGCATCCTCCGTTCCGTAATCTCATGTATGTCATTATCCCATGCGCTGTGCTATCAGGTATCAGGTATAATTGCTCGGCTAATACACCGGACGGACTGGCGGGAGCGATTGCTCTGTAAGCTAGGCATGACTATTGGTCACTGTGAGAGATTTAGGACCCTAATGAGACAGATGAGAATGAGTGGTAGTCTAATAGAGCTGCTCTCTGTTTGATAATGCTGTGTGTAGCTCTTTAGCTAATTTTCTCGTTGCCTGTTAATTGTTCGTTCATTTTAAAAAGTGGTTAAGGACTGGCTGAGGAGTTGCTTGTGTGCCAAGGTGGGCCACTGATTAGGTGGAACATCAAGCGGATTAGGTGGTACATCAAGCAGATAACATGATTTGTAGGTCTTTAGAGAAGGTTTGATAATTTCCAAAAATACAGTTAAAAGTTGAGTTAAAGTATATTATATGTCCTAAAGAATGCATTAAGCTACCAGTGTGAAATGGTTAGAGCAGTACAGTTTTAAAACAACAGTGAGAGTCATCAGTCCTGCCCACCCCTCCACATATGCCAAGCTCACTCGGGTTGCCAAGCTAAGGACACTGAACTGACACGAATGAGTATAAGACAACTTCTACTGTGGCAAACAAAAGTATTATAAAGCTCATATGGATGTAATATAACTCAGAAAGTCTCAGAGGCTATACAGATTCCCATGATGTAATACACAGGTCTAGTTATAAATTACTGTTTTTTGCTCTGCTGCAATAGATGGTTGTGTTTGAACTATGCATGTTTCCTTAATATCTGATGACACATCTTATGATGATTTTATTATTTACTTCAGAAAATATAATCCCTAATGGTCCTTTAAGTTGCATTCACTGCTGACACGGGATTGGATGACTTTTTCCTGCCTTGCACCCAGTGATTCTGAGATGTTCTTTGACTATGAAGCATCTAGTTAGAAAACGAATGGGGGACTATTAAGACACTGGAAGTCGTCTAAGGCTACTATTTTAAGTGAATGGTATGAGTTGTTAAATAAAGTGGCCTTCTACGAAAGACTAATTTAGATTGATAGGGACACCTAATAAGTATTATAAAAAATGGCAGAAAATCCTGGATCACATTGGTAATCAGTAAACCCTGCTTTATAGCATACACCTGTCCAAACTATCAAATTACATCTGTTAAGGTAGCAGCATATCCCCCCCCCCCCCCTTTTTATTATTTTTGTTTTAATTTTTATATATTTTTTTCTCTTTTATAAAATATTGTTTTCTTTGATATTAAAATTACTGTGCGACTGTTACAATTACTTGTTAGAATTGTTATAACACTGTCATTTTCTTTTCCTTGTCCTTTACTTGTGATATTTACTACTGAGTATTTTAAGCAAGCTTGGTAAATTGTATAATACAATGAACTCTAAAATGTTAAATAAAATGCTGATCATAAAAAAGAAAATGAATGGATGGATGATTTGATGGAAAAGATAAGAATATGAGAATTTGATCAGAAAATTGTTGGATGGATGGATTCATTTTAGCTTAATTGTTTGTTGTTGCCACATGTTGGATGTATGTAGTACCCTTCAGTGATCTGACTCTCTGGTCAGAGGATATTGGTGGTCCAGGAGGTATTTCTTACCTTGCTCCCATTGACTCCTGGTAGGCTCCTTGTCTAAGAAGAATCTGGTAAGGAAATAGATGGTTGAATGAAGGAAGAATTTGATTAATTGTAGCTAGAAAGATTTGCTGCCGCATTGTATCAAGTGTGTGGTACCCTGCGATTGATTGGCACCCTGTCCATTTTAGCTCATAAATGTTCTGGTGCAGTGTGTCGATTGTGTGTGACATTCCAAGGGATGTTCCCACCATATTCCCAGTGACTCTAGGTACATTCTAGGAAGAACACCTGTCCAGTGTCTGGTGTGTGTGGTACCCTGCAATGATTTGATGCCCTTGCCAAAGGGCTTATCCAGCCTTGCACCTAATAATTCCGGGAATGCTCCCTGATGTATGAATGGAAGAATGGATTGGATGAATTTCAGATATTCTCTACCTTGTTAAGAGTGTGTGGTACATAGCAATAATTGGCACCCTGTCTGGGGGGTATTCCTACCATGCTCCCAATGACTTTAGGTAGGCTTCTTGACCATGAATAATCTAACAAGGAAATGGATGGAGACATTGACTGGTGGAAGTTTACCTTAAAAGATTTGCTGTTGCACCATGTCAGCATTGGTTTTGTTTTATTGGTCTGTGCTGTTGATTAGCATTTAGCATGAAGTGTACCAGCCTGACTATGGAACTTAGGGTCTTGTTAAGTAGTACTATGGGAAATGGGTTTGGTAATTCAACGTGTCATTGCCAAAAGCATTGAGAGCTATGTGTGTGTGTTTGAGCAGCAGAGACTAGGGAACAAGCACTGGGGAGCAGCCACAAAAGGCGCTCCCATGTGGTGAAACCCCTAGGTCGTTCCAATTGAATGGGTCAGAACTCCCCAGTATACAGCACAATCATCTCTGAAGCAGCAGAACAGGGCCTGTGAATCGGCGGCTTGAGAAAAACACTGATTTTGCCATCTTCACTGTTGTCAACACACCTCACTCGGCAGTGTGTGGGAAGGTGTGAATGAATAAAGCGAGATGGAGATTGGAGCAGGCAGGAGAGAAGGGAAAACAAGCAAGAGCGCTGCGCAGCTTTGAACACAAAACAAGGAAATTGAATAAAGAAGTAAAGAAGCAAGTGACAGTGGAGGGAGGGAGGGAACGAGGGACCGAGGGAGGCCATACCTGTTTGTGGTCATAACTCAGAGAACGAGATTCAAGAGCCTTGATTTACAGAGGCCTGTGAGGATGAGAGAGATGCAATCTAGCATCCATACGACCTCAGCACCCTCCCTGCTCTGGTTATTGTATGCGGCGTATAATCTAATCAGTACTGCCCGCGAGAAACTGCCGGATAGATCACCCTGCAATCAGCACTCGCTCAACAAGATAACTGCACTAATTAGAGAAGGTCAAGGACACTGTGTGCAGCACAGCAGTCTGGGCTGAAGGTCACTATAGCATGGTGGATTTCTTACTACAGTACCTTTAGTATAGACAAACCAGTAACACTGTGGCCTGTTTAGCTTTTCTAAATACTGTACATTCTTTCTTAGAATGTGCTGCAAGGTCATACAAGCTAGAAAAAAGCCAGATAAATACCACTCAAACTGATGGTACATTGCTCTTGCCAGAACAATACTAATTATATAAAATATATAATAGCTATACTTTTTATTTTGTGACATTTTGGTTCAGTTGGAATCATTCCTTTGGCTTTTAATTCATTGCAGACAAAATGCATTCAAGATATTTCATGTTCTGTCGTTTCTTTTAATATACATACATTTCTGCATTCCTGCAGTGCATAAAAAGGAAAAGGCATAAGCCTAAGCTGAATATACCAAATAAAGTTTACTGTTCAAAACAGAAAACCATATATTAACCAATGTAAAGGTGTGGCATCAACTTATTTAGGCTTGGGCACTTCTGGGATGTATTATCACACAGTAAAAATATGTTTTGTAGTAGGAGAAATCAGTATTAACGACAGTTTTTTTGGAATTAATGGACACCATAAACATTGGACCCCAGACCCAGGATAAAAAAAAGGACCATCCCAACTTTTGGCAGCAATTAGTCATTAGTTAGGACAACATTAATTCAGAAAAGTACATTGAGATCTTAAAGCAATATATGTTGCCTTCAATACATAATTTATTTCAACAGGACATTGCTAAAGCACATGCTGCACAAATTACAAAGGCATGACTGTGGAAGTAGAGGTTATGGGTACTAAAATGGATGTGTAGAGAATTTAGTGACATGGACGAACTGTTGCACAAAATGTGTTTAAAATATGTGTTTACAGGACGAATGAAACAAAATTAACACTTGAATCACTTTATTGCTTGTTATCCTCAGTGCCAAGTGCCTTGGTATTTTTTTTAAGTATTGAATTATTAATGAAATAAGGGAGAGGTGTTTACCCCATCTGCAAAATGCACTTATGTCTCACCAGTATAAAATAATAATAATAATAATATATTAAATATTTGTGATAAAACACACACACTTACACACACTGGAATTGAGTCTCTGAGTTCTGTTGAAATGTCATAATTGAGCTGCATCGATATTCTGACCATGAACACAATCATCAGCCCTGACCTCACAGTACCATCCGTCACTGTCTCCACATCCCCCTGTTCCATCTCTCAGTCCTTTCCCTTTCTCTTTCGTCATTATTTCTCTCTCTCTCTCTCTCTCTCTCTCTCTCTCTGTCTTTCTCTTCTCTTCTCCACCCAGTCTGGTGTCGTAATGTGTGTAATCAGTGTTTAAGATGAGAACACTGACCCTATCCTTTCCTCCTTCCCCACAGGCCTGATGCCCCTGTCCTGTTCTCCCCTCATTAATTCACTCCAAAACTCACTTACAGACTCCAGAAACACACACACACACACACACACACACACACAACCTCCACCTCTGCAGGAACACATGCTGCAACAGCACTACATAGAGTCTCCCTGTCAGTTGTATTAGTATTTGAGTAATCTACCCATTATAGTGACAAATATGTGTGTTATATTATATTATATAAAAGAAAAAAACATCTTATTATGTAAATATTATTAAATATAAAATAAAATGTGGACTACACAAAGCCTACCCAAAAACGCCCAAGTAAAATGAAAGGCTGAAACCTAGCATTGTGAGAGTAAGAGAGCAGGAGGAGAATTTGAATCATTAATGATCATTATTCATATTGCTGA
Organism: Astyanax mexicanus; assembly: GCF_023375975.1. Classification (NCBI taxonomy): domain Eukaryota; kingdom Metazoa; phylum Chordata; class Actinopteri; order Characiformes; family Acestrorhamphidae; genus Astyanax; species Astyanax mexicanus. Next base: position 41,744,686 of record NC_064411.1, read on the forward strand.
CTAATTACGGCCAGATTGGGAAGTAAAAATGTAGCCACTATTTCATTTTAATGAAGTTTTAATCGATTTATCATGAGGTTTTAGAAATTCTGCACGCAAAAGTATAAGCATATCTAGAAAAATGGTTGCACAAAATAAAGCATTGTGATTATCAGGCAGTTGCTAGACTAGGTTGCTATGGTGTCAATAGGTGGGATAGGTGGTTCCTATGATCTTGCACAAAGGTTGTTATGATGTTGCTGACTGGTAATCGCTAGGTGGTTGCAGTAAGTTTGCTGTAGTGTTGCTAGGATGTTGCTAAGGGGTTGGTATGGAACTGCTCAGTGGTTGCTAAGGTGTTGTGGTATCCCAGGTGGTTACTATGATCTTGTAGCTAAGTAATTGCTAGGTGGTTGCCGTAGGTTTGCTGTAGTGTTGCTAGGATGTTGCTAATTGATTACAGTAGTGTTGCTATAGTGTTGCTTTGTTGTTGCTATAATATCCTAGGTAATTACAAAGCAGCTAATAGGTGGTTGCCATTGCTTTGCTGCATGGTTGCTACAGTGTTGCTAGGAGGTTGCTTTATTGTTGCTAAGTGGTTGCTGTGATGTTGCTTAGTGGTTTCTGTGGTGTTGCTTAGAGATTGCTATATTGTTGCTAAGTGGTTGTTATGATAATGCTAAGTGGTTGCTGTGGTGTTGCTGGGAGGTTGCTTTATTGTTGCTAAGTGGTTGCTGTGATGTTGCTAAGTGATTGGTGTGGTGTTGCTGGGAGATTGCTATATTGTTGTTAAGTGGTTGGCATGATGATACTAAATGGATGCTATGGTGGTGCTGGGTGGTTCCAGTGGGGTTGGTAAAGTGTTGCTAGGTGGATACTAAGTGGTTGCTAGATCGTGGCCATGGAGTTGCCATGATTTTACAGGTGGTTGCTGTGGTGTTGCTAGGCGGTTGCTATGGGTTAAGTTAGATCTGTGTAGGTGTCTTAAAAACTGTAGCATGATTTGGTCTGAACACATCTTGCAAAAAATAAGAAAAATAAGAATATAAATCAGGTAATGAAAGAGTATCAGTATAGCCACCATATAAATCTGCACAACAATGTTGTGTGCCCACACATTTCTGACGTTTTCTAGTTAAACTGAGAGCTAACTGCCCTCAAGGAAGTCTGAGAGCTCCACCTTAAAGTTCTAGGATAATTAAAGCAAAGCACAGACAGTCTCTCTCTCTTTCTCTCTCTCTCTCTCTCTCTCTCTCTCTCTCTCTCTCTTTCTCTCTTTCGTCTCTCTGTGTCTGGAGAGATGGTTGGTTTTCTTTGGACAGTGGCAGTCTGTGGTGTAACACTGATTAGCACAGTCTGGAAGAATATAGAACGACTTGAACCATTAATAAAAGCCACAGCTACAGCATTTGAACTGCATTTGATCTCCATTTCTATTAGTCAGATTCACTCTCTTCTTCTCTGTCTGGATTTCTTCTCTCACATACTGGGGTGTAGGATGAAATTACATTATTTGTCCATGCATTCATGCATTCAGATTTAAAAACAGTATTTTTAACAGTCTTAACAAACAGAAGTTGCACTGAGAAGCATTGCTGGTCAAAAGGAGGATACATTTAACTTGTAAGAATAAATAGTTTTAAGATAAATATTTAATTAAGCTACACATACAGAAGAAGAGTGTAATGCATGTGTAACAAATGATGTCAGATGTCGGGTCATTGTAGAGGTAGTAGTAAGTTGTAGAGGTTCCTAATGGTGTCTGATGGCGATAATCCATTCTATACAATCTATTGCGCAGTTCCAGCAGAACAATGCTCGTCCACATACTGCTTCCATCTCAAGAGATTGCCTTAAAGATGTAGATGCAATACTACAGTCCCTACTACGTCCATTATTGGATGTGCTGTCAAGACTTCATCCCGATTGCAAAATATGACGAAACTAATTGAATATTTAAGCCGCATAGAATGGAATATCATAGGACACCATTAGGAACCTCTACAGCTCCATGTTAAGACGTCTGGCATGTTGAGTTACACATGCTTTACACAGCAATTCTGTATGTGTAGCTTAGTTAATTAGTCAATTCTTTTTTTATGATTTATTGTTCCTGGTAACAAGATAATAAGAGATAATAAGTCTGTCCTCAGCTCTAGTTAACTGAGCAAAAAACGGGCTTTTAGAGAGAAACCATGATGGGTGTCAGGAACACTCAGGCAAGTTGAGATTGAAGCTTGTAATCTCATACTGTCCTCAGTGTCATGGCTTGGGTGGAAAAGTGGAAAGTGAAACGTTTCAGAGAAACTTTGACAGTTACAGACAAAGGAACAATTCATGGTAGGAAAAATATGATGCACTATATCGACAAAAGTATTGGGACACTACTGAAATGAAGGGTATTTAAAAGACTGTATCCTTTTTTACTGCAGTAACAGAGCATATTGTCCAGAGTAGGCTTTCTACTAGCTATTGGAGCATTGCAGGGAGAAAATGATTACAATTAGTGACAAGAGCAAGATTGTAGGATGATCACCACCCGACTTCATCCCCAACTCATTTTAACAAATCCTATACAACAGTACTGTATGAAACATCATCATTCCAGAAAACACAGTTCATTTGACCATATTATGTAGTCTTTTTGAACAATGGCAATTTAAAACAATGTTTTGCCTCTACTGGCTGAAATTCAGAACTTTTATAAGCCATAACTTTGTGTGTCATTTTTTTTTTATTGATTCATAAGAACATTTCTAACAAAAGCTCAAAAAAGATTCATGATGTACAAAAATTGGCCCAGTCATATGTTCCCTACACTTTTGGAAATTGGTGCCGTATTTGCCATATTTCTCCATGATAAACGGTTTCTCGTATTTAACACACCTATTTGAGAGTTTGGGCATTTTTTTGCCCTTGTATTCATGACCTCTCCGACTCTCCCGCGCCTCTGCTTCCATTAATTCAGTCGTCTCGATAATTAACCTTGCGGCTGGACAGGTGGTTAAAGGAATGCAGATGGACCTGTTTAAAAATGCAGCACCTCTGAGAGACAGAACGCAAGGAGAGGAGAGCCGGGGGACAGATAGATGGACAGACAAATGAATGTGTCAAAACAGTGATGCCATAATGATGCCAAGTCATATCAATTTACTAAAATCAGAATACATAAAACAGGAGCCAGTTGTATTGCCTGCTCTTTGATCTTGAGACAGGATCTTGTCTTTGCAAATTGTTAAAATGTATTACATAAGGGACTGTCAGTCCTTTACAAAGGTTAACTTATTCCAAATGGAGTCGATCAGTCAAGAGATGTTAGTGTCCAAATATATCAACTGTAACTATCTGTCTCTCCGTCTATCTATCTATACATCTATATACATACATATATGAGTGTAAACCATATATATATATATGTGTATATATATATATATATATATATATATATATATATATATATATATATATATATATATATATACAAACCAGTCAGCAATAAAGCTTAATATTTGAATAAACTCTTTAATGCAAAAAATTCAATTTAACTGCTGCTATGTATTGAAACAAGCTTATTCTGCCATATTTGGAAATTTGTTGGGGTGGACGTGGCCAGGTCCTTTACACGATTTCAGAGTACCTGTCAGTCCAAATTCAGAAGACCAATGGAGATTCAAGGTGAACGCCTTTTTCTAAGACCCGCCCACCGGTCAAAACTGCAAAAAAAAAAGCAGAAGCAGATGAGAGATTCTTTAAAATATATATGTGTATTTTTTTCTGTGTATGTAAAATGTAATATAGTACATTGTTTAAAACCAGCACATACCTTTCCAACAAGGGGGGTGTTTTCTTGTGAAAATGCTTTGCATCACTAGAACAGATGCAGGTAAATATTATTACATTAAAAAGCTTTTTTTTTGCCTAAAAGGTAGAAATAAAATAGGCCAATGTTAATAAAATTGGGTCTTATTCATAAATATATTGAGCTAATATACTTGTTTGATAGTCCTGTAAATGTGAGCAACTGTTGCTGGATAGTCACATGGCTGTTTTACTGCAATAAATAAAAGTGTTAAACAATGTGCTGATTAGTTTAATAATTTAAGATAAACGTCACATTTCCAAATTTAGAAAATAAAGCATAAAGTCAAACTGGATAGATCTGTTTTGTGCTGGCACCTAATTAGCACATTTAGAATCAGGACACATAAAACTTAATAAAACTGACTCACCACCGTATGTACGGCAGGGTCCCAGTGGTACGAAGACCTATATTTTTCACCAGAATGCCATTTTTCTTAATGTCATCTCTCTGTCCTGATTATGAATGAATTAATAGAGTGCCAGCCCAAAACTATATTTCCCAGCAATGCTAGTCTGCAAATAGACTCTACACTCAAAAAAAATGTTCTGGATATTTTTTACAAATATATATATATTTCCCTGTATATTCATAAGAGTATATGTAAGAATATATTCCTAAGTATGTCTTAATAAATAAAATAAAATAAATCTGTATCTTCATCACTACTACTATTTAACTACTATTTTATTTTAGTTCCTCATGTTTCTTTTTTTTACGTTAGTTTCTTTGAACAATTAGTTATTTTTCAGCATACCTTTAAAAAAAAGGTGTCAATTAACTCGACCCTGAACTTTAATTTTTTCAAAAATTGCAGTGCTTTGTTGAGTGACGGCAGTTCAAATACATATTAATATGTCGAGTGGCAATCACAAGGACCCAAGCGCAAATAACAAGTATTGAGCTGGCATAAAAAAACTAATTTGCGGTACTTGATCCCAAAAATGGAAGGTGAAATACAGAAGAAGCATCTGCACACTCAAGTCTGTGCATAACATTACGGTAGCACTTTATTTTACAGTATGGTAAGTACTAGTAATTAATAGATAAACAGTCAATAAGTATTAGTGATTTTTTGGTACACATAAGTAAGGCCATAATAAGGTATTAGTAAATCTGCCAGATATTTACAAAAGTACTTACTTAATTTAATAGTAAATATGTATAAAAGTTACTGTGCACTTGCAAAGATAGTACAGGCAATTATTCATAAGTAATGCTGTACATATTAAATATTTGTGTTTTTTTTGATGAGTTACTATAGTATTTGAAAAAGAATGCACTGTATATATTATTTGTAAATATTACAGACTTCCTATGAAAGTAATTAAAGTACATTAAAAGTACATTAAGTACTGCTGTACTTTGGTGTGATGCAGTGGATAGCAGTGGATAACACCATTGCCTGCCAGTGAGCTACCATGAGGGAGACTGGGGTTCAGTTCCAGGTCTGGGTGACTGAATGGTGTGGTACACCAATAAGAGTCCTTGGGCAAGACTCCTAACACTACACTGGCCCACCTCTGTAATAGGAATAACCCTGTATGTCACTCTGGATAAGAGCATCAACTAAAATGCCGTAAATGTAATGTAATGTAAATGTAATCACCTAGCAGTTTTACTGGTAGTTACTATAGCCTTACTAAGTATGTACCATAAAATCACAGAAAAATACTATTACTACAGACTATTAATCTAATAAATACTAGATACTTACTGTACCATAAAATAAAGTGCTATGAAAACTGCAGACTCTCTGTCAAAAACATTCTTAGATACTTTTTCTGTATTTTAACTTACGATTGTTTTATAAAAATATAACCTCAACTCTATTTGATTGTTTGGATGGAGGGATTTTGAATACAGCAATGAATCAAACCTCTCAAAAATTATGTTTTCTCACAGACGTCATACTTTCAAGGCTCGAAACCAAGTGTAATTGGAGAACATACAAACCAAGGTTTTTTTTTGTTTTTTTTTTACTGTTTGTCAAGGAATCAAAAAAATTGTCTAATTGGTTGAAGCGATATGAGCTTAAACATAAAAACACTGTACTTTAGTGCCACCATAAGGCCATCTGAGCTCACTTAAGTGTTGTAGGTATATCATCTCTCCACCACATTTGGTAAACCTTGCATTTCTGCTCTTCTTCTTCTTTCCTGATGTCTTTTGTGTTTGGCAGAAAATAAATCAGGAAGCAGTTGGATGAGTGACTGTTATCTATCTACTGTCCATGTTCAGTTCCTGAGAGATCATATTCTGTTTACTGTTCATGTTCAAGAGTGTTAGAGTTAAGCCAAGCCAAGTGTGAGGGAGCTGGTCTCGACATACTTGACAACATATCCACCCACACCCTCCACCAACCCACATGCACACACACTCACACACTCTTACAGACAACACCAGCAGCAGGGCTCCTCCAGGCAGAGGGAGCATGAGCTCCACTGACCAGTGAAGGCCAGTCTCCTGCCATGCTGGCTCTGTTTTCTGGCAGGACTGCACTCAGAGTCTGGACATGCTGTAACTGTCTGCTCTGCTCAATGACCAGCAAAATATTGTTCACATTTCTTCCCACATGCCTTACATTCTTTTAAACGTACAGCTCCAAATCAGAAAATGTTGAGAGTATGAAGAATACTAATTAGTTAAAAAATAAAAATTCACGTTTTATATTTTATCAGGTAAGCTTCATTGAATTTATTTATATACATATAGCTCTGGAAAAAAATAAGAGACCCCTTAAAAATGATGAGTTTCTTTGACTTTATCACCGCTTGAATTTTTGCACCAGGAGTGGCATAAAGTTACCCAAAAGCAGTGTGTAAGACTGATGGAGGAGAACATGCCAAGATGTATACAAAAATGTGTGGAGAATGTGATAATAACCCTAAACTGGTGTGCACATTAAGATGAGTTTGTAGGAAGAATGGGACAAATAGCACCTGAACATTCCTTTAATAAATAAATTATTTTTCATTTAAAAAGTTATTTTTATATTTACTCTTATTATCTTTGTCTGATATTAGTTTGTTTGTTTCATAATCAGAAAATATCTGCATGACAAAAAAGCAAAAACAAAAGTAATGACTGAATATATATATATGTTTTTTCATTGAAAGGCTCCTTTATTAAGAACCCAACCCTGGACCATATAGTTAATTTTTGCCCTTGCAAACAACATAAAATAGAATTGTATTAGTTTGAATAGTATTAAAATGTTAATAAATCATTTCCCTCTCTTTATTTTGTGGTTGGTGGTTGGGTTGAACTTAATGGCCCCTGATTAAAATGTAAAAGCACCAAATAAGCAGCGAAAAAGGAATTCAGAACTGGTCAATACATTATTTATAGTAAATAAATAGTGTGAGGGGGTGGTAAGTCAAACTGATGGATGCACACAAATCATAACTTTTTATTTTTTTGTGCAAAAATAGGGTATTTACATAAAATACATAAAATGCTAAGAAAAAATCCTGTATCATATTAGTCAATACAGATATGCTAAAATGGCAGTGTACTACTGAAAAATGAAAAATACAATCTTATCAAGACCACTTAGAATCCATTTGACCCATTTTGGATGCAAGATTAATTCTCAAAATGTTTGAAAGTTGGAAACTCGAAGATGTATGATGTATGAAAATGTATTATAATGTAATTACAGTGCATTATATCATTTATATGTTTTAGCCGGACTGTCTGTCTGCCCATGTCTGACATGTCTGCCCATGCAGACAGACTTGGTGTTGCTGCCTGTGTGCCATGGTCTCATAGGCGTTGAGGAAATGTATGACACATAATATACCAACAACTGTGAGTTCTGCCCTAAGAGTCTGTATGTGTTTGTGTGTGTCTGTCTATGTCTGTAGCTGGCAGGAACACCACAAACGAGGAGCTGGAAAGCATGCTGGAAAGTGACAACCCAGCTATCTTCACTTCGGGGGTGAGTGCACACTCTCTTCCACACACTCTTCCACACACTTGTTTTTGCACGAGGTTATGTGGGGTTTGAGTATTTAATGGAATGGATCAAATAAAATGTTATGTGTGCGAATGTGATGATGTGTATACCCTATTTGTATATATCTACATAAAGCTTTGAAAAAAGGAAGAGACCCCTTCATTTTCTGAATCAGTTTCTCTGATTTTGCTATTTATAGGTTTATGTTTGAGTAAAATGAACATTGTTTTACTCTAGAAAATACAGACAAAAATTCTCCCAAATTCCTAATAAAAATAATCGTAATTTAGAGCATTTATTTGCAGAAAATGAGAAATGGCTGAAAAAAACAAAAAAGATGCAGAGCAAAGAAAACAACTTTATATTCATGCACCTTGGCATGTTCTCCTCCACCAGTCTTACACACTGCTTTTGGATAATTTTATGCCACTCCTGGTGCAAAAAAGAAAATCAAGCAGTTCAGCTTGGTTTGATGGCTTGTGATCATCCATCTTCCACTTAATTATATTCCATAGGTTTTCAAGAAACTCGTCATTTTATGTTGTCTATACAAATATATATATATATAGTATATATATATATATATATATATATATATATATATATATATATATATATACCCTATTTGGTTGGCTTAAGCCTGGAGACAAGATGAGAGATATGGCTCAGCATACAAACAAGAATCCCTATGGCATTCTGCATCAAATTTTGGCTGCAGCTGGCATCCCGGCTGCTCTCTTAAATGCTAATTTAGGGATAAATCTGGCAACTGAGCAGGCCAAAGCAGGTGATACAATCTGGCATTTGGCAGACATTTCTGAAATACCCTTGCTGTGTGTGGGTAAGCATTATCCTGCTGAAAAAAGTCAGATGGAGGCCCTGCCATGAGAGGCAACACAACACAAGCATTCAGCTGTTCCTCAAATCTAGGGGTGACCGACTGTCATATGCAATGGTTTCTCAGATCATCACACCAGCAGCAAAAGCAGAATTGAAGCACTTACCACAAAACCTTTATACTTGAAATTGTCTGCTTTTGGATCCCAAAAGATCCTTGTTGTTTCTTTCAACACCAATTCGAACAAAAGAAACGATGGCTAGCTTATGGACAGCCTAGATGGTGGGCAAGTCATTAAAACAACCATCAAACAACCATGTTGCTTCTTTCCATCCATCTAATGATGTGTTTCCTATTTAGGTCTGCCAGCTGGGCAAAAAGTCTTAGGGTCCAAAATAGAGGCATGTCTATCAGTCAGCAGTCTCTCATTAAGTGGTACACTACTCAAAATGTTGCCAAGGGGAGGGTTTTTTAGGGCAGTGTACAGCACTTGTGCAGCTTTATTTGGGGTGTTTTGAGTGTGATCTTCTCCCATTCTCCCACCTGCTCTTCCCGTGTTCACACACAGCTGAGGGTCTGCAGTAGCGTACCTCAGCAGTTCAGCTGTGTCCTCGTTTCACCCCTGCGTGTGTTTGTGTGTGTGCATGAGTGCCCGCGAGTAAAAGAGATATATTCGGCCTCTTCGCCCATCCCCTGCTGTCAGTCGCAGGCTTACAGGCAGCCATTGATATTCCAGACAGAGTCCGTCTCTCCTCCAGCAGGATGAGCGAATCCTGATAGCATCCAAAAGTCATCTCTATCTCAGCTGCAGGGGTCTTTACCAGGGGGATTGCAGAGGTCGGAGGGCAAGAAGTTTGGTGGGAATTGGCTAGAACAGAGGAAACCTGCTGGTGTGTGTGTGTGTGTCTTTCTATCTATCTATCTATCTACAACTCTGGAAAAAGAGACCACTACAGTTTCTGAATCAGTTTCTCTGATTTTGCTATTTATAGATATAAGTTTGAGTAAAATGAACATTGTTCTTTATTCTATAAACTACAGACAACATTTATCTTGTTTTCTTTACGTTATTTCAGACCTCAAATAATGCAAAGAAAACAAGTTCATATTCATAAAGTTTTAAGAGTTCAGAAATCAATGTTTGGTGGAATCCAACCCTGTTTTTTAATCACAGTTTTCATGCATCTTGGCTTGATGCATTTGTAAGAAAAGAAAAATAATTACTGGTGTGTGAATTGATTTTAAAAAATGGATATTTAAATATAAATAAAAAGAGAGAAATTTAATTCATATATCAGCATAAAAATAAATGTATCTACCTTCTAAACTCATCGGCAAACTTGGTGATGTGATTAATTTGTGTTAAATTAAACATTAATGCACTAAAGTTATTAAAGCACTAAAATCAGGTTTAAAAAACTGCCGTTTTATAACAAATTAATCAACTCTAAACTTTATCATTAGAATAAAATAAATAAAACTGTGAAAATTTGACTTTTTTCATGCATTAAGATTCTTGCTCCTTCTGTCCCCCCTCTCCACAGATCATCATGGACTCCAACATCACCCAGCAGGCCATGAATGAGATAGAGACCCGGCACACTGAGATCATTAAGCTGGAGAACAGCATCCGCGAGCTGCACGACATGTTCATGGACATGGCCATGCTGGTGGAGAGCCAGGTGAGAACCCCCCTCAGGACCGTCCCTATTCTCCTCTCACCTTTACTGGGTCTGGATCTCCCTCCTCCCCCGGCCCCGGCCCCAGGACCTGGAGCCATGACCGTTTGGCTCCGGTTCTCGGCCTCTCAGACACTGTTTCCACTCACAGATGGCCACTCTGTAGGACAGGGATTTTTCACACCACTACCCCTATTGCCATGGCAGCACACACACAGAACCTCTTCAGAAAATAGTCTATTTTTGAAAACACAAAGTTTAAAACAGGCAGATGGCTTTTGAGAATGAAGATTTAGCAATATTTCCACTAGTAAAGTCAGCTTGCAAACCAGAATGTATACAGAAATATTTGGACGGTGATATAATTTTCATGATTTGTGATCTGCATGCCATTACACAGTTTAATTCAAGTGATTGAACAAAAATATCCTATGAAACATTTAGAGGCTATAACTATTTTTCTCCTAATTTCAGAGGCTCAAAAGTAATTTGACAATTGTAATAGCTGAACTAAACTGAACTCAAAGACTTAGTTTAAATTTATATTTGGCCTCAAATGTTCATCTGACTCAAAATAGTTGAGTCATGTTTGGAAATATCCAATTTTACATAAAACTTCATTTGCGTGTTTACAGTGTGGTTTATTATATTTTATTTTGATATAATATATGTATATTATATTTTTATTCATTAAAATCTAATTTTGACCTGCAGTAATGAAAATACTTGGAATTATAGTTTATGTATAAATCATTTTTGTTTTTGTAGGATGGAGTGTTTTTGCTTTTAAGCATCAAGTATTATTGTTTTTAAGCATGAAGACATTTTTCTTTTAAGAATTAAGTATTTTTATTTTTAGTTGAATGAATAATTCATTTTTAAACAAAAAGTATTTAAGTTTTTAAGGATGAAGTATTTTTTTGAGGAAGTATTTTTGCTTTTAAGGATTAATATAAGTAATTCGACAGATATTCTCAAAAGCTATTTTATGGGTTCCATAGGCTATTCCCTCATTAATCCATCTTCAGTTAAACAGGTAAAGGATTTGGTTCTGAATCATGATGTGGCATTTTCATTTGGAACCTGTTGCTGTAAACCTAAAACCTGGTCAAAGGAGCTCTCAATGGAAGTAAACCAGAATGTGGGAGATAGTAAATCAACAGTTTGGTACCAGATCAAGTCATGAAGATTGTGTCACTGTCCAAATATTTCTGGGCTTAACTGTAAGTGTATTTGGTTATGTTATAGGTTTCCTTTAAAATCATTATTTCATTGAAGTAGTTATAAAATAAGTTCGTCCAATCAGGTTCTAAACTGCATCTTACGTATTGACTTGACCTGCTTATTAAATGTTCTATGTCTGTCATATAATACAGATCTAGCAAACAGTTTGACAATTTGACAGATGTCGATGTAAGGAGATTGTTCTGTCAGTAGGATCTTTTTTTCCTCAGTAAGGATTGACATGAAAAGGGTCTAAATCTGAAAATGTATTTGACATTTTCGTGTATTTTTTATTGAGATCATGCTGGGTTGTTAAGACTTTTGCACAGTACTGTATGTAAAATACATGCCTTATGTCAGATTTAATTATTCTCTTCAGTCATTCTTCCTTTGAGGTAACATTTCAGGTTACTCATTCCTCACTGTATTAATGCACTGTGCATTAGTTCTTCTATACAGCGATTATGCTGGAGATAAGAGCTTTAGTTGGGAAAGCAGCTGTGCAGAAGGCAGATTGTATTTTAATAAAGGTAAACGCAGCAGCAGACTGAGAGTGCTGACAGGCGTTTGAATGGTAGGTATTCTGCTGGTGTGGGAAGCTCTATTAACACAAATTCATCTGACTCAATTATTAATTGCACTAACCGACCCCCTCCATTCTCTATTCCCTCTGTGAAAATGAGATCTAAAACCTGGACACAGCTCGCATTCCACATGTACTTTTCTGCTGTCTGTCTTCCTTGTCTCTCTTGTCTTTTCTCTCTTTTTCTCTCTCGCTCTTTCTCTTTCTTTTATCATAGGCCTTTAGCAGTGTGCTGTGAGTTTGAGCTCTACACTAACCCCTTGAGGTAATTTGCTTGTCAATCATCACTTTTCATCACATTACATTTGCTAAAATATAACTGCTTGGAAGAATGTCTGACTTAAACTAATGCTAATTTTATGAAAAATAATTGTAAACACTACTAAACTAATATACATAAGAATTTAACAGATTCCCACTGATTAAGTTAGACTATATCGTCAGTTTGCCAGACAGGGATTAAGCTCATCATTGTAAGCCTTTGGTTTCCTTTAAGCAATGTTTACTGTAAACTTGAGTTAATTAGACTTAAAACTTAGTTATTATGCCTAAATTTAATTACATTTATTTTCAGCTGCTTTGCATAATAATTCTACTTTAAACTGTATTGTTATGTGAGTAAAATAAAAGATGAATAGGAGAAAGAAAATGCTATAGAATAAACACTACAACATACAGCCAACACAAAGTTAGCATCTTGCTTTGGCAGCATAATATATCATAATATATATTATACAAGTTTGTTATACAAGTTAGCCTGGGGGAATGACCACATATAGTGTGTTTTAGTTCTAACAGTTATAAAAGGACTACTGGTTCATTGTTTACAAACTAACATACAGACACTCTGGCAGAAGCTGGAAAAAGACTGAATATGTCTGTGAAAGCCAGAAAACGAGAAAGAGAAACTAATCCGGTTGAAACATTTATTACACTCTACAACTGTAGGGGGAGCCGCGAGCCCAAAATCTCAATCCTACCTAGTGGAGCTTTAAGGATGAAGTATTACAGTTTTTGGACTGAAGTATTTTAGTTTTTGTCAGATGATTTTTCTTTTTTAGGATGATGTATTTTTGCTTTTAGGGATAAAGTATTTTTACTTTTAAGGATGAAATATTTAAATTTTTAGTCATTAAGTATTTTGTTTTTAAGGATAAAGTATTTTTGTTTTTAAAGATAAAGTATTTTTGTTCAGTCTATGTCTATTGTGTTTATTTGGGTCACTGGGTCTGAAGGCTGTATTTTTTATTCTTCTTGCAGGGGGATCTGATAAACAACATAGAATCCAATGTGCGTAATGCACAGGATTATGTGGAGAAAGCCAAAGAAGACACCAAAGCTGCCATTAAAGTGCAAAAAACGAGCAAGGTGGTGAGTAAAGGCTTGATCAGTCCATGGCTAACCTCTAAACACTCTTTCTTTCTTTCTTTCTCTCTTTCTCCCTTGTTTACTCTTTCCTCTCCACATCCCCCTTCTCTATCTCTATCCTTCTCCCTCCATTCTTTCTTCCGTCCTCCCTCGCTCGCTGTCTCTGACGTGCACCGGTCAGGGGGAGATGATTGACCGTATAGAGTATAACGTGGAGCACGCTGTGGACTACGTGGAGAGGGCCGTGTCAGACACCAAGAAAGCAGTAAAGTACCAGAGCAAAGCACGGAGGGTGAGTCAGGGGCGCACGGGGCCGACCTGCATGACGTCCATCTGTTCTGTGATCTTTGGCCTGTCCTGCGTCGTGCCTGTGCTGGTGTTGTGCTTCTGCTTGTGCTGGTTCTCTGAGTGAGACACAATGGAGTGAGGTAAAAGTGACGGAGTACGCTTTGGAAAATGTACTGTAGTTCCATCAGCGGATGTGTGAGATGTATTAGAGGAGATCAGTCAGGCTTGGTCATCTTTTTTGGCCGTTTTAAAGGAAACAAGGATGACAGCAGTGGTATGCCTCTTCCATTTACTCCTACCTCCTAGGAAAAAGACCATCTGACCTACAAGGAATACAATATAGCTAAGATTTATTGTGGTAGAGCCGAACATTGTGTCTACATTTCTCAGAATTAATCAATTGACAGGAATGAACCTTGGTGGGTAGTTGTGCCAGACTGTAAGGGACTGACTTAGACTGGCAGTGGGTCCTCTTAAGTGACAAGTCTTTGTGTGACGGCACCATGGTCATTGCCAAGATCAACGGTTTATTATTGTCACACGCTACTCATCCAGAAGTCCTGTTGAAATATTGCACAATTAATTACAATTAATTATGTAAGCCCAACATTAGCAAATAAATGCTCTAAATTACAACATTTTTATTTGGAATTTGGGAGAATGTTGTCAGTAGTTTATAGAATAAAACAACAAGGTTTCTTTTACTTAAACATACAGTATACCTATAAATAGCAAAATATGAGAAACTGATTCAGAAACTAAAACTTTCCAGAGCTGTAGATTACTTCTGTATGTGTAGCTCAATAAATATAACCAAGAGTTACACATATCAACAACTTTTATCTTCCTTACAAATAGTATTGAAATCTGACACTTCTTTCTCTGTGCACCTCTATTTTTGCGCTTCAGACATTGTATCTAAAATCTGTCCAGTTAGTTGACTTGTGACTTAAATGTGGCAGAAATAATATATTAAAGCTCAAAGGAGTCTCACACTTCACCACATCATGAGTTGTAGGCAGTGTGGCCTACCTTGGAACTTGCAGCAAACTAGTAATAACATAGAGCAGTGACTTCTAAACTAATCTTATATTTGAGGGCATTTATTATACATTTAAAGGTCCCCTAAATGTCCCCCCTTTCTCTCTTTCTCCTTGTTACTTCTGCAGAAGTTGATTGCGATAAGTGTCTGTGTAGGAGTCTGTCTGCTCATCCTCATCATCTCACTGGCCGTCGGGCTCAGCTAGCAAGAGATCCCCAAGCTTGGAACCATTAAACTGATCAGGGCAGGGGTTTCTCCAGGACCAGGGTTGGGAACCACTGGTCATGTTCTGATCACAGAACCACTCTTACTGTAGCTCTTGGCAATGGACCAATGATATGGGTTGAATCCCCAATAAGTATTCGGTGCCTGAGATGGTCATACCAATGAGCCACATAATGTACTATATCAGTGCCTGGGAATTGCCCAAAACCCAAATACATTGTAATGCCAAATGTCATGGGACAGGAAGTAGTATATTGTCCCATACTGCATCCTGTGGAAGCTGAAGAACGCTGCACTGACCTGAGGGATATGTGTGTTGGATTTCCTGTGTTGAAAGTGGGTATATTATCTCATAGAAATGGACAATTCCTACAATCATTACAACCCACTGCACTGTCCACTGTGGGTGGTAATGTCTTATATAATATATTCACAATACACACATGAAACTGTGGATCCAGGAATGTTAAAATGCCAGCCATCGACTATCGGGCCTCATTTGAACTCATTCAATAATTGACCTCAACTTGCCATGAACACACTGGCCAGTGTTCAGTCTCACTCACAAGATAACGCATCACAACCTATACAGCTGTTTGTTTTGGCATTTCCAAGCTGTCGCCTGGTGTAAAAGTTCCTGATAAAGTAACACTGCTGTTCCATGACTTTTGGCATATCAGACAGATGGCTACTGTAACTGTACACATACTGTTTATAATGTATATAATGAATCTATTAAGCTATAAAGTCACCATCAAGTGGACATACAAAATCGATTCCACCAATAAAGTGGACACAATACATAAACTAAATGATTTTATAATTGGGAAATGAATGTTTGCCACTCTCTGAGCCAGCCTGTGGAACTTTCCAACTACCTCACTCTTTTCTGTTTGTTATTTACATCCTGTTGTGTTAAAGCTAGCTGTGTCTTGTCTCATTTGCATGCATGTAGTTTAAGTTGTGGCATGTGTGTGACTTCTGTCTTCTGTGAAGATACTGTTTATCTCTATTATTTGTCAGACATTTCTCTGTTATATGCTTTGTTATTACCACAAAAAAACATTCTTATGGTTTATGTTAAAGGACTCATACAATGATGACTGACTTTTTATAAATAAAAGAGTTTGATTTTTAAAATTTACCCCACATGACCTGTCTGATATTTTGTAGATGTGCTGACCCTTGTCTACTCTAGTGTGGTCATCTCAATTTGGTCCTTGTTAAAGTGTCTCACCTCTGGTTTGTAAATATTTCCCATTGGTTTAGTTTGTTTCCACAAAGGAACAAAAATCCAAATTCACCAAAATGTATTAGAACAAACCGTTTTTAAAGACCATCTCTACTCGTATTGGTCAGACCTGTCTGGGGTGGGAGTGGGAAAGTAAATACAGGAAGAAGGTCTGGTGATCTGGACTAGTATATATATCTGTGCAGTTTTACATGGAACAAAATTTAGATAGCTGTAGCATTTTTAACACCTGCTAGTTGGGTCTGATTACAGTAGATTATACAGTAGACTACTGTAATTTACAGTAAATTACAGTAGATTCTTTTCTTTTTTTTATCTGATGCATTTTGTCTATATGCCTAAATATATTATAATACAATAGCCCATATTACACACCTGCATCCCAGTGCAATTACTATACTCATACCTGCCAAAACAAATCCACCACAGGAAGAAAACAAACCATAGTCTGATTTAACAAGTGTAAAAATCTCCTCCAATTCTTTTTCCAAAGTAAATACTAAAATAATTGATTTTTTACTTGCTGACTAATGTGTCCACTCACTGACAGATACAATTGGCACCAGAAAATCAGTGTTATTCACTTTACCATTATTGTTTTTAAAGTTTAAAGCTCATCAGTGTACATATCTGTATTGTGGGCTACTTTGTTGATTAATGCATCCTACTTGAACAGTAACTCAGGGTTCAGTCAATGGAGGCTTATCTTGCCTTGTGACAGTGGGGTTAATTTCTTTTTAATATTGGGTATGGGCCCTTTAAACGCTCCAGTAGTACTCTGAACTGCTGGTAACTAACGCCATCATGTGGTGAATTCAGTTAAACTGCATGTATAATGTGTTGTACATGATCATAGAGAATGTATGTATTGTGTGGTGGAGTTTTGTGGGTCTGTACCTGTTAATTAAACATCTGTGTGCTAGAATGTATGCAATAAAGCTTAATAATCAGTTATTTAAAATTATATTTACTATGTGAAACACTGCCAAATTGTCATTTTGGAGGTAAACACTGCCAAATTGCCATTTTGGAGGTGTTAAAGTGATGCAGAGTTGCCAAATGGAAATGGAAATAAGCAAACACATGGTTTAGAATATCATAAGATTATTTAATATTTATGGGACATTTGGCAACCCTTGCAGTATATTTATGGTTTGGAATTTACTAGAAATGAGATCACCTCTGTAATCTTTGTTAGCAATGAAAGCATGAATGCTAACTGTAGCAAGCTGGAATGCTAGCATTGCTGTCGCTAATCTCATATTTGAATATTGGATATTATCTTCATTCTATAATTGTGTGTGCAGTACATCAGCAAACATTCACAAAAACAGGAAATAAAGCCCATAGATAAATAATGGTATTTGTTTACTTTTCAACCAAAAGTCCATCACAACAGTCCTAACAGCTAAGCTAAACTAGCTGAGATATTAGCATAGCAGCCTTCACTTGCATTCAAATCTCCTCTCAATAATGCTAAATACTACTGTTGTAAAAAAGAAAATGAAAGGTGGGTTAACCCCCACCTCTAGTCCGGGGTACAACTCCCCTACGTGTTCGTTTGATAGAGAGAGTCGCAGACAGGTGGAGTGAAGTTGAGAGCAAACCAAGTATTTATTACTGAGCTCAGGAGAACCATACACACAGAAAGACAGTTTAACAGTGAACGAAATGCTTCAAGCATGAGATACGCAAGTCACACAATATATTTCATATGTTATATGTTAATGTGTTAGTGGCGCGTGGTTGGTCCGCCATATAATAGATCCTATGTGTTAGTAAATGCCTTATGTATCATGTGGGTTAATTTGTCATAATAAAGTCTGTGTTAGTCACATGCCTGATCAAACAATGTTTTAAAGAATATATATTGTGACTATTGGTTAATCTTCTATATAAATGCGTATAGAATACACCGTGAGTAATAAAAATGATCAAATACAATGTGAGTCTTGGTTAATGCATGTAAAATACAAGGTTTCACACAATGATTATGTAATTATAGATACTAAGTTAAGTAATCATAATTGAAAGATATTTGTCAATACACCCAAGGTATAATAAACAGTTACTCTTCACTACAGTATATAAATACATGTAAAAATATAAAACTTCAGGCTGTGATGATGATGAAATAGCCCTAAAGTAAAGCAGACGGTGGACTTAGGAACATTGTACTGAACATATAGAAGATTAGCCTGTTTCTTTGTCTGGATTGTCTGGGTATCTGTTTACTATCCTGCCTAATCCAGGACAATACATGGATATTATGTTGCCGCTAGCTATTGTAGATGATGGAAAACCAGCACAACCCATTACAAAACAGGATCATATTACACTATAAATTCAAAAGTGTTTGGACACCTATTCATTCATTGTCTCTCCAAAAATCACGGGTATTATAAAAGCGTTCCTGCTTGTGTTGGAGATTTTGGGCCAATCTCATTTCTTTTTGAGTGAAACCCTTTCCCTTGAAACAGAGTTACATTGAGAAGGGCTGAAATGCTCCCCCATATGAGTTGGGACAACCCTTCAAGAATCTGATACAGATATGGCTATATAGCAGTGGAGCTGCTGGTTAACTAGTTAACTTTAGGGCATCGTATGTCTTCAGAAAAGGGGCAGGTGGTGCAGCTATTCATTATTATTGTCCACTCCTTAATTTATTTTTGTTGAGGAGCTATAATTAGCTTCTATTAACTGTTATTTATTAGCCTTTGCCGTCTGTTGCACCATTTAAGGTGGAAAGGGAAAGTTGGCTAGGTTCCTAGCTATTGAGATGAACTAGTAGCATTTTTTTTTTTTCGGTTGCTTGTTATGAAGAAAATGAAGAAAACACTCAAATTTGTGGATTTATTTGGTGACTTGTGGCGCCATCTTGCCAGTGATTCTCATAGCCCTTTGTTTTGAACGTGTCTCTAAAAAATCTCTGTTTGAAGGGAAAACAGGGACCAAGGGGAAAAATGGGATTGAGCCTGTGTCTCTCATGTTCAGGAAGACACTAAAACTAGAGTAATAATCACTAACTTACCTCATCCCCAACTTATCCCCAACCCAGAACTTATCCACTTTAAAATATTGGACGGAGCAGCACCATTATTGCAGCTCCAACCTCAGTGCTGGGGGCTTTTTAATTTGCCCATAAGTGTTGAATTGAGTTCAGATCAGAACTGTGTTGATCATTGAAAATCATAACAAAAGTGTTTTATTAACCCTTCTGTTTTTCTCTTTTCATGCTTCCTGGATGTTTTGTTATTATTATTATTATTATTATTTTATTTCTTTCAAATTGCAGAAGAAAATTATGATTATTATCTGCTGTGTGGTGCTAGGGATTGTAATCGCTTCCACCGTCGGCGGAGTATTGGCTTGAAACACATCATGATCTTGTAACCACGAAAAACCCCACACATGCACGCGCACGCACTGCAAAACGACACAACGCACTGTTGCCAAACAGTGCAAAACCAGACCAGAAGACGGGGAGGAAGGAAGAACTGTTGTTTTATTTTTGTCGTTTTCCGCATGAGGTTCTATTTTGTAATTGTGCGGTCCTGCAATGTGTTGCTCTGGATGTTGTGTGTCTTTGAATGGGGAGACAAAAAAAAACATCTATTTTTCATTGAATATCAAAGTTCTGCAGGTTTAAAAAAAAAAGAAAAGAAAATATAATTGTTGTACACAATGAAACTCACTCCAGATCACTGCCATTGTTGTTGACTCTTTCTGTGGTGCTGAGAGCCAAACTAAACTAAAGACTTGCAGGACCTTCTTTCATAATTCCTTTTGGGATCGTTTTAATCCTTTATCACCTCAACTTCTTATACAATCTCTAAATCATACTCTATGATAATATATATGACTCATACTGTCTGCAATCAAATATATTTCAAAGTAAATGTAAAAAACAATGAATATTAGTTTGCATTTGTTTTTGCATTTTCCATATCGTCCCAACTTCTTCTGATTTGGCGTTGAACAAATCTGGTTCTTTATGGAAATTAAAGTAGTTCTTCTTCCATGGCAAAGTTCAAAGACATCTTTGTAGCACAGTGATTTTTTTGGAGTGATGGGTTGATGACCACTTAAGGTGTTATGAAAGAAGAAGCCTGCTCATCTCTTTATACTAGCTTTTCTTGAGAATCAAATTTTTTTAAGGGTGGGTTGAAGATCCAGAAGTATTTGTGTGTATGTGTGTGAGTGTGTGTGTGTGTATGCGTGTATTCAAACCATCAGCCCAGCTCGACTGGCAGCTGCTTTCTTATCAGTGGCTGTAGTTTCCATTTTGCCTTATTTTTTGCATATCTGTACATCAATTTGCATACACATCTGGCGTACATGCCTGTACACGGGAGTGCAAATGTGGGTGTATGTGTGCGTGTGCGCCTTTCAGTAATTTTATGTGTGTAACCTGCATGAGTGACAGTTTGTGTGCATGCCAAAGGGGCCGGGGGTAAGTTATGTTTGTGCGTGGGTGTGTGCGTGTGTACGTGCCTGTTAAACTGCCTGTAATATGCCACTTGTGTCTTTGTTCTGTAGAAAGTTGTACATGACTATAGTACCAGGGTGATGTAAAGGTCCCTCTCCACAGACGCTGCCAATGATAAACCGATGCTGTAAATGGAACATGATGTGACTGTACAATTCTATATGGTTGGTGGAGCTGATCGGGTTCGTGAACGCACATCTGGTGCCTTGCCTCAGATTCAAGTCGCTTCAAGGCAAGTCCATGCCCTGCACTAGTTTCCATCCGACTGGGTTGGAATGTCACCAGACGAGACGACCAGACCGCCTACTTCTGCCACTGCCTCTACGTTGTGATTTAATGTCATATCTGTTTGTTTTATCTAGGGGGTTTGTTTTTTAAGTAAACCTTGTCTGAATACCACTTGTACAGTCTCAGATGTTGTTTTAAACCACAAAACTGCTTCCTCTACATCTAAAAAATGGTGACATGATCATGGGCTTTCTGAGATGTTAGCAACAGCATGTGAGGTGAGACCACATTAACATCAACCCTAGAATGCTAACGCAGGGTGATTTTTAACCACACTATTTTTTCATGTGATTTTCATTGTGTGGTAGCTGTAGCTTCATGTCATTGATGTTATGGTTGATTCCCTCCGCCCATCTATGTTTTTTTCGAGAGGCAAGCGTTCGGATGATTTTCATCCGACGTTAGTGATAGATAGTAACATATTTTATGGGTGTAATTTACCCGATGTTAGTGTTTGTGTGTTTAAATCTGGCGTCATAGGTCACAGCAATAGGTGGACCAAAGACCAAAGTTCCCAGCAACATTATTTTCTTTGGTTAGGACATTACCTTTTAAGTATTACCTGATTTTACAATCATTTTTCTCATTTTTGTTAGGGTCATCCATGGTACCTTTTTATTTAATGTGATGTTGTATGTTCTAAAATTAAAGAAGGGTTCCAAAACTTGTCATACAGTGTATACCCAATCCTAGTAATGGTGTTACCAATTTTAACGTTAGTGTTCTAGGGTTAAGACATGAAGCCGTTTAGACATTACAGTTTGTTTCTTCAACTACAGAGTTCAACTACACAAATTTGCCCAAAGATGTTGCAGCTGGTCATGTAGATCCTGTACACTTATAGGTTGCCAAAGCTGACATCTCAGCTGGTCCCATAAATGTTTGATTTGGCAATAAATCTGGCAGCCAAGCATGCCAAGCGTAGAGTTGCAATCCAGCATAGTTCATTGGTCCAAGTGTGTTTAAGCATTATCCTGCTAAAATTATGCAATTTTGCACATATGTGTGCTGCACATATTCCTTGGTTCCAGCAAAAGCAGGATTGAAATGCTTACCACAAGGCCTTTAAACTCTTACTCTTACTCTTGTCAGATCCAAAACAGATCCTGGATTCATCAGTAAAGAACAAATGGTTCCATTCTATAATAGTCCACTTTTCTCATTCACATCTTCCAACTGCAAACCAAGATGACAGTAACAGGGGTTGTCTGATGAAAGGCTCAGATAGTAGGCAGTAAGTCGAAACCACCACCTTGCTTCTCTCAGTCCATTGATTCATCTCAATTTAAAGACTGTAAACTGGGCAAAATGACTGTAGAGCACTGTAGAGACATGTCTAACAACCAGTGATCTCTCACAAAGTGGTACACTACCAAAAAGTAGCATAGTAGCCTCTGAGACGTTTTTATAGGACATTTGTTTAAGAATTTTATGCAATACTGTTGCAAATCCCACTAAAGTCTAACTACACCACACATGTAATGATTTACATATCTACCTAACACATTTGCATGCAAAGTTTTGTGAACAAATACTTTTTGACCATATAGTGTATGCAAGTATACAGTGTGTGGTATAAACTAATGAGTAATAGCAGAAGTTAAACAGAGTATTGGGAGTTCCACTTCCATAATTTGATTAGCTAGAAGATAACAACTGAACCTTGCCCTGTCTGCTCTAACAAACAAAAGGAGTGCTTTTTCTGCTTAGGTACAAAGTTTTACTTTCATTTTGATTCAAGAGTTTCTAGTGAACTTCCTCTTTGGAACCACTAAGAATTTCCAGAGAACACTTTGAGTGAATAAAACTATTTACTGAGAAGTGTTTCAATACAGTAGATTAACACACAGTCTTAAATCTTAATGTCTGGCCTTTCTTGTTTGACAAGCCAGACAGGCTTCTGGCATTTTCTTCCATAGCCATTAACCTTATCTTCTTGCACTTCATGCACTGTTTGTCAGCGGAGAACCTCACCATTGATGACCATCCCTACAAAAAAATAAAAAAATAAAGAGTGATTGTTATAAAAGGCTGCTGCACTGACACATGATTTAAGTCCTGGAATTTTCAAGTGTTTTGACTCACTCTCTTCAGATCTATTCTCCTCTTTGCGAAGCTTCAGTTTCTCAGAGAGGTGCTGGTCCTTCTGTTCCAAAATTGATATCATCATGACGCTGGCCACATCACCCTTCTTACACACCACGTCAACGAGCTGCCCAACTCTGTCCTCCTGCACTTGGTTACCCTGCATTATCTGGTTGGCTTCCCTGCCAGTAAGAACAGGAGGGTTTGCAGCTCGGAGGCCATCAATTACGTCCTTCAGGACAGCTTCAGAAACTCCTTCAATTAGTCCAAGGCGGGCGTTTGAAAGCTGGTCTACAGAAAGGTGGACAGAAAATACAATGAAAGCAGATATATATGCACATACCCCAGTCCCATTTCCACATTGTGGGCTGCCAGGTATGCAACACAATAGTAGGCAAACACAATATGCTGCAGCCTCAGAATCCTTCAAAAAAAAAAAAGCTCCAATACCAGAGGTCATAGAATAAAATGCAAGAAAATACTGGCTATTCATTTATAAATCAAAGACACATTAATGACTAGAAATACTATAACCTTTAATGGAGCCAGCCAAGCTGGCTAATTCTCTGAGCTTCAGCTGAGATTAACTAACCATAGCTAGGTACAGTAATTCATCACAACAACTTGTAGGAGTGGACTTTTGAAGTCATAAATTGAGAACAATTATTTTAGAAAACACAGCTCCACAGTTTAATAATGGAAGGTTCTATGCTTCTTTCTAGCACATGCCTGGCAACAGCCATGGTAATTATTGGGAATTAGTCAATTAATGGTAATTAATTAAGCACAGATTTTCCATGAGGAGAGCATTTGAGATGTAGAACTACAATATTTTGTATTAATGTTATTTGTATTTATTTTAATATTTTAGTTTACCAATATCATAAACAATGTTACTGTCCTGATTAGAAACTTCTGGGTAGCACTTTCATAACAAGCATTTTTGTCCATATTATTTAAAATCTGCCTGTTATTGAAGCCAAATATCTTGATTGAATATTTCATACATCTAAAGATTTTTATTATTTTAAGATTTAGATTATGAGACTTACCAGTCATTCTCCTCGGTTAGTGAGTTCAGTCTGACTGAAGTTTTCTCAGTCAGCTGAGGAAGGGTTAGAAAGATAACAGCGGGAGGAGCCTAAATCTTCTGTGAATAAGAATAAACAGGCTGTGTGGGCTGAGCTCTTGGCTGTCAGCCAGCTCTACAAACATTTCCTTTGGCTGGGTTAGTGTGGTGTGAAGTTAGCAGTTTCTGTTCTGCAGTTCTGAAGTTCACTGCTGTCCACAAGTTACCTTCTAAGTGATTTAGCAGCTTTTCATCAGGAAGATATACACAATACTGATGGCTGGTAGGTAAAAATATATACATATATATATTATTGTTGGAGTTGTTCTTTATTTTAGTTTGTTTGCGTAAGTAGAGATGAGAAACCTACAGTACAGTACAAGAACAACGATTCATGACAATGATACACCTTTGACTTCTTCAAGCTTGTAGATAATTAGATCAAGGAAATGTACAGAAAGAGAGAAACCAGTACAGTAAGGAATCCATACTACTCTTTGACTGTAGAGATCTCACTCATTTTTTTTGTTAAGCAGAACCCACGCTGTAACATTTTCCTTCCTGAATTCCAGCCCTAACAGCTACTGTACGGTAGTTGTTCCTAAACCAATCACATCTTGTATTTGAAGGCTTTATACAGTTAAATACCAGGTTTGTAAAGCCTTGCGACTCCACTGCAGGACTTGTTGTTACAAGAATTGTTCAACAACAGGCTCCAGGCTTCTTCTTTTTTAAGTAGTAGGCCAACAAAAATATGTGAATAAAAGTGTGAATTTAAAGCCAGCACCTTATAGTAGGTAAGTAAGTAAGTATGATTTATTTATGAAGCACTCTTTAACCCCTTAAGAGCCTTGGTCATATATATATATATATATATATATATATATATATATATATATATATATATATATATATATATATATATATATATATATGGGCTACAAGTGTAGATGATATAAAACCTATTTCCTCTGTAGTAAAAAAAAAAGGTTTCCTACATTCTGAAAACTTTGAGGGCTTTGGAGACTCTTCTACAAGACACTTGGAGGTGCTGCCTGTCCGCTCTTTACTCTACTCTACTCTACACTTAATAATTTCAGATCAGTAGGAGGAATCAACCCATATCTGCCTCCACCTCAGCATAACAATTAAAAATAACATCATGCTTCCTAATCATTTAGCTTAAAGGTAGCATGTGCAAGGAAAAAAGAATAAGCCCTAATATGGACCCTTTTGGAACACCAAAGGTCATGTCAGGAGAGGATGAGAAAACGTTGCCAATTTTTAATCTTAAGGCCACTCCCTGTAACCCCACCCACTTTGATAAGCAACCAATATTATAAGTAAAGAATGAATCCAGATAAAATCTTCAAGCACACCATTTAAAAAACCATATAATGCATCGTTATCTTATATTATACTGTTTTCACTGGTCAGTCAATAGTTTATCACCAGCAGTGCTAACAATGCTAGCTGATGTCTGAATATAAAAACTGGAACTCAGCAAAAACTCAATAGTGACATCATTCCCAGCTTCCATTTCTGACGTCATAGTAACCGGTAAATGAAACACAGCAGTAGTGTATAATGAACTAAAATTCAAGCTAATTCAAAGATACAGTACTTCTACAGGTTTTTAATGTCCGGCCCATGTTTATTGCATTATTGTCTTGGTTCTGCTTGCAACATGCCATTATGTTCCACAGATAAAGTGCTTGAGGAGGTCCGAGTCCAGATAGTAGACGATTTGGAGGGGCCTGTGATCAAACAACTCCTGGATGACCTGAGAGAGAAAAAGGTATTAAACAAAGGAGAAGTTGAATCCATCTTAGAGGAGAATCCCTCCCGGGGTGATAAAGCTCGCAAACTGGTCGACAGTGTTAAGAACAAAGGGTCTGATGCTAGTAAAATCTTTATAGCACAACTGAAAATCCGTGATGAACATTTTTACAATAAGCTGAAACTGGGGGACCTCCTGCAGTCAGCTGGTGTAAACTTTACACCCGGAGCTCCTACACCTGGAGCTTCTGCACTTGGAGCTTCTGACAAGCAATTAATAGAGCCAGGTATGTTCTTGTGTTCTCAGTTTGATCACTAAACTTTCCAGCTTTCTAGGATTTTGTTCTTGAAATATTAGTTGGTTGGTAAAGTCCTTTACCATTTTTGAAGTGTTCAAGTTCCCATAACTCAAGGATGACCCTCTCCACATTTTGTCCAGGTTAATTTGGCAGATCCCATTTTAGAGTTGTGCACAATTGGCCCCATTCCCACTCAGGGATGGATATATCCACATAAGATTGTTGGAGAGATTGTTATCCATCTATCTGTCATCCAGTTCATCCCAAGGCCGATTTGTTTGACCTCTCTCAATACCCTTCATTTGTGTTCTATTGAGGAGCATTTATTAAGGATTTATGTAGTACGTAGTAATTTGTAACATATTCACCATTCAGAATTTTGAAGAATGAACTGAATCTTTGCTCCAGAATAAAAAAATCTTGTGCCAATCTGTGCCAGACACATGACTGACAAACGCAGATTTAAATCAATGTCTTTATTAAAGTGGTTTAGCAAAAAGGGGTAGTGAGGGACAGGCAAGGTTGGAAACAAAAGAGCAGCGTGAACAAACAATACACCAAAGAATGAAGCATACAGGGAAAATCCAAAAATCAGAGCGCATACAAAGACAAAAGAGGTTGGGAACTGGTAAATAAACAGGCAATGCAAATGGGAAGTCAAAGACAAAAACAGATCGGTAACGAAAGTCAAAACAAGAAAATACAATATATGAGAGCTAAAAAAAATTTAATACTTCTCAGAGACAGTGTGGAACTGAAAGGTATGTATATACACATGTTAACAGGTGTAATCAGTAGCTGGGTGAGCGGGAACACTGTAGTGGCAGGCTGACAGGGTCAAGACTCACAGTAGCACCCGTGCACTTTGTTGGGATAGTTTAGTGGTTGTGGTTTGCACACTACACAAATAATCAAAGCAACGCAGCAACATAAAGCACAAGATTTTTCACCGGAAAGAATCCACGATTGTTGGGTTTGATCTTCAAAAACACATTTTGTCAGGCAAGAACTGTGTCTGGACTGTGTTTTGACTTTTGTTTATTTTTATGCCCCTGCTAAAAACACACTGTTAATGCCAGGTTTAAGTTGAAGAGATACTCTTTAAAAAATTTGAAGGACTTTACCAATCAAACCACATTTCTACAAATGGGAACTTTAAATTAGAAAATTCTCCTGTCTTAATTAGTTTTCTGTGCATTGATTATGAATAATAACACCTACATACCTGTTGAAAGTATATTTTATACATGTGTGCTATCTAGCAAAAACATGAGCATTTCAAATGAATTTCTTTTTTTTCTCCTTTCTGTCTTTGGTTTCCCAGACGATGGCAGTAGGAAGGTAAATGTGAACTAAATGCAATTACACACATTCAAATAATATACATGAAGGATTGTGCTACACATAATCCCACACTGACCTGCTGAAAAAGCTGCTCTTTGATTGTCAAGGTGGTTAAAAAGATGGTAAAACTAATGAAAACTTTACCTTTACCAGCTTAGCGTGAACAAGCTGGTCTATTAGCATGACCAACTTGACCAAGCTGGTTTTTAAGCTGGTGATAGTTGTTGACAAGTTTGGTGAAGCTGGTTGGCCAGTATGGTTAGGCTAGTCATGCTGGTCAACCAGTGTGGTCACATTGTTTGAACAACATGGTTATGATGTTCATTTTTGTCAACAAGCATGATGGTCATATCAGTTGAGTAGCTGGTAGATCAGCAGCTGAATCTTTAAGCTTAGATGAAAGCAGACTTTTTGCTGGTGAAGAGCTAAAGAGCCTGATCCAGCTGAACCAGTTGAGCCTACTTTTTCAGCAAGGTGAAGTCAAATTGTTATATGTAAATGCATCCACATTTCAGTCATTGTGCAAAAGTGCATTATTTTTTCTTTTCCCTTTTTATCTTGATAGGAATACACAATGAACAGTGTTCCTCGTGGTCTCTGTGTGATCATTAACAATGTCAAATTTAAAAATCCCGAAAAGAACCGAGAAGGGTCTAAAATTGATGCTGGTATGGATTTGTGTGTTTATTTTTTGTTGTTCATATTGTAAAATCAGTGACCACTGAATAATAAGCCAATCAGGGAGTAGAAGATTTTGGCGCACAACCTTATGCAAAGTAAAGTGTAACTTGGACAATTATTTATTAATGTAATGCTACTATTATCAGTGTGTTGTTAATTTAAATAACAATAACATTTTTTAAACATTTGCTTAAAGTTTATTTTAACTGTGATATAGCGTGCACAATTTTGAAGCATGCAAACAGAATCACAGTAAACTCACAGCTAGCCAGTCTGAAGTAAAGCCTGTATCTGGTAGGGTTAGTTGCAACAAGTGCATCCAAAAGCCCAAAATTTGCGAGCTTGTGTCCAACTTTCTTATTTGCTTGTATATAAATGAAACACTATATATATAGCACAGTTATATACACTGTATAAACATAGAACAAATGTTTATTGCGTGGAAATGCAGTGGGTAATAATCATAATTATCATAATGATCAGTCATTCAATTACTAAAGTAATTTGCCCTATAATCTCTGTTTTAGCTGGTCTGAAGAAAGTCTTCACATACTTGGGTTTTACAGTGCGAACTCATGAAGACCAGACAGCTAAGCAGATGCGTGAGCTCATGCTAAGCTACAGCAAGACCGAAAAGCATGGAGATTGCTTTGTCTGTTGCATACTCAGTCATGGAAAACAAGAAGGTGTGATTGGAACTGATATGAGAACATGTTCCACGAAGGATATCCTGTCACCGTTCGACGGCATAAACTGTCCCCCTCTGGCCGGAAAGCCAAAGGTGTTTTTCATCCAGGCTTGCCGAGGGAAAAACAGACAGACGAAGGTGCATGTCACCGCAGATGATGATGCTACAGAGGGGGATGATGACACTGTGACTTCTGATGACCCTGGAGAGGCTTATACCCTCCCCAAACACTCTGATTACCTGGTCTCCACGTCCACTGTAGAGGATTATGTCTCATATAAAAATAAGTACGGTTCATGGTTCATTGGGTCCCTCTGCTCACAGTTGGAAACAGGAAGTCAAAGGTGAGTTCATCATATTCGTCACAGGTTTCCCTTTATCTGTGTGAAATGTACCAATTTTGTGTGAATTTTGTGTACACATGTGTTAAATTGATACTGTATGAGATGAAAAGTTTAAAAAACAATAGATAAAGCAGAAAGCCGGGGGTTGTAAGGTAATGGCAAAGTGGAAGTCATGAGTGTCGAGTCTCTAGGGTTTGCGTCTGAGTCAAACAATAAGAAGTGTTTGTTATTCTTGGTCGAGTCTTTGGGAGAAAGGCACAAATCCCATGTTAAATCTCAGAAAAGCAAGTCAAGTTTTAATATCTGGGATAAAGGTCATAGACAAATGTTGTCTCTCTGGGCTAGGGATCTTGGTTGAGCCTCACATCTCTGGGATGCTAGTACAAGTTAAGTCCTGAGTCTTTGGAATGTGATTCTTAGTCGAGTCTCAAGACTTTGGGATGCAAATCTCAGTTGAAGGAGAATTCTGGTGTAAAGTGGACTTTTGGAGTAATAAAACATGATCAAATCTGGGCAAAAAGCGATTTATCGGGGCAAAGTATGCCACGTATTACGCAGTCTGAGGGGTATTTGGACAAACTGTTAAACTTTATGGATTTCAGGAAGCTGTGGGAGAAAGGAGGTGTGCTATTTATCAAGGGTAAGTACTTTTTATCATGTTTTACTACACCAAAAGTCCATTTTACACCGGAGTTCTCCTTTAAGTCTCGTGTGTCTGGAATGCCTGAAGTCAATAAGGACTCTATAAGGCCTATATAAGGATGCAAGGCCTAGTAAAGTCTTGACTCACTGGGACCGGAATCTGAATTGAGTCTCACATCTCTGTGTTGCAAGTACAATTCAAGTCTTGAGTTCTGGATTAAAAGTCCTAGCTAGGTCTTATGTTATTGGGTTGCAAGTGTTAATTAGGGCTTGAGTGTCTGGGGTAAAAGTCTCAAGTGTCAGAGGTACACACCAACTTAATTTCTTGACTCTCTGGGATAGGAATCTAAATTAAGCCTTGCATCTCTGGAATGTAAGTTCTTGTTGAGTCTTAAGGTTTGAAATGCAAATCTCAATCAATTAGCAATTGCCCATGGTGCAAGGAACCCTAATTGAGCTTGAGTAAGTCTTGAGAGTCTGAGGTGCAAATCTTAGTCAAATCTCTAGTGGCTAAGTTGCAGGGCTTTGTCATGTCTTGACTCTATGGGAGGCTAGTTCTCGACTATAAGCCTATACTCTCTGGGAATTGAATATCAGTGAAATCTCAATTTTTGTATGCAAGCCTAGAATCCAAGTCCATATAAAGTCCTCAGGAAATGAGCGCAAATCTCGGCTCTCTGGGTTGTGTTGAATTTTAAGATTCTGGGGTTTAAATCCAAGTCATTTTGGGCCTTGAGTTTTTAGTACAGAGTTTTAGTTTACTTTCAAAATTAGCATGAATAATAATACATTTTATTTATAGAGCACCTTTTCATAAACGAAAATGCAGCTCAAAGTGTTTCACAATGAAATGAAATAAAACAAGAAGAAAAATGTAAAATACTAAGTAATATAAAAAATAAAGTAAAAACTATTTAAATGTAAAGGTTTAATGAAATAATATTAAATTAAAAACATTAAATATTCAAATCAAATATAGAATCAAATAAACACTGTTAATTCTAAATTCCTCTTTATTTTTCTGTACCAAAAACATTTGATTTGATTTTATTTCACATCAGATTTTAAACATTGTGAACTCAAATCCTAAGATTAGGTCCTGAATAATGAACCTAATTAACACATTATCATGTGTGTCCTATTCACATTCTTCTAGGGGTGACGACATCAGTGCAATCCTAACTGAAGTCAATGATGAAGTCAGCAGGAGAGAGGGAATTGAGCTGGTAAATGAAGTGAAATATGATGCTAAGATGACCTCGGAACATCGTTCTACCCTGAGAAAGAAGCTAATTTTCAGAATTCCATAGATGTTCCAGACACAATGCTCCATGGTGAATAAAACAAATTAAGGGATTCTCACAGCAGCTTTTTAGATATATACATTCTATAGTTTTATGTTATTTTTGTTTATTTCTTTGTCCATTCATTTTTATGTTTTGTTCTAGTTTTGTATAATTTTCTTGACCTTGATCTGGAATTCTGTTTATGAAAGTGCTTTTTGTTGCCATTTACAGGCAATAATTTTGTTTGCATTGAATATGTGGTGCATTCTAACAATAAACAGTTTGTTAAGCTTCATATCCATTTACTGTGTTGTGTTGCCAAATACAATAATTACAAAAATGTATTTGTTGCCATAAGGCAAAGTCAAACTTCAAAGCCACTTTGATCTGCAATGTATGAGAGATGAATAACAGTCATTACATTTCCACTGGAAACTGCTGTTTTTACAATATCCCAGTTGACTGTATTATAAAAAAAAATTGATATTTATATGGCAGCTGTAGTTCATAATTTGTAGTTAATATGTGTAGTTAATATTTGCATCTGTATAGTTTTACAGATCACATAATAAAAATAAACGTTCATAAACTGAATAATTGGTGTAAAAATTTGTGTTAAAAATGTTATATGTTAAAGAATCTAGAATATTTTTAACACTAATTGTCAGGGCCAGACAGGAAGGAGACTGGTGCAGATACAATAAAATAACTTTTATTAAAGTTATAGAGTAAACAGGGGTAGTCAACAGAAACAGGGTCAATACCAAAAATGCACAGTGTAGAGAAACCATACCATAAACGGAGGACAGTCCAGAGTTCATACACGGGAAGGCAGTATCACAGGTTAGGCAAAAATCCAAAGTACAATAAACAGTCCAGGTCATACACGGTAATCCAACACAAGGGAGCAGGCAAAAATCAAAGTCGGTAGAAAACAAAAACAGGATCATACACGGAAAATAGCAAGGGCAAGAGAAACGCTTTGTATTGTAGGATTTACCAAACAGATACTCGGCGAGGTGTGAGTGTGAGCATGGTCCTTAAATACTCTGAGTAATCAGTACTCGGGGCTTCCTGGTGGCGTCATGTGACGTGACATGTGATCGGGAGTGTGTGTTGTGTCATGGAGTGGTGCGTTCTGGGTATTGTAGTTGTTACTGTGAGAATCGCAGATAGAGCTGGATGTGGGAGACACAGACGTGCTTTCAGCACCAGACATGACAGTACCCTCCCCCTGAGGGACCGGAGCGGAGGCAGAACGGGGCCGACCCCGGCGACGACCACCCGGCGGACAGGGAGTACCGGCGGGAGGTGCAGGTGTCGGAGCGGAGGTGCCAGACAGACGGGGCTCACCAGAGCGAGAAACCCGACGAGTTGGAGCAGAGGAGGTCGGAGGACGCTTGGGACGTCCACGGGGCCTAGGAGCAGGCTTACCAGGAAAACGAGCATGAAACTCCACGAGCAAGGCAGGGTCCAGCACGTCTTTGGCAGCCACCCAACAACGCTCCTCCGGACCATACCCCTCCCAATCGATAAGGTATTGGAGTACACCCCCACGTCTGCGTGAATCCAGCACCTCCCGGACAGAATACGTGGACGACCCCTCCCCCTCCACAGCCGCGGGTGGAACATCAGCCGGTGCAGCGTCAGCGAGCGGACCCGGGACCATAGGCTTGAGGAGAGATACATGGAAAGAATTATTAACACGATACTGAGGGGGTAACTCCACCTTGTAAGTAACTTCATTAATACGTGACAAAATCTTAAGAGGACCAATAAACTTAGGCAGGAGCTTTCTACAACTACCCTCAAACCTAAAGTCCCGGGTAGAGAGCCACACCCGATCTCCTGGTTGGTAGTCTGGGTTGTCACCACGGTGCTTGTCAGCACGCTCCTTGTACACGCGCAGTACCTCAGAGACTTTACGATGCGTGTCTTCCCACACCTGCTCACTGCGCTTCATCCATTCATCCACAGCCGGCACATCAGTGGACACCGCTGTCCAAGGAGCTAGAGGAGGCTGAAAACCCAGAACACACTGAAAGGGGGTGAGGCCAGAGGTAGTGTTAACTAGGGAGTTTTGTGCTATTTCAGCCCAGACGAGGTATTGTGACCAATCAGTGGGATGTTTGAAGCAGTATGTGCGGAGGAATTTCCCGAGTTCCTGATTAACCCTCTCACATTGACCGTTACATGTAGGGTGGAACCCAGAAGTGAGACTGACATGTACACCGAGATGTTCAAAAAATGCCTTCCACACACGAGAAGTAAATTGAGGACCACGGTCAGACAAAATATCTTCGGGGATACCAAAGTGTCTAAATACATGCATATAAATAGCTTGAGCAGTTTGGAAGGCAGTAGGCAGAGCTGGGAATGGAATAAATTTAACCCCTCTAGAGAAACGATCAACAATAGTGAGAACTGTAGTATAACCCTCAGATACAGGCAGATCAGTAACAAAATCAACCGCTATATGCGACCAAGGTCTCTCAGGTACAGGGAGAGGTAGTAGCTTACCGGCTGGAAGGGTTTTAGGCGTTTTACATTGCGCACAGACAGAGCAGGAGGTAACGAAAGAGTGAACATCAGCACGCATAGAATCCCACCAGTAACGGGCAGAGAGTAATTGTAACGTGCGTGTGACACCAGGATGACCAGAGGTTAAAGCGGAATGAGCCCAGGTGATGAGCCTGTCTCGAAACTGAACGGGTACGAACGTTTTACCCTGAGGACAGTCCTCAGAATTGGGCTGATTAGCGTTACTTTGGCGAATCTGATCGTCTAACTCCCATTGAATGGTTGCGATCTGAACAGAGGGAGGAAGAATGCGTTCAGCCTCCTGGGGCTGGGATGCGCTGTCCACAGTGCTGTAAACCCTGGACAGCGCATCAGCTTTAGTATTACGGTTTCCCGGACGGAACGAGATCGAGAAGTTAAATCTAGAGAAAAAAAGAGACCAACGTGCTTGTCTCGGATTAAGTCGTTTAGCCGTGCGGAGGTATTCCAAATTCTTGTGATCAGTATACACAGTGAACGGATGAACGGACCCCTCCAGCCAGTGACGCCATTCTTCTAGAGCTAATTTCACAGCAAGAAGTTCCCTATCCCCTATCCCATAGTTACGCTCCGCAGGGGAAAGCTTGCGTGAGAAGAAGGCTACAGGAAACAATTTGGGTGGCGACCCACTACGCTGAGAGAGAACCGCGCCAACACCCGATTCGGAAGCGTCCACTTCCACTACGAAGGGAAACTCGGGATTAGGGTGCCTAAGTACAGGGGCTGAAGTGAACGCAGCTTTCAGCTCACTGAAAGCGCGATCTGCTTCGGTTGACCACTTCAGGATTTTAGCAGCCCCCTTAGTGAGAGCAGTCAGGGGCGCAGCAATGGAGCTAAAGTTACGGATGAACCGCCTATAAAAATTAGCGAAGCCAAGGAATCGCTGGAGTTCTTTAATGGTCTGGGGCACTGGCCAATTAGTAACGGCAGTTACTTTCTCATCGTCCATAAGGACACCGGAGGAACTGATAACGTAGCCGAGAAATGTGACCCTTTGAGTGTGGAACTCACATTTCTCGGCTTTGGCAAACAGACTATGTTCTCTCAGGCGTTGGAGAACTTGGCGGACATGCTGAATGTGTGTGGGGAGATCTGGTGAATAGATAAGGATATCGTCTATAAAAAGGACAACAGAGTGATTAATGAGATCGCGAAATATGTCATTCATAAACGACTGGAATATAGCTGGGGCGTTAGCGAGACCGTAGCTCATGACCAGGTATTCATAGTGGCCGTTGGTGGTGGAAAACGCCGTTTTCCATTCGTCACCTTCCCTGATGCGAATGAGATTATAAGCGCTACGGAGATCGAGTTTGGTGAAGTACACGGCATTACGTAACTGTTCGAGAGCTGCTGGGATTAACGGGAGCGGGTAAGCGAACTTTTTAGTAATGTCGTTTAAGCCTCTGTAATCTATGCAGGGTCTCAAACCCCCATCCTTCTTCTTCACGAAGAAGAAACCTGAACCAACTGGGGATTTGGATGGGCGAATGAAACCCTGCGCAAGAGCTTCACTAACATACTCTTCCATAGCCTTCTCCTCATCACGAGACAATGGGTACACACGAGCTTTGGGCAGTACAGAACCCTCTATTAAATCAATAGAGCAATCATAGGGGCGATGCGGAGGTAACTCAGTAGCTTTAGCTTTACTAAACACATCAGAAAAATCATAGTACTCGGAGGGAATATCAGGGGTATCTACAGAATTAGGGCTTTCGACAGAGGTAGATTGCAAAGAGAGTGAAATTAAAGATAAACAGTTCTCACGACAGAAAGGAGACCAGGCAGTGATGTCTCCCAGGCTCCATGAAATGACGGGGTCGTGTGTCTTTAACCATGGCGCTCCCAAAACCAGTGGATGTTCTGTGCGTGGGAGCACATAGAGCGAGAGCTGTTCCACATGTAGAGCGCTGGCTTGAAGGGTGAGAGGAAGAGTCTGCAGGGTCACAGGTTTGGAGCGTACAGTCTCTCCATCGATGGCATGGATGGAGATCGACTTGGAGAGAACTTTCGTGGGTATGGCGTGCTCCTCCACCAAATCCAGGCTGATAAAGTTCCCCTCCGACCCAGAATCTACAAGCGCTGAGACACAAAAAACATCCGTTGGAGTGGTAATAATAACAGGCAACACGAAACATTTTTCTTTAAGTTTAGAAACAGGGGTACATACCACGTTAGCGCGTGGAGTACTCTCCACGCGCTGTCCCAGAGCAGACGCTTGAGCAGAATTGGGCCGGAGTTCACAGTTAGCCCTTAGATGATCTGGACCACCACAATAGAGGCACAGGTGAAGGCGTATGCGACGCTGCCTCTCAGCGACGGATAGTCTGGATCGTGTGATGTCCATGGGCTCAGGGCTGGGTGCAGGCGCAAATTCCGGAACTGGATTCCCGGACTGGAGTAGTGCAGGGCGAACCGCAGGAGTGTGGCTAACAGCTTTGGGCTTACGGGAAAGGAGTTGATCCAGACGGATAGACAGAGCGATCAGCTGATCCAGGGTGAGTGAGTCGTCCTTGCATGCCAGTTCTCTTTGAATCTCAGGGTTAAGTCCGTGTCGAAACATGGAGGTGAGAGCAGGGTCGTTCCAACCGCTGCTAGCAGCTAACGTACGGAACTCCAGAGCAAAGGCTGCCACAGATAGTTTACCTTGCTTCAAGGTAATCAGAAGCTCTCCACTAGATTGCCCATAGCGTGTATGATCAAAAACGCTGCGAAAAATAGACAAAAAAGTGTCGTAGCTGGATTCAGAAATGTTCTCCCAAATAGCTGTAGCCCAGTCCAAAGCCTTGCCAGACAGTCGAGAAATTATAAACCCGATTTTAGCTTTATCAGAAGCAGGAGGTGAGTTGCTAAAAAACACGGAGCACTGGAGCAGAAACCCATTACATTTCTCAGTGTTTCCGTCATAGACTTCGGGTTTACACACAGCGAAAAAGGGAGTAGTGGTTTTGTTAGGGCTGGCTACAGGACTAACCACTGGGCTAGGGTTCTGGGTGGACAAACCCCGGAGGTGACTCATAATCTCGGCTAGCTGCTGCTGTTGGTTAACCTGGTGGCGTGCTAGCTCGTCAACAGCTTGGGTCACACCAGCGAGCGTTTGCTGGTGCTGACCTAAAAGCCGACCCTGGTTAGCCAAACCAGACTTAATAGACTCTGTATCCGCAGTCTCTGTCATTACGGCCGAGTATCTTGTCAGGGCCAGACAGGAAGGAGACTGGTGCAGATACAATAAAATAACTTTTATTAAAGTTATAGAGTAAACAGGGGTAGTCAACAGAAACAGGGTCAATACCAAAAATGCACAGTGTAGAGAAACCATACCATAAACGGAGGACAGTCCAGAGTTCATACACGGGAAGGCAGTATCACAGGTTAGGCAAAAATCCAAAGTACAATAAACAGTCCAGGTCATACACGGTAATCCAACACAAGGGAGCAGGCAAAAATCAAAGTCGGTAGAAAACAAAAACAGGATCATACACGGAAAATAGCAAGGGCAAGAGAAACGCTTTGTATTGTAGGATTTACCAAACAGATACTCGGCGAGGTGTGAGTGTGAGCATGGTCCTTAAATACTCTGAGTAATCAGTACTCGGGGCTTCCTGGTGGCGTCATGTGACGTGACATGTGATCGGGAGTGTGTGTTGTGTCATGGAGTGGTGCGTTCTGGGTATTGTAGTTGTTACTGTGAGAATCGCAGATAGAGCTGGATGTGGGAGACACAGACGTGCTTTCAGCACCAGACATGACACTAATAATATATATATATATATATATCATCACATCAGAAACATCAGAGAGTAGTGTGTGTAAATAATCCACAGCTGCTTAAGTTCCTGCATTCATATATTGATTAAAAATACAAGAATAACGTTCCATTACACAATTATAGCCCCTAAAATAAATGAAAATACTGTTTTTTTAAATCATGATTATAATCATCATTAATCACCAAATATTGTTATGATACAGTTGTTTTTTTAAATGTGATTGATTCCACTGCTATAAAGATCAATCAATTTTGTCAATCAAACATTGATTCTTTTATTTACATTTAAATATCCACTATTAAAAGTTTAAGTGTTAAGAAGAGGGAAAAGTGATTATTCACATTATACTGTTGTGATTAATCCAGTTATTTCTAATCTTTCTATTTTTTCCTTAGATTTTTTTTCAGATTGTCTCTGTGTGCACTGCTACTTATATTGAATTTCTTCAGAACCACTTCATGATTTTTTGATCCTAATCTCAAGAGGGTTCTTGAACTGGAAACAGGTTTCGTTTTCAACAGGATGTTGACAGAAGAGCCTTATCACAAGCAAGATACCTACTAATTCCTTTGAACAAAAGAAAGCACACAATTTTACTTTCACTCTGGTTTAATTGTTTCCAGAGAACTTCCCAAAATGTGATTGAATTTCTGAAACTGTTAAACAGACCTTAGTTTTACTGGCCACTTATCAGATTAAGATGATAGAAAAGCCCAGCTTTATCCAGGTTTTACATCTTTGTACAAATAAACATATTAACTTGGAGCTTATTAAGAGTGTAGGACGATACAACTTTAAAACAAGTGCAATCATATTATGCTATAATTATAATTATATATAATGCATAATTCTGATTAAAATGGTACTGGAATTAGCATGTAAGGTATATTCATTTATACGTATTTAGTTTCAACAGCAGGATGGCAGATGAAATACATGAATAACAGGGAATTATACTTAACAGACGTCGCCTTTTGCAGTGTATTGCTGCCATCTACAGTGTGGAATGGATGTAAAGCTTTTTATTAATTTAATACAAACTATTATTGCTATGTGGTTTGTAGTGTAGTTACCTTGTTTACTCCTTTTCAGTACTATTTTCTTGTTCAGTGAGATATAGAGATGGATATATCTAATGGGAGGAGCCAGGTGTGGCCCGTAGTCCGTGAAATGTATGGGTCAGGGATAAACTGAATTTGATGTACAAGACAAAGTAAAGATTGATTAAAGCCTAATAAAATGTTTTTTATTCGCTCTTTCCCAATTCCATCTATGTGAGATCCATTGACTTGTGCTGAACTTAGTTAATAATGCAGGAGTATTCTATTCCATTCACTAGAAAATTGAACATATTTGTGGCACTTCTGCCTATTGAATTATTATAGGCTACAAAAGCTTCCTTATTAATCTTAAAAACTCAAAACTTATCAATATTCTCATTCTTATCAATATGCAACCCTTCAGTAAATGTGTTACTCAGGAAGATCAGGGCACTTTTAAGGGATTTGGGGGCCAATCAAAATGGACCAATTAAACCATTTGTACAAGGCCTAACTTATGTTTATGTCTATGTCAATTTCCTTAAATAACACTAAAGGCATTTTTGTTCAACACACTTAATTTTAAGGGATTGTTAAGGACAATCTTAAGGGAAACAATTAATTTAATGCCGACTTTACATCAAACGATTGTCAAGCGATTTTACTGTTGTAGACAAATTTCTAGTGCCTCTTTTTAAATGTCAGGACTCTCCATATTATATTATACTAAATTGTCTATATTATAAATCTATCTATCTATCTATCTATCTATCTATCTATCTATCTATCTATCTATCTATCTATCTATCTATCTATCTATCTATCTATCTATCTATCTATCTATCTATCTATCTATCTATCTATCTATCTATCTATCTATCTATCTATCGTTTTATGTATAGATTAAATAAAAGTAAAATCAGGTGTGCTTCTGCAACACCAACCTCTATGGATAAG
This sequence comes from Astyanax mexicanus, assembly GCF_023375975.1. Taxonomy (NCBI): domain Eukaryota; kingdom Metazoa; phylum Chordata; class Actinopteri; order Characiformes; family Acestrorhamphidae; genus Astyanax; species Astyanax mexicanus. The sequence continues at coordinate 41,784,307 of NC_064411.1, forward strand.
ACTGGGGAGCCCTTGTTTTAGGCCTTACTGGGGACTTTTATTTTGACATCCTGCGTTTACCGTACGCCCAGGAAACTGAAACACACACAGATAACAGCCGTGTTGAGGTTAATCAGCAGAGTTGGACATTCAGGGGATTATTTTGAGCAGTGTGAGAGTGGACAGGACGGGCTGACAGTGCTAGCGGCGCTCTCCTCGGTAAATAAGAGATAAATATTTCTCGTGAACTTGCTGGATATTACTGTCAGTAAAACAGCGAGCTGTCCGGCTAATCTGCGTTTGTTCCAGCAGTAGTTAAATCTGTGAGTGTGTCAGCAGTTATAGAAGAAGCTGACGGATGACTAAACCTGCTGCTGAGATGAATAGGGTGTTTTTCAGGTCTATAATTACTCAGAAACTGAGTGACATTTACTGTTAAACGCCCTGTTTACCCTTGGGTGTATTAGCTAGCTGTTGTGGCTAACGCTAGCTGGCTGGTTTAGCTTAACGTTGATTGTGTCGCCTGTCAACAGCCAAGCAGCAGCGGTGTGGTGTGTCAGCAGTTTAGCTAACTAGCCAAATAATAAGATTAACTAACCTATAACCTAACTAGCTATTAAATATTAATTCAGGTAATAACTTTTTTCTAATAACGTTACACTATTTACCTATAAGGGGCTGATAGTTCTCAGTCACATTTAGGTGTAGATGTAAATGTTATAGTAATTAAAGAGTCACTAAACCCTAAACCATATTTTTTCAGTAACAGCTGAAATGTGTTCATATTGAAATATGAACACATAAGTTACCAATCCTGCTTAAAATTTAAATAAACATTTTCTAACCCTTAAAAAGGACTGGTGTGGATGATATGTCCGTGTACTTTGGTACGCAGATACCTCACATTATGCAGATCAGACAATCAATAATACCACCCTCCTGGTGATATCTAACCATCTGCGTCTCACTGCTCTCAGAGGCACACTGCTGCTGCTGCTGCAGTTCAACCAACTGCCCCACCTCTAAACCCATACATCACCCAGTGCCCCTTTAAAACCACCCTTCCCCTTTTTGAGACTTTCTTAAGCTTGAGCAAAAATCAGGGGGTTTAAAGCCCCTTTAAATGCATTTTTCTAATTCAGTCGGCTGTTTACAGTTACGTGTTTACTATCAAATCGTCACCAAAGTGCCATGTTTAAGGTATAGTTTCTGTGAGCAATACAGTAAAGGAAGTAGAAACAAACTTACTTTTATAATCGTTTGAGAATTTAAAGCAATAAAATTAGAAAAAACAGAAATAACTGAGGAAATACACCACCAGATGAGCTGAGCGAGGATACCAGAGACTAGAAATGATATTTGTATATAATAACAGGTTTCTTTCATTAATGCTTTTAAAGGCAGTCTGCATGCCTACAGTAGTTGCTTGGTTTTATAAAACTGTGGTCATGTGGTCAAGTGATTTGAACTGAATTCAGTAATTTGGATGGATGAGCAAATATTTTTGGTAGTATAGTGTATATATATGAGGTATTCTGTGTAAAACTGTGTGAATTGGCTTAATGCAGTTCTGTAGAAGGTTTAGGCTGTTGGTTTGGTTTAGTAATGATGGATTTCACAGTAATATTAAAAATATGTTTTGGAATTGGTCTGGAAAGAGGCGTGGTTTAGATAAGAAAGTAAAGTGACTGAAGTGTAAATTTATATATATTTTAATATATATAAAAAATATATATATATTTTGTAAGTTCATAAAAAGAGGGTGAGAAATTGCTTATTATGAACAGAAGGCGACACAGTCATATATTGTCACAAACCTGTTACTGACAAAACTGTACATACATTGCTTTTGCCCGATGCAGGTGTGCCCAGCCAGCAGTGAAGAATGAGTTCTCGTTCAGAGCACAGAGGCATCCATGTGGATCAGTCAGACCTGAAATGTAAGAAAGGCTGTGGCTACTTTGGAAATCCAGCCTGGCAAGGCCTGTGTTCCAAGTGCTGGCGGGAAAGGAGCGTTCATTCTCGGTCCAGGCAGATAGAAGAGGACCGGGCACTGGCAGAGAGGTAAGAGAGGAAGAGCAATGTGGCTCTGATTGTATTTTATGTACTCCCAGTATGCACTTTAAAAAATGCTAATATTTGCAATGCCAGTGAGCCCAGATTGTGGTCAGTTTTCTGTTTAAATGATAAATGGGGGGTGACTTATGCATAAACACAAAGCAAGATAAAACAGTTGCCTTTAAAAATGTGTGTAAAAGCATGTTTGAAACAATAGGTTTGATATATTTAGATCAGGGCGGAACCACACAAGATGACAGTGCTAGATTAATTCTATCTGCAGCAAAATGGTTTAATGCTAAACAGAAATTGTATAAACTGTATAATATTATAGTAATATTACAGTATAATAGTACAGTAATACACATAATGTTGTTTGATGATCATCTAGGTTGCAAAGAGAGGAAGAAGCTGCGGCCTATACGAGTAGCCAGCAGAGGGCACACTCAGAGACCTCCACCACCCAGGTCAGCAAAATCGAGAAGAGGCCTGTTCAAAAAGCAAACGCAGTCCCTAAAGTGAAGAAATTCTTTAATACATCCCCAAAGACTGGCCTGAACAAAGGTGAGTGCATAGTTGCTGCTGTTGTTTAAACTATACAGTTAAAACTAGGAGTTAGAATTTGCTAGATGTTCATTCATTAAGGAAAAAAATAGATATCCATCTGCCACAATAATATGTTTTCAAATTATTGTACAATAAATTAACGATTATCTTAGTAATTAAATGCTTAATAATGTTGTAGAAGGTGGAGAGGTTGTTATCATGAATAGACAAGTATGTGTGGCCTTGTGTAAAAAACAGTGGCTATATTGTTTTTATGTTTATAAAATAATTATATTCCAATTTTACTGTCTAATTTTTTAAAGCGTGCAACTAGATTAAAGTACATTTTATTTTAAAAAATGTATAAATAAATAAAATACATTTTGATGCTATTATATTATACTATTTATTTAATCAGTGGCTTTAGATTGACAATAATATTGATTGAATATTGATATTACAGCTTGTTCAGGGTCAATATATCATCCAAACAAAATAGAAATGGTTGTGACAAACCTAAATAGATATTATTTTAAAAAATAAAGTATTAATAATAAATTAAATAGAACTGTCATTGGAAAGTAAGATTTGTACTTTCATTTTCGGTGTTGTGAAAGCTGTAAGGGAAGTGATGGGTGGGAACCTGTAGTTCAGGACCCTGCTTTGTCAGCACTCTAACTTTTCATGAACTCGTCCGTTAAATTCCTGGCAAATGTCAATATGGTGTGTGTTTTTTTAGAATAAGAAAACAGTGGATGATTGGAAATGGCATGTTTCAGGGAAAAGGGAAGTTGATGGTTATGCAGGGTCATGGAACACAGACTTTCCTGATGTTACAGGGGCAGATCTACATTTAAACAATGTTGTGAATGCTTTAGACTGTGTGTCTTGAATTTGATTGGATGACTTGGGATCTCCAGGTATAAATGAGGTATGATCTTGTGCTCATAGGAAGGTGATGGTAATTATCATATTTTGGTGGATGGGTCCTTTAATTTCTGTAGATGTGAGGGTAAATAACATACTCATTCCTCATGTCACAAATGTGTATTGTTCCCTAGATGCCACAGTTCAAGAGACACAGTCAACACCCACCACTTCAATCAGCCAGCAGCCTGTTGCTGACACGGATCAAGCCACAAGACAGTTCATCGACTTTCTGAAGACCCTGCAGAAGCCGGGCAGAGAGATCTTTAAGCAGTGCCATGCCTACTGTCAGCATGTGGCCTACAAGAAGGTACCTATTCTTTATGGATATGCAATATCGAATTCATCCGCACTGAAAGGAGCCCGCATCACACCCGCCCAGTTCAAAATGATTCTTCCTAAAATCCTAAAAATTACGGACACCAACTTTAAAGTTTTGGTTAGATAATGAGTGGTACATCACTTTATAAGTTACAGAACCACAGCCATAGAAGAACCACTTTTAGGATTATCAAGAACCTAAACAACCAGAACTTTCTTGCAAAGGTTCTTCACTGGTTTCTCACACTGACACATCTCTATTACAAACCAAAAAAAAGAAGTGATTTGTCTATGGCTTCACACAAACAACAATTTGAAGCACAATCATTGTTTAAAGTTTCCAACATTGTGACATCACCAACGCTGTTAGTTGTCAAAGATCGCAATCAAATCCTTACAGCAATGCTCTAAGATCTAGTAGAATGCCTTGTAATTTTGTACACAGTTTTTGTTAGCTTTGTGTGTGCATTTGTACAACCTCTGTCAGCAAGAAGTTAGAACTGCTATAACTGAAAGTAAAGTAATGTCTTCATTAGAAGGAGTGCCCACAATCATTTGAGCAGTGTATCCATCCAATCTTAATCTCAAAGGGTTTTGTGGCTGCAGGTTTTTATTCCAGCCGAGCAGAAGCACATACTATCAGTTGTTTGAATATTAACCAACTGATTAAACAAGTGCAATCATGTGTGTTCCTGGTTGTTTAAAATAAAAACCTGAAGCCACATTGTTTCTTTGTATATACGATTAGACACACTTTTCCTTTCTGTGTTAAATTAAGGGTATTAAAACAGTGAAGCCCTAACAGATTAGATTGTGGTGCTGATCAATAACTGACGTAACATGAGTTTCTTTAACATTCTTTTTAGGATCTTGGGGCTGAGGAGCTCTCAGAATCTGTACAGGACTTCTACCAGAACCTATCTGACCGCTTAAACACCATCTACAAATGTATGTAACTTCCAGTCAAACACCTGAGAGCAAGCACCAAGTTTCACTGTGGTAGATAAAGCTTACAATGTGTACAAGTCTTCTAATTGATATTTAGTAAAAAGTCAAATTTTTTGTTTTTTTTTTATCAGTTAAAATATTTTACAAATCCAAGCTGTTCTAAGTGGCATTTTTATTGTGTTTCCATGTGAACGCTAACCAGGGGCCCCAGACCGGGTAGAGGCTGTCATGGACGAGGTAGAGAAGTACATGATGCTGCATTTATATGAGCAGGCTTTCTGCCCAGAGTCTGCAGATGATGAGGTCAAAGACCTGGATATTCAGAAGAGAATCAGGTGAGGTCATCAGAGGTCAGCAATCTTTATTATCAGTACAAGCACAGACTAATGAGAAGGGCTTAGCTTAATGAGACTTAAAAAAAAGAAAATAATAATTCCCCCTTGCCTGCTTATCTTAAATGGAAATAGACCATATCGTAACTGTCCAATGAAAAACAAGTATCTCCAAAACAGCAACTTTACAGGAGATGGAAAAAGCCTTCTAAACTTTCAATGGAAGTCAATGTAAAAAGAGTTTAGTTCAGGTAATTTTTAAGTGTTTCTGGTCTGTTCATCAATAAATTTTAGCACAGTGTGCGGGATAGTTTGTCTGTTCAAATTATGTAGTAAATCTAAAAATTGAGATACTTGTTTTTCATTGGACATCGACGATATGTGTATTGATGTTATTGTCTTACATGTTTATTTCTACTGAATGAGTATATACCTGTTTTCTATCAGGGCTTTACACTGGGTCACTGTACAGATGCTGGGTGCCCCACTGAACGAAGAGATCCCTGCAGTGTCTGACAGTGTAATAAAGGCCATTACTGGTAAGAGTTTTCTGTGTTAGCCTTTTTTGCATGTACTTCTGAAATTTTGCACTGTATAAAAGGGTGTCAATATGAGGGTGTCAAAATAAATGATACAGACTATAAAAACATTAAAAGAAGTGTGCCAGAAGGTACAGACACAAGACACAAACACAAGTTCACCCTGAAACACAGGCATCCATCTAAAACAACAGCACCAGCTCTTGATATAATGTAAATCTGACAGTTATTCTTATATTGTGTCTAAAAATAAAAAAACAACAACTCTGTAATGATTTGGGGGAAATACTAAAATACTTGGTAACACTTTACAATAAATGGTCACAAACAACAGTACTTATGACAGTAATAAATATTGTTAAATAGTTAACTAATGTCTTAAATAATTATTCATTTTGAACTAGTTGAGACATTATTAAATATTACTAAATTGTAAGGATTAAGAATGTTGTAAATAAAAATAAATTGGTATATTAGTTAAAAATAATTCAACTAAATTTAAAGTGTTACTAAATATTTCACTGTGGCTTTGTGACTGAGATATGGGTTAAATCATGCAAGATATCTTAGCATGCATTGAAAACACATTATTTATTATTTAAGCTTTTTGTTTAATTATTATTATTTTTTAACAGTTTAAGCAGCAATTTGTGAGAATTGTCAATTCAAATCTCCTTTTAAGTACTCCCTCGTGGACAGCTGTACACATGCATTTGTTGACAAGCTGAGTCGTACAAAAGCAGCATCAGAAGTGAAGGCATTATGTGGACTGCAGTGGTAGATTAATATCATAAGATTTTATATAAATATGACTGGAATACTTCTGCACCATTACATAGATATGAATAGGTCTTGGATTTGTAGTAGGATCATTTTGACCCAGAGTGAGTATGAGAGAGACACCATTTCCCCTATTTATGTAGCAATTTATATGCTATAAACAGTGCAGTCTACTATCGTCATTCTTCTCTTCTTTTGGAATTCGGTGATAGTTGCAGAAGAATTAAGTTTGTTACATTCAGGTCATCTAAGTTATAATATCTTTCTCAATTTGTTCCATGTGGATCAGATTACTGGCTGGTTAAACTACATTATGGCTCTTTATTGGATATATGGTTTATCATTAATTATTTGATAACTTGTAGACTTCCTGCTGTGCTCAGTTCAGAGGTGGTTCTTTCAGGTTGGCTCAGTTGTTGTTGCAGGGCAGGTTATCAGAGAGAAGATCTAAGACTTTGGAGTTGCTAATAATTTTTACTCTTGTTCTGTCAACACATTAAGGAAGTGTGTGTGGGTGTGTGTGTGTGTGCTTGCATGTCAGGATGTGTGCTCATGGCTTTCCAAGGTCAGCAGTAAACTAATGTGCTTGGTTGTTGTTCAGAGTTTTTGTAGGCATACTTTTAATTTTGTTTTCAAAACGCCTTTAATTTAAACTATATTTATACTATAACTATATATATTTTTTTTACGTTATTGGCACTTTTTAATGTTTCTTGTCACAGACATCATTGAGATGGATTCCAGGCGTGTTCCCAAGGACAAACTTAGCTACGTCACCAGGTGCAGCAAGCACATTTTCAACTCCATCAAGCGAAGCAAGCGCGAGGCTGCGTCCGCCGACGACTTCCTGCCAACACTCATCTATGTGGTACTGAAGGCCAACCCACCCCGCCTACAGTCCAACATACAGTACATCACCCGCTTCTGCAACCCTAGCCGACTCATGAGCGGAGAGGACGGATACTATTTTACAAACCTGGTGAGTACAGAGCTTCAATTCTGCTGGTGCCAAAAAGAGACCTATTTTTCTTTTTTCACAGAAAAAAACCCCACAAAATATCTTTCTTTAATATAATGCAGTATACTAATCATAACTCTCGTATCGTGGTTTACCTACAATAACAATAAATGATAATAAAGTCAAAAGTTTGAACACACCTTAAATTCAGTGTTTTTTCATTATTTTAAAATGTTCTGCGTTGTAGATTAATACTAATGCTGAACTTCAAGAGTTAATTACCTGAATTTCTTGCCTCTTAATGTGTTTGAAAGCATTAGTTGTAAAGTTGTGATGAGGTAGAGTTGGTAATAAGTAAATAGCCCTATTTGAGTAATGGGTTTAATCCATATTATGGTAAGAACTTCTTAACTAAATAAAAAAAAAAAAATGAACAAAATGTAGATCAGTCAGCCGAAACATTACAAGAACTTTAAAAGGATCCTCAAGTGCAGTCACAAATACCATCAAAAACGTTATGATGAAACTGGCTCTCATCAGGACTGTCCCAAGAAAAATAGAGCAAGGGTTACCTCTGTTGCACAGGAGAAGTTCATCAGAGTTACCAGCCTCAGAAACAGCAAGTTAACAGCACCCCAGATAACAGCACCTAAATGCTTCTTCACAGAGTATTATGATTTGTGTAACACTTTTAAGTTACTACATGATTCCTTATGTGTTCCTTCGTAGTCTGGATGACCTCAATATTCATTTATTTTTAAGACATTCAATGAAATGTCCAAATTTTAGACTGTTACTGTACATGCTTTACATTTTGGTGTGTTTTTTTTTTATCTTTTAAAGCCCTCATTGTCACTACTGGGTCAGTTTGATCAGAACAGTATTTGTGTAATATATACATACAGGAACATATTAAACGCATTAAAATAATAATTTGTCTATTTTTAAGTATTTTACACTAGTTAAGCCCAGCTAAGGTACATCTTAACATTTTGTGCTCAAAGCATTATTACAAATAATTCTCCTGTATATTAAAAATTCGAAATGGACTAGTTTGACCTGTAGGTCTATGAAAGCTGGTTTAAATAAACATTTAACTTCTAAAGAAAACATTTTTTAGGTTCTTTACCAATGTTAAAGTTCCTTACACCTTTCTATTACTTACATGTTATATTACTTATAAACCAAAATGAATCCCTTTGTGGCATCTCTCAAAGAACCACTTACACCACCTTTAAATGGAAGTTATTATAAGCTTAATGCAGTGCTGCTGTTTTATATAGATGACCTTACTAATGCTGTGTGCTGAATCAATAACATTCAAACACAGTGAGACACTCTTACTGTATTATTAATTCCACAATGAAATGCTCCAGAAAGACTTCCTCTAATTTTGTTTGTCTTTTCAGTGCTGTGCCGTAGCTTTCATTGAGAAATTGGATGCCCAGTCTCTGAGCCTGAGTCCAGAGGACTTTGAGCGCTACATGTCCGGCCAGGCATCTCCTACCAGATCACAGGAACCCTCTTCCTCACAAAGGAGCCACAGAGTAGAGCTGGCCAGTGGAGGCAGCGCTCCAGTGGCAAAGACCTACCATCAGCTAGACCTGCTGACCGACCTGGAGACACGGCAGGAGAGAGTAATAGAGGGAGCGCACCGGATGGAGAATGACCTCATTGAGTGGAAGGACGGGATGGAGCGCTCCGTGCAGGACGTCCTGGAAGGGCTTCAGCTTGAGACGAAGCCCACAGCGACGTCCGCCATTGACTCGGACAACGTCGACAGCGAGGGTCTGCCCCCTCCTCTACAGCCTCAGGTGTTTGCTGGGTAGCTTTCCATCGTCACGTCCATCGAGCCATTATTCAGTGACCCAACCACACCAAATGGCATCTTGACTGTTAAAATGTAGGCTAACCTTCGTGTCCCTCAGCTTGGGCCCTGCTGACTGCAGGTTTTGGAGTTTGGAATTGGGTGATGGTTTCTTCTCTGAATTTGCAAGATACCGTGTTTTATTTGTCTTTCCTGTACCAGGGATTAGATTTGCACATCGTTCTGTTTAAGTTGAGCTCCCCTCAACAGTTATGTTTTAAGTAAAGCTTTGCTTATTGGGATTGAGCTGGCCAACAGAATCCAAAATCTAGGCTGGGTTTCCTGAAAGCATCTCAGCACAAAGATGGTTTTTAAATGGTCGAGTGGGCACAACAGTGGGACTGTGAATTTGCAAGAACATGGTAATGTGATATGTTTTATGAAACAAGAGTTATGATTAAGCCTGTCATGATACTTAAGTTATTAGATTAACATACAGTATATGGATATGACCTCAGATTTAGCTTCGCAGAAAGAGCTCAGCATTTTTATTTGTATTATTTATTTACATATTTATATTCTAATTTCAGTGTCTGAATATTTGAATTAATTACAATTTAATTGTTTTTTTAAAAGAATATAATTGCATTAAATTTACTATTATATTCTCATATTATCACTTGAATAAAATTGTCCTAAAATGACAGTAATATTCAGCTCTGTAAAAAAAATAAGACACCACTTCAGTTTCTGAATCAGTTTCTCTTATTTTGCTATTTATAGGTTTATGTTTGTGTAAAATGAACATTGTTGTTTTATTCTATAAAACTACAGACAACATTTCTCCCAAATTCCAAATAAAAATATTGTCATTTAGAGCATTTATTTGCAGAAAATGAGAAATGGCTGAAATAACAAAAAAGATTCAGAGATTTTAGACCTCAAATAATGCAAAGAAAACATGCATAACTTAATGCAACTTCTGGTGCAAACATTCAAGCAGCTTGGTTTGATGGCTTGTGAACATCCATCTTTCTCATAATTAAATTCCAGAGGTTTTTATTTTGGTCAAACCAAAGAAATTCATCATTTATGAGTGGTCTTTTATTTTTCTTTCCAGAGCTTTTTATCAGTTATCAACTGACATATTCATACATTACAATAATTATGCCAGGCTACGGTTAAGGTCTAAGTTCCATACTTCAAACATTGCAAATACACAGAGAGACCATTAATGTAATTAAGCTAATGTAAAGTCTGTTAAAAAAAAATAATAATATGTAGATTATTTGTATAATTACTAATTTCTAAAATAATTTGAATTACTACAATAATAATGTAAAAAGTGCATTTCCTTTTAAAAGAGTGTAATTGCATTTATAATGTCATTCTATTTAATTATATCACTATCATAAAGTCATCTTAAAATGCGATATTGTTTATTGCACATATATATATATATTTTTTTTTACAATATATCTTCCAAACAAATAGAGTTATCGTGACAGGCCAAGTTACATAGATTCAGTATATTGTTATGTATTTCGTTACTGTAAGCAAGATGATTTTTTTTTTTTGTCCAATCAGAACAGAGATCTGAAGACAAAGTGCAACACTCCTGTCTGTACTATTAATTAAAAATCAATACAGTATTTTTAATATATATTATTTCATAATATCACAATTCTTCGAAATATCAATATTGTTTTACACCCCTATACCAGACTAAATTCTCTCTCTACCAGTAAATGGTGATGCTTTTGGGAAACCAGGCGCTGTGAGAGCACATTCGTGATTATTTGTGAGTAATGTGGAGTTTTCTGATCTGTTTCAGAATCTGTTCTTTTGTTTTCTTGTTTTGCTGACTTGCACACTTTGAGGTCAGAAGGAGGAAGCTCCAGATTAGGAAATCTCTATTCTCCCACCATTTCTCATTTGTCATGAAGATAACCACTGCAAGGCTGGTCAGATGTTAAGGAAGTTGGTTAATGGGGGTTTTGCTGTGGCATGCGAGTCTTCCATTCAGAAGATAATATATTAATAACCACTGAGGAAAAAGCAATAAGCTAAATAATATTCTGTTAAAACTTGAACCACAATGAAAAGAGTATAAAAGATAGACACATGATGGTGAGAAGGATGCCTGGTAGCAGCATTTCTTTTCTGATGGGGTTTGTCAGTGGTGCCCTGTGTCACCTCGACTTGGTTTTTTTTGCAGCGCTGTCCAGCAGTGTCAGCAGACTCACTTATGATCGTTTAAAGCTTAGTGTGCTAACTGAACACGTTGAGCTTTGGCATTTTAACTGGATGTCTATGGTGAGAATGTCTCTAGCATGTCAGGTTAGAGCAGCAGCAGCAGCTCAAAACTTGACATAGAAAATTATACCATTAAAAAAATAAGAGACCACTTAAAAGTGATGATTTTCTTTAATTTTACCAAATTGAAAACCTCTGGAATATAATCAAAAGGAAGATGGATGATCACAAGCCAATAAACCAAGCTGAACTGCTTGAATTTTTGCATCAGGAGTGGCATAATGTTATCCAAAAGCAGTGTATAAGACTGGTGGAGGAGAACATGCCAAGATGCATAAAAACTGAGATTCAAAACCAGGGTTATTCCACCAAATATTGGTTTTCTTTGCATTGTTTAAAGTCTAATAAATGCTCTAAATGACAATATTTTTATTTGGAATTTGGGAGAAATGTTGTCTGTAGTTTATATAATAAAACAACAATGTTAATTTTACTCAAACATTTACCTATAAATAGCAAAATCAGAGAAACTGATTCAGAACTGAAACTGAAATGGTCTCTTATTTTTTTCTAGAGCTGTATATATTTTTTTTCAACAGGACTGAAAATCTATACATTGATTGATTGATTGATATTGCTGCTTCATATTAGTTTTTTTTTTAATCAGAAATTTTATCATCAGGGAGCTACAGTAGCAGTGTGCTCTTACATTCTTAGAATAACTGTTGGCCAACTCTCTCTCAATCATCCTCTCGGTCTTTGGCAACTTTCTCTCTGTGCAGACGGAGGCCTGTGGGATCAGCCATTCTTATGCACTTTTTTAACCTGAAAGCCTCATGAAAATAGAACAGTCCAGTCTTCAGTTAATGTAGGTCAGAATGAGTTTATTTTTGTGCTGTTAGTTCTTATTTATAAGGAAACATGAATAAAAGTTTAGCAATGTTTTGCAATGAGTATTAATCAGGGATGTTCCTGGATATTCTGTACAGGCAAGTGCATTCCCTTAGGGTTTGGTCTTTGCGTTTTCAGTTATTTATTATAAAATAATATGTCATTGATTTAGTTGTTACTGAAACCAGGTCACTCCATAGCTTTTAATAGGTTTAATATTAATAATGTTGAATGTAAACAATCAGAAGAGTTGACTAAATTAAGATTGTGTGGTTACCGTGTGATATCATTTACTGTGTTGTTTAACTTGCATATTAACCTCCATATGAGGTTTGTTTGTCTTTCTGTCTATCTATCTGTCTGTCTGTCTGTCTGTCTGTCTTTTTGTCTGTGTATCTATGTATTCACGTTACAACACTGTTTAAAAGTTTGGAATTAGTTGTAATATATAATTATAATTATTTTATATAATTACTATTATATTTAATTTTATTTTATTTTCCCTAATAAAATAAATGTAAACCTGTAGTTGCATGACAACAAATTCCAGACTTTTGAATAGTAGTGTAGGTTCCAGCTCTGGGAATCTTAAAATCCTTGGCCTAAACAGTTGTTAAAAGGCATGGACATGTTGATGACAATTAATTATAGATGCATTTGTGTTCCCAAAGTATGTCTGTTATATATAGAATATATAACATATAAAATAAAGAATACGTAATTCCTGAGAACATTGCTGCCGCATGCACACTGCAGCTAATGCATATATTAATGCAACATGAATGGTGGTGCCCAAAGACTGCTGGCTCTGTAGCGGCTTTGTAGCCGTTTATTCAGCGTAACCTGAAAATACTGAGAATAAAAGTCTATGAATAAATGGAGGATTAAATGATTCTCTACTGTGTTTATTATTATTATTGTTTATTTATTTAATTTTATTTTTTTTACTCTTTTACAGTTTGGTAAGTTAAGTTTTTTTTTTTTTTTTTTAAGGATTTCTGGGTATTATTTTGTTCTGCTTGTGGAACGTTTCTATATCTTTGTGGTGAACCAACACAACACACCACTTCAACCAGAAGGGAAGTAGCATAAGTGCTCTTTTCCTGTTTTTTTGCTTTCAAAGCACAAAAAAGGGGAAATTCTCTGGATCATTTTCAACATATAAAGGCTTATTGTCTCCCAAACTGATCACAGAGCAGGACACAGGCAGTAGCAGCACCATGGACTTCTTACCAGGCTCTGTCGGTGAGTAAGAGCAAAGAATAAACTATGTACGAGATATCATATTTGTGATGATTCCATGTTAATGTTTATGTTAATACATTTTTGTTCTTTCTCTTTTTCTAGCTGTTTTGGCTTTGTTTGCAATTGTGAAGTCTCAAGGTATGTACAATAAAGAATTGTTGTCAATAAGTTAATGAATTAAGTAATTATTAATAGATTATGTTAAATTTAACAGTTTAATATTTGAGCCTTTTCAATAAACCATGTTTGGGAGAAATAAAGTACCAGTCAAAAGTTGGACACACATCTTCTCTTTCAGTGTTTTTTTTTTTTTATTTTGTAAATTTAATATTGACATCTATATTAAAGCTTTACAGGAAAACATGCAGAATTATTTAGTAAACTTTAAAAAGTAAAACCAGAATATTTTTTTTTACACATTAAATTCTTCTAAGTTAACACGTTTAGCTTTAAGGACAGATTTTTTACACTTTTGGTATTTTAATCTGAAGTGTCTTCATGAGTCTTGAAGGAGTTCCTGGAGGTGCTGAACAATAGTTGCTGCTTTTCCTTCACACTGTGAAGCTCCAGCTCATCCCAAATCACCTCAAATCACCATCTTAGGCAGTTAGGTTTAGGTCACGGGATTGTGGAGGAGAAGCACTTTTTTTTTATTACGTGTTTATTCCATTTGTTTCCCTTAATTGTTTTCATGTTTTTAATATTATTCTACAGTGTAGAAAATCAATTAGACGAAGAAAAAAAACATTAAATTAGAAGGTGTTGACTGCTACTGTATGTAATATATTTACACAATAAAAAAGGCAATTGATATTGATATGTGGTTATTCGTTGGAAGGGTTTAAATAATTAAACAGTCTTTATTGAGACATTAAATAAATAGTTCTGTGAAGAATTATCTAAAGTTTGCTTCTACAGTTTAGACAGTGGGGATGGTGTGTTCAGAGTGATGCTAGCAATGCTATGCTAACATTGCTAGGACACACTAAACCTAAGATTCCTTATTATAAAAATGTCTATGAAAACATTCTAAAAACGCTAAAACTGGAATAGCTGTAAAACATCGAAAATAATATGCAGTTAATTTTTGGTTTTAGCTTTAATACATACATACTTAATATGCATGTTTCTGACATTTCTGCCATGTTTGCATGTTTCTAGCATTAACTGAATCAGTATTTCAGTGTTAGGTCAAACTAGGCACAAGGTGTGAAAATAGAGTGTTGATAACAATAAGCATCACAACAGAGTGTATGATGGGGTCCCCTGTATCCATTGTTTCATTTAAATTAAAAGGCCTCTGCTATATATTGTAACTGCAATTTGTGCTCAGTGTGAAGCATGCTTGACCATCTAAGAATCATTTTAATGTTAAGAATGTACATGTACACCTCTGGAAAAAAATAGACCACTTAAAAATTATGAGTTTCTTTGATTTTACCAAATTGAAAACCTCTGGATTATAATCAAGAGAAAGCTGGATGATCACAAGCCATCAATCCAAGCTGAACTGCTTGAATTTTTGCACCAGTAGTGGCATAAAGTTATCCAAAAGCAGTGTGTAAGACTGGTGGAGAAGATCCTGCCAAGATGCATGAAAACTGTGATTTAAAAACAGGGTTATTCCACTAAATATTGATTTCTGAACTTTATGAATATGAACTTGTTTTACTTGCATTATTTGAGGTCATCTTCTTCCATTTTTAACCCCCATTCCAGATCCCACACCTCTTCCTGTGTTGGCCAAAATTACGGTACAAACGGGGGAGGCTCGCCTCTTCTCAGAGGAAGACGTCCAGCTTAAGTGCAGCATACCTGATGACCCGGGAGCAAATTGGAAATACCACTGGTTCCAGTATGGCAAGCGTTTGAAAACCACGGAGGTGTACAGTTTTAAAAATGCAGCTGTCCAGCAAAGTGGAAATTACACCTGCCAAGGAGAGAAAGACATTGAGGCCTGGCCCTATTCGCTGAACTCACTTCCCAGTGAGCCTATCACTGTACATGTGGATGGTGAGCTATATTTTCTTGTCCTTTTGATCAGCAGTGGTGGGCACGTTACTTTAAAAAAGTAATTAGTTATAGTTACTTGTTACTTTTCCAAAAAACTGAGTTACTGAGTTACTCCACTATAAAAGTAACTAGTTACTTTTGTGTTACTTGCCCCCGTAACCCCCACCCCCACAGCATATACACGGTCAATGAAGTAGCCATGTTAAATTGATGGACTTCTCATTCATAAATATAGTATTTTATTATATTATATTACATCATTAGGTGGTTGGGCCCTCCTGCGAGTCCCAGCAGAGCCTGTACTCATCGAGGAAAGCATGACCCTGACCTGCCGTGTTCGAGATGAGCCAGTGCTGGTGGATGTGATCTTCTATAAGGATGACGTTGAGATCTACAAATCCAAGAGCAAAGACCTGGTGTTTAAAAGCCTCACACTGAAGGACCAGGGTTTTTACAGTTGCAGGGCAACATGGACTCAAAGGTTTGAATTCCATTCTGCCCAGTCCCAGCCTGCTTTTGTAACTGTGCTAGGTAAGACCTTTTTCCATTATTCATTATTTTTATTTACTTTTTTTTATTATTATTATTTATTAACTGATTTTTATAGTGGAAAAACAGTTTTTAAACACACATGCACTGTTCACTTTCCAGTTCATAAAGTGTAAAAACATCTCATTTTAAATAAAATTTTAAAAAAATCTGAAACCATCAATTTTTTTATGTCCTATATTCACTATTTATTTATATCCACACATTTAGCTGGAAAAAACATTAGAAACTGGGTACAAAAAAAAAACACAGAAACATTCTGTTGACCTCTGAGCCCAAAATAAAATGTAATAAAAACGTATCATATTGTCTCTTTAATGGTTTTATATATATATATATATATATATATATATATATATATATATATAATTTTTTTTATATATATATATAATTTATTTCAAAATTTAACATTATGAAAGTACAATATCTGAAACAAAAGCGGTTTACAAAAAGCTGTTAACAAAAAGCTGTTTACAAGCTTATATTGTAGCCCCGAGCTAATACGGTAGCCTCAAGCTAACATGCTAACCACAAGTGCTAGTTCAGCTCTGTCGCAGTATCACTCGCCACACGTCACAAAATCGTGGCTACAAAACTGCGTCCTCTCATATTTTGGTTAAAGCTTTCCTTTTCACTCTTCATCCTTTCTTCAATCACAGATAAACTAGTCACTCCTGTGCTAAAGTTGGAGCCTAAGAAGTCTTCAGTGAAGAGAGGGGATAATGTGGTTCTCAGGTGTGTGACCCAGCTGAATGCCAGAGAAAAAGGCCACAGTATAGATTACTACTTCTTCAAAGATGAGGAGAGGCTGGGACCCTCCTCCTCCCACGAAGCATACACCATCCAAAGAGCTGAGGAAAATGACGCAGGGTTCTACACCTGCAAAGTGCGCGTGAGGACTCTGCATTTGGAGAAGTGGAGCGACCAGGTGGAGCTGCGAGTCAGAAAGTGAAGGTATAAAAATGTAGGCAAGTGTCTGGGAGCTTCATTAAATGAGCAGATACACTATACTTGTGCATGTTCAAAAAAATTTAATATAAAAATATATATACTTTTTTCAGTAAATAAAGTAAAATGTGAAACTCATATATAGAAAGTATTACACACAGTGTGATCTAGTTTAAGCATTTTTTTTTATTGTTGATGATTAGAATATTATATAAGACCATTTGGTACTTTTGGCAGTGTGGGCAGTGTGCCAAGTCCTGCTGGAAAATGAAATCCGCATCTCCATAAAAGTTGTCAGCAGAGGGAAGCATGAAGTTCTATAATATTTTCTGGGAAACACTGAATTGACTTTGGAATTGATATAACACAGTGGATTAACACCAGCAGATGACATGTTTCTCCAAACCATCACGGATCATCAGTAAATTTGCATCTATGTCAGCAGTAGTGCAGTTTAAAGTAGCTTAAGGCATTCATTAGAAGAGGTGTCCCCAACAACCCAAGTAATTTTGCAATTAGTAGTGTGGCCAGAAAACCTCTGCCAAAACCTGCCAGACCACTCTGTTATTTGTCCCATCTCCACTCTCTGCCACTTTAAAAAAACGACAGATTAGGTTAATAAACCTGCTTAACGTAGGTTTATTATTTATAATGTAGAAAATAAAGGAGCTCATCTTTGTTTTTTTTTTTTTGTTTTTTTTTTTGTTTTGTTTTTTTGTTTTTTTTGTTTTGTTTTTTGATAGAGCCAAGTCCCTGACCAGAAAAGAGCCAAGGATATCAGCTGCTGGCTTCTCACACCCAAATGGGACATGGGTTTGATACCACTTCTGTCAAATTATGTTTTATTTGTCTACCCCTAATAACTGTCATGCTTCAACTGGATTAAGACCATGTCATTGGGAAATAAACCAATATTATTACATTTGTAAAGATGTGAAATCTTAATGATGATCATATTTCTTGTTTGATTTTAATATAAAATATATTCACAATTGCCTGATTTAAGACTTTTAAGATTTTAAATGACATAAATGACTGTTACATTATGAAGTTATGAATAATAAACATACAGCCGTATATCTTTAATGAACAGTGTGATTTATCCAAATGAATCCAATGCTTTAATATTCATATTTATTCTCATTTCATAGATACCACCTATGAATTCAGAAGATGCTGGTATTCATTGAGTATATATGTTTTGCTGGTTACATCAAAACTGTCAAATCAGCTCTCACTTTATGTTATATTAAAGAAGTTTGAAATTAGGAACCAGGCCAAGTTGCGAACAAAAAAAATGGGCATTATTCCACCTGAAGTATAACCACCATAATCTGAGTGTAACCCCAAAAATGAGATTTTGACATTGACAGTTATGAAAGTGTGCAAAAAAGTATGTGTATATCTTATAGAAATCATTCAATCTTTTTTTACAATGTTTGTGTCAAAAATTGACCATTAAATAGATCGTGTTTAATATTAATATGGATCCGGTTTTGACTAGCAAAGCTAGCAGTCTGTGTAGAAAACAAAAATGGCAAAAGAAATCAAACTGCAATTGATTCTTTTGTTTCCTACAAGAATATATACAGTGTGTGTCTACATTGTCTATCGACATGGTGGTGTAAGCACTGCTAAACAATGGTGGATGTTTACACTGCTCTGAAATCAGTTGTTTTTGACCCTGCCTCTTATTTAAGACCAGTCCTCGAAGTCCTTAACACTGAAGTCACTAAACCCAGAAAGTCTTCAGATGTGGGACGGATGACCAGTTGCTCAAGATCAGTATTAGGAAAGATGGAGATGGTTATGGATAAACCTAAACAGGCAGCTTTTGCTTAGATCCAAAAACTTGGCCTTCACACAATGGCCATGCAGATGTCAGTGCAAGATCTGTTTTTGCAATTTAAATTGTACATCAGTCAGGATAGAGCAAGAACCCCGAAAAGGTGCTGTCGTCCTCACTGCTTGAATAGGCGCCATTCCAGTCCCTAAGAGTCTCCACCCAAACTTGGTCTCCAGCTGCCAGCTTCAGAAGCACCATGCTGGAGGCCTGGTCGATGTCCTGGCCGTAAAGTGTGTCTCGTGATCGCAGCTTACGCACCCCATTCACCACAAGTGCGGCACGCAAGGGCTTGTTCCTCACCGTTAACTGGTAGGAGAACACGTAAACCCCAGGGTAGGTACAGTTGAACTTGCTGGCGGCGACGTCGTAATGGTTTTCTCCGTTGTAGAAGATCTTGTCGAATCGGACTGGGAAGCCTGATGCTGGAAAGGACTTGCTGGGGTAGAGGCCTACACTGAAGGCAGAGCGCATTCGGCCTATGGTCTCACCGGATGTACCTTTTAGTCCTCGAAGTCCTCGATCCCCCCGTTTCCCTTGAGGTCCCCGGTCCCCTTTCATTCCTCTTAGACCCCTCAGACCTTTAAGACCTGGAGGGCCCCGTTGTCCAGCTTCCCCTTTGGGTCCAGGACTCCCAGGCTCACCACGTTCTCCGGGTATTCCAGGATTCCCATGCATTCCATGTTGCCCCGAAGGTCCAGGATCTCCCCGCACACCTGGGGACCCAGGATCACCTGGCTCTCCCTTCTGTCCCCTGTCTCCAAGTAGGCCACATTCTCCCCTTTCACCCTTTTCACCCTTCTCTCCAATACTTCCAGGATGTCCTGGTGGTCCATCTCTGCCTGGATCACCTCGGTCACCTTTAGTCGTGTTCTCGCTAGGTTCTCCTTTTTCACCTTTTGCTCCCTTGAACCCAGGCAGACCACCTGCCCCTTTTTCACCCTTGGTGCCAGTTTCACCTGTTGAATGAAAAAGAAAAAGAAAAGTTTGCATATTGTTCAGGTATATAGTTCCTTTAAGGTATGCAGGAACAGTGACATTATTTACTTAATGTCAAAAAATAAGTTGCACCCACAAGGAAGATGCTGGATTGCAATGCTGAAAGTTACTGGAGACAATAAATGATTAAACATTAAACATTTAGACTGATATTAAAATTTTTATTGAGCTAAACATACAGAAGTAGTGCATACAGAAGTAGTATTGGGTCTGGTTGCCCTGTTTGCTAATGCAACATGCCAGATGTCTCAGCATGAAGTTGTAGAGGTTCCTAGTGGTATCCTGTGATAATCCATTATTTGCAGCTTAAATATTAACACACATTTCTTGCAGGTTTTGGGGTGGGGGAGTAGTTTTTGATCACCTGGATGTGTGAAGAAAGACAACAAATCGTTGATCTTGGCTCTGACCATGAAACCACCGCACACTAATTCATTGGCCACAAAGACAAAAGCGGAATTTGTCACTAAAGTTGACTTGCTGCCATTCTGAGAACCTACATGGCAGTTGTAAATGTAATGTAGTGTGGTGTTAAGGGCAGTTGTCCTAGTGGTCTGCATGCATGCAATCCACCGTCGTGCAACCGTCTGCCAATGGTGCTGGGTCTAAGAGGATGACTCATTGAGGACATCGCTGCTCGCAGGATGTCCACAATTACTGTTAGATCGCCAATTTTATTCTTGTAAATGTATTCCTTCTGGGTGCAACTAATATATTATGCGAGCTCAAAATTTACCTTTCATCCCAGCCTTCCCTGTAATCCCTGGAGAGCCCACAGCTCCACTGCTTCCTTTCTCACCTTTCTCTCCTATCCAGAAATGAAAAAAACACATTACAAACAAATGTTTTATCATTTTATTCAAGTGTTTTCCCATATTTTCACTGTAGTTAAATTTTCTCACCCTTGTCTCCCTTGAATCCCGGAGTTCCACTTAACCCCATAGGTCCTATGGGACCTTTAGGTCCTGGGTCCCCTTTTGGACCAAGAGGTCCTACAAAGAAAAAAATTCAAATAGATTAGTCAAGCTCAATATGAAATATCATACAGGAATTAGTTCCTTTTAACCCTTTTTGTACTTTATTACTTTTATTGTTTCCTATTTTCTCCACAATTGGGAAGGCCAGTGGCATAAACCTATTCATGTAAACTCCCTCTATTACTAAAAGAAATGGAATCAACCCATCCATTAGAGTGCAAGGCCAACTGTGCTGTCTCGGACTCTGGCTGCTGATGTCAAGCAGTATCTGGGATCTTGGATTTGAACCAGCAATCCTTGGATCATAGTGACAGTGCCTTGTGCATCCTAGTCTTTAGTTCTTAGCCTTTTTTTGACAGAAGAACTGTCCTCATTGCAGACATACCTGTTTCTGATATTCAGACTCACCTTGAAGCCCCATGTCTCCTTTTAGCCCTTGAGGGCCTCGTTCAGGAGGGCAGCACTCGCAGAAGTTGAAGTAGCACTCATTATAGTCTAGGGTGTAATTGTCCTGCACACCATTAGGTGACACTGTTGTGTCACTGTGGTAGTCCGCATAGGCCGGGACAGTGGTGCTCTGTGTGATAACAACAGGAATGCGCTCTTTTGGCTTGGTGTAGTCCACAATCCTTGCTGTGACTATGGGTTTGCCAGCATATGTCGTAGTCTGGACCTGATCTCGAGGAGGCTTCTTGGTGTACTGGTATTTTGGGCGCTGAGTTGTCTTGATTGCGTCACAGGTGATTGAAAGAAGCAGTACAACTGCAGCTAAGATGACTGTCCGATTTCTGAGGGCACTCATTTTTGTATCTGTGGATAAAACAACATTTCACAAGTTTAGTTTTAGTTGTAGATCTTTGTAGACCTTAAATTCACAGACGGAGAGAGCAGTACATGTGTTCTTTTCACTATAAAAGCTGAGTGAGTCACATTTTTGGAGATAAGTGGAAGGATTTGTTTCAAACAGCATTGACATATAGGATACCATCTGTCCAAAGTCTACATTATTTTGACTTTGGTCTTCGACAAAACAATTTATGCTTATTCCCTGATGAGCAACTAAGGTGAATGATAGCAGTCCCAGAATAAATCCATGGGGTACTCAAGTACTCAATTAATACTCCTTGTACTTATGCACTAATGTGCAAATATGGTGAATAAAAGTGGTCCTAACATTGAGCCATGATGTACTCCACTTACAAATTCTAAACTATTTGGTACTAGTTCAATAATTAGAGACACACTGATTCTAAACCTAATTATTCTAGGCACATTTACCACCATATTAGAGTTATAATAATAAATAATGCAAATAGGGGGCAAAAGGGGTCTGAAAAAGATGAAGGAAAGGGGGTCTGAAACCCGAAGACACACTAATCTTCTAATGCCCCAAGACTGGGCCATGCGGAACCCTGCCACAGCGGCCAAGTTTCTTTACCTCTCTTGTGTATGGCGCTTTTGTGACATGGGATACAGCACCCTCATGAATCACCCCATCCAGCAGACAGCAAAAAAGGCAAGAAAAAGAAAGCTAGGCTGGCAGCTGGACCAGGGGCAATGGGACCGGTCACCCGATATGGGAAGAATTCCTTCAGTACCTACCCAACCCCAGTGAGTGGATGGGTGCCAAGTGTAGAGGTTTTAGGGTTATAGCAATGCACTAGGGGTCTGGGCACTCAACAAAAACAACATCAGTCAGGCTGCGAAAAGGGGAAAAAAAGATGAATGATGGATCCTGTTTCAATCTGAACTGCATGGAGCTTTAGTCTTTAAAGCAATGTTATACATAGAGAGACGTTTTTTTGTTTTGAGCCGTGCAATTTCTTTTTTTTTTTTCCCTCATTTAGTGCTCTGACTTGCCCGCTGTACATAACTAGCTCAAGGAATCAGTATCAATCCAATCTATTTGGTGTCAATCCAAGAAAGCTTTTGCCCAAAAGAGCACTGATAATCTCAATCACTCAGCATGGCCTAAACTTGAGCTGTTTTCAGAGGAAAGAGATTATCTTCAGAACCGCCTGTTCAGGTAAAATAAAGGTTACTAACAGCCACCATCAGGGAGCACCAATTTAAGAAGGGATAAAAAAAAGCCAACCAGACTTAAATGACCAAACTCAAGACATTTTCTGACTCCAAAAGCTAAAGAAACATCCAACCCATTCCCTCAGACAGGGCAGAATCTCAGAAAACTGACACACAATCCGTCTATGGACTGCAGTAAGGTCTGTAAGGTCTTCTTGGTTCATAGTCTGCAAGAAGCGATATGCTTCAGAAGCAGCAGAGGTAGAGGGTGGTAATGCTCTACCTCGACCTGCCAGTGTCACACCACCATTCAGTGGCCCTCACCACACTGCTCACTTTACCTCTCTCCATGGACTACTGAGGCGCCTCCGGGCCGCCCTTCCGCTTAGCACAAGCACCCAGCTTTTGCCCCCTGGCCACCGTGCACCCCTGATGGAGTCAAAGTGCATGGCAAGAGAGAGAGTCTGTATTACAACCCCAACAACCCCCAATCAGATGCAGCCAAGCAGACAGGAATGGGTGGTTTTGAGTTATAAGAAGCCTTTGACTCGTAGGTTTAAAATTGCACCCATAAAGTGTGTGATGTGCATGTATGAACTCATTATTCACTCAAAGGCAAGTTTGGAATCACTGTCAATTTCACAGGTTTCAAATGAATCAGTAAGTTTCTTTCAAATTTGAACTGTATTAAAAAAATATATGCACACATGACTACTGCAAAGCTTAGCATGCAGCAATGCAGTCTGAAGCAGATACATCAGTGATTACAGGTGTGGTCTGATAAGACACTGGGTCTTGCCACAGGTTGTAAAAGTGACTGAAACCGTATCTACTTTAACAACACTTACTGTTCTGTAAGAGAGGTTTGAATATAAAGTTCATATGGTGGCTGTAGAGCAAGACACTTCCCCAACTACTTCCGTAATGAACTGGGGAATCATGGTTTATGACAGTTAATCACTACTATTAGTAATATGAGGAGCACTAAATCCCAATTTATACCTCTGCGTTGAACCTTTGGCATAGCTTATGCATATCCAGTGAGACTGTGTCATGCAGCGGAGAGTGTTTATACTTCTGGGTGCGCGTATCAGCAGCTCTGATATTACACAGCTATCTTAAAGAGATCTATTCAATTTCGTGTTTGATAATAAACGTTACTACAAATTCTAATTGTAATCGTAAAATCAATTATTTTTTAAAATGTAAGTAAATCTGCAACTTTATCTGCAATAAAAAAATAAATCATAAAATTGGCACTTTCCTAAATTTCATTTTAAAATCAGTATTTTTTTTTTTATTATTCCTTATTAATCTCCTTCAAACTTTTAGTTTTGTTATGTTTGTTTAGTTTTATGTCTGTTTTCAAACATGCAGAATTTAGGTTGATTCCTGTAACTGATCTAAAATTGTTGAGTGAAATATTAGAGAGTGGACGGCCAGCTTCTCCAAGTGTCCTGTAGGAGATTTTAAAGCCCTCAAAGTTTTCAGAATGTGAATAACCCATTTTACTGCAGAGAAAATAGATTTTATATCATCTACATTTGTAGCCTGTATATGTTCCAAGGCCTGTAAAGGGGTTAATAAACAATTTGGCAAGCTACAAGAATGCAGGATCTACGGATCCAACTGCAACATATGTGAGCAAATGTGCTGCAGGATGGCATATGAAACCTGTATTCTTCCATCCCATCTAACAGCCTCCTTTCAGGTTTTCAGAATACATTGAACATCCAAATTCATTTATAATAAACTTTTTTTATTTTAGAAGTATCAATCACAAATCAGACTTTTGTCAAAAATAGATTATATATTGTGAATAGATACTTATATAGTATACTACATATATTTTTCCAAAATGTAAAAAAAAAAAAAAGACTTTTGATAGGTAGCGTATGAGAACACATTGTCTCAGATGCATGGTCTTCACTACAATATGTGCGCCCCCTCTTTCTCCCAAGGGTGGCTTAGGGGGGCTTGTCTGCCATCTGAGCCTGTGGTGTCTTTTAGCCTCTGGTAGAGTAACAGCTCAGGCTGTGCTCGACTGGTAAGCTCTTAATGGAGCTCACTATGACCCTGTGAAGAAAAGACTGGCTGTGGGACTATTTGTGTAAAAAGCCTCTTTCTACTTTTTTTTCTCTTTCATTTTTTGGTCCTCTTTCTTTCCATCAGGGTCTCTTGAAGGCTTACTATTGCATAACTGTTAAATAACTGTGCTTATTTAACTATTAGAATGCTACTATTCTTTATAATTACATACTGTGTACAAAGTATAAAAGTGGCTTTCCTGAAGTAAAGGAAGAATACATTAAGCAGAGATTAAGCTGGTAGTACTCTAGGGTGCAGTTTGCTGGTGGAGGTGGTTGCTAGGGTGTTGCTATATAGTTGGTATGGTATTGCAGGTGATTTCTGAATGGTAACTGTAGTAACTATTTACGGCTCAAAGTTACTAGAGTGTGTACTTGTTGACATAAGGTGAATCTGACAGTTGTTCTTTACATTGAGACAAAATTTAATTCAATTCTAGAGAACAAAACAGAGAACATTCTAAGCTGACAGATTTAACGTTCCATAAATGTTAACAGTAACGTTCAGAAAGTTTTACAAACCAAAAACTGCTAGCTGGGAAAAGAACACTATACTATACCAATTTGACTAAATTTAGCTGCACAGCAGGTAAAAGTGCTCTGTTCAATCTTTTTGGTATATGTGACACAGATGTGTTGTCTGCATGACAATGTATACCAGTGGTGGGAAATATTACATCGTATACAATATATCGTGACACAGAAATATCATGATATTAAAAATCCATATCTTGATAATAGGGCTGTTCTGTAATCTATTATTTACTGTGAAGCTTTAGGTTTATTTATTGTATAATTATTTTAGTTTGCAGTTTATATGCATGCACTAAATATTCTGCAATATTTTTTGCTGCATTATATTATTTTATGCTATATTATTTATTTTGCCACATTATGATTATTCTGTTATACTATTATACTATATTCCTGAAATGAATAAATTATTTTAGTTTTCCTATATCGCCAAATATATCGCTATCGATACCCTGAAATATCGTGATCTTATTTTAGAGCCATATTGCCCACCCCTAATGTATACAGCAAAAAAGTGACTGAATCTGATATTTGTAATTCATATTTGAGCTACTTTCATATGTGGCATTCAAAACCGATACACATCTGATGTCTGCCATTTTAACGCAACAGCCAGAATTCATGCGACTTTTCCATCAGTCCAGCTCAACATTTATTATAAATGATTGCTAAGGAAAGTGGGTGACATACAGCATTGCTATTTTGTGGATTTACCTCAGATTAGATGGATCCCGGCTAACAGAGAAGATTTTAAATGTATTTGGGCCATTTTACCTCCTATGTAATGTGAATGGGCAAGACCTTTCTTGGGCTAGACTCCTAACTACATTCTTTTATCTCTGTGTGATTCAAATGTAATTTTCACAAATGTAATAAATGTTGATCATTATATTTTAAATGTTTAACACAACCTCTTTCACTAATCATATTTTTATTATGTTGCAAAATGACAAAAGTTTTTAAACTTGGAATTAAGAACAGAAATATCTGATAACTGCTAACTGCTGATTGAAACGCACAAATGGTATTTAAAAAAAAACAACAACAACAAATAATCAATCTGAACAGCCAAACCAAAATTATGCAACTTTTACGTCAATCCAACATGACATTTGTCATAAATATATGCTGATGAGAGAAGGTCATGTGCAGCATTTGAACATGAACTGTTAAACAAATTGTATAAACTGTTGAGTCGAATTTTAGGTCATATTAAAAAGAGAAAATCAGATTTGGGCCACTCTACCTGCTGTGTGAATGGAGCCTATGAGCACTTGGGCAAGACTCTTAACTACACATCTTTCTACCTGTGTAACATTATAATGCAGTATTATAAAATGCTATAAAAGTAAAAATGTACTTTTTTATCAAAAGATTAGTGAGAGATGTATGTGATATGTTGCTTAAACAATGCATTAACTGTTCATATTGTTCTTTATGCACTTGTTCTTTGAGCGCTTTTGATATTAATCTAGTCTATTAATCTAAGCAGAAACCTAATAATGCAAAAAAAAAAAACATTTGTACAAACATAACAATTTTACGAGTTAACACAGATAAATATCAATAAATCTATTTACCAGATTTTGTGTAGTCTTTTGGGTTGTTTCCTGAAGATCCTGAAGTTGCCACCTGATTCTACCAGACCCGAGAAAATGAGCAGAAAATTTCTATTCGGCCTCAAGATATTTAAAGTCAGGCATGCCGGGGGGTGTGTCACCCATGTTCTCTTTCTTTGGTCACACACATACACACACACCTGAAGTGGGAGGACTACATTGGTTCTGGCCCAGTGCTCCACAGTCACCCATACTGAACCTGAACAAAGTGCTGAGCGCCACTGTTACTGAGAGTGACCCAGAAACCTGACCCAAGCCCACGGTGCACTGTGCACTTCATTCAACCATTTGCCCTCCTCATGGCCCTCTCTCTCTCTCTCTCTCTCTCTCTCTCCCTCTCTCTTTCTCTTTCCCTCTGTATTTCTTTCTCTCTCTCTTTTCTATATAACTCTCACTCTATCCAGGCAGTTGGCATTTCTGCAATATAAGCTTTACTAGCAAATTACATTCAAGAAACCACAAGCTTAATACAAATGCACAATTAGTCTGAATGTTAAACTCCAAATTATCCATGCATCCTTTCTTCTGCCGCCTGTCTGGACTGACCACTTTAAAAACCATCCAATCACCACTAGAGTGCACTGTCTGATGGATTTAAACTCTTGCTATATTCAAAAACTCTCATATAAAGCTCTGGAAAAATTAAAAGACCACTTCAGTTTCTGAATCGGTTTCTCTGATTGTTGTTTTATTCTATAAACTACAGACAATATTTCTCCCAAATTCCAAATAGCAATATTGTCATTTAGAGCATTTATTTGCAGAAATGAGAAATGGCTGAAAAAGACCTCAAATAATGCAAAGAAAACAAGTTTATAATATAAACTTTTAAGAGTTCAGAAATCAATATTTGGTGAAATAACCCTGTTTTATAATTACAGTTTAATGCATCTTGGCATGTTCTCCTCCACCAGTCTTACACACTGCTTTTGGAGAACGTTGTAATGGTGCAAAAAATTCAAGCAGTCCAGCTTGGTTTGATGGCTTGTGATCATCCATCTTCCTCTTGATTATATTCCAGAGTTTTTCAATTTGGTAAAATCAAAGAAACCCTTAAAATCATTAACTTAAAATCATTTTAAGTTGTCTCTTAATTTTTTCCAGAGCTGTAGTATATGAGTTAGAATTCGAAACAGGATTGCTACTACTACTGTTACTAGTATTAATACATTATAAGTAGCAAAATACATTGGGACTGCTGCTCATGCATGGTTTCTTTTTTAAATAATAAAAAAAGGTAATGAAACTATAGTTTATCCTGATTTTGTTAAGGTTACTATCTCTACTGTCCAGGTATTAAAGGCCTTCTACAAGATTTTTAGTGACTACCCATCTCATCCCATCTTAAAGTATTGGATGAAGCACCATCATTCCACAGAACTATTATGGGACTTTAGGGCATTTTCACACCTGTAGTTGGTTTCTCTGGTCCGGATCAGTTGATGAGCTTGTTTACTTGAAGCGTTTCTCCCTCTGGCTTGGTTTCAAATAGGCATAAACCTAAAAACACCAAAATGTGCACCAATAAAACAGGCAAGCACATTGAATGCTCTAAATGGTCAAAGCTATCTGGTGCAGAGAACACAGAACATTTGCTGTTGCTCTTTTCCCTTATCAGCAGTTTAGCTCAAATTAAAGGAGTATATTTGATAGCTGAGTAGGATCGAGATTCTCACCACAAGAGAACCACTCCAGAGTTCGTTTGAGACCGGACCGAGACCACCTCCACTAGCAGGTCCCAGTCCTGAGTGTGATTAAGGTTTTCACACCTGCTCAGCTGAACCACACTAAGGGTAAAAACGATCCAAAATCAGTTTAACGGACCAAATAGTGCTGGCCAACATCAGGCATTAGGTCTTCCTGGTGCCAACAGGTTCATTTTAACCTGTTTCAAATAACTGGCAGTACTTCTGTACAGGGACTAGACAAGCTGTGTGTTTGTGTGTGCCTTTGCATGTTTCTTTTGGCAATGGGTGCATCTTGCAAAGCTGTGTTCTTTGGAATGATGGTGCTTACTTTAGTACATTTGGTTGGGATCCAGAATCCAGACATTAACAATGCTCTTGTTGCTGAATGCAATCATATCCTCACAGCAATGCTTCAGAATCTTAATATAGTGGAAAGCCTTCCCTGGAGAGTAAAGACAGTTACTCCAACAAAAGAAAGATAATTTTGTTTTAATACCCTTGATTTTAGAAGAAACAATAAATGAGCAGATGTCCCAATACTTTTGTCCACATAGCTTGTAGTATGTATCACTACAGTAATGAAGCTTTTAGTGTCTTCTTCATTCAATATTGACTAAAGTCTTTCATCAAACAATCCATGAAAAGTCATCCAATCCATATGTGAACTATACATTATAACACAATACGTTTGTATTTGAGCTCACTGAGTTTTAACTGTCACGCTCTTCTCCTGCCAACAAAAGACAATTGGAGCCATCTATGAAGGAGACCATCACCATGACCACGACAACAATGGCAATTTGAGGCAAGCACAGATTGTGTAATCTGATACAGATTACTGATTACCTGTTCAAAAATGTAATTGTAACATAATCTGCTGGATTACTATTATAAAGTAATTGTAGTAAAGTATTTTTGTATCCTGATTACATAACATTACATGTAGTCAGTTAGTATTCAACAATGAGCAAATACAGTTCAGAGTCGAATTACTTTCCATTACTTTTTAATTATTTCTCCACACTTTCAAATACTTTTATTTGCATGAAATCTGTGTGATTACACCACATACCAAATCATATTTAGTCCCTTGTATGTACTATTAGAGCTGGAAAAAGGGAATTTTACAGGGAAAGCAAAAAAAAAAAAAAACATACATTTTCAAAAAACAAACATTACATTTGGCAGACGCTTTTGTCCAAAGTGACTTACAATAGTGAAGTACAAAAGTAATTGAAGTTAAAGGTAAAAACATTTTTAGATAGGGCCTAAATGAGGTCAAAGGGAAATAATAGGATAGAGGACTGAAGGAGGGGAAGAAGGAAATTAGGTTAGAAGTGGTTAGTGTGTTAGAGGTGTTAAGAGAGTAATATATATATATGGATGGAAACAGCTTAGACTAGCATTAATTTCATCTGTATATAAATGGTATATTTAATCATACAGCAGTCCTAGCTCATCTACATGAATGCAGTGGCAATTGTCTTACCTTCAGATGTTTCCTTAAATTGCAATTTTGAAGCTGAGAGGATATTTATTCTTGGAATGTTTAATTTACACTGAGCAGTTTTCTACTGCACTCCATACTAGAATACCACCCCCAAACTTAAGACTCTCTACTGGGGGTACCATTAGACCATTAGCACTCAATTAGCTCCATGAGTGTCCTTAAAAAAAACAGAAAAAAAGTCACACAACACAAAAACAACAGCATCAGCATTTTATTAGTAACATCTCTCACTCAATTAGAAAAAACAGACATGGTAAGAATAGTGATCCTGTTTACGATGTACACTGTGTAGGCCCAAATCCATATAATCAGGGTTAAATCTCAGCATTATAAGAGGCAAAACTAACTAAAATATTTGGCTGCCTTCTTTGACCACACTTGACCAGATCAGTGTGTTTACTCACCTGGGTTAAGGTCACGGACCCGCCCTGCTACCACTAAAACGTGTGCGTGCCATGCTGTACATGATAACAAATGCTTATCACTGGCCAGCACAAGTCCTTCACTCCTCAAGACTGATCTGTTTAAAATGAGCCCCGGTTTCAATGGCCTTTATTGTTTCTGATAAATCCTTCTCTTATCAAAAGTTTTGTTGTGTTGTGTGTTTTGTGTGCTTATCAGACTAAGCTTTTAATAAGAGCTGTTGTTAAAGACGATGCTGTAAAAGCACAATGTTAAGTAATGTTACTTTTTCTTTTCCAGTACTAATACAATAATCTGGGCAAGTGAGTAAGATTGTTAATAAAAATGTTAATTTTCAATCGTGGAGAAAAATATCTTAATACTCTTAATTTCAGAGCAAACAGTGACAGAAGGAAAAAGACCACTGTCATTCTCCTTAAGAGAAATCAATATTTCAGTAAGCCTGAAGCAGGCAGTGTTGCTGTGTATGCCTGCCTGCTTAAAAATAGCCTTGGTGGGCAGGGTTGAGGTGCCAGGCAAGCATTACCCACAGTCTCCAATACATAGAAATGG
Organism: Astyanax mexicanus; assembly: GCF_023375975.1. Classification (NCBI taxonomy): domain Eukaryota; kingdom Metazoa; phylum Chordata; class Actinopteri; order Characiformes; family Acestrorhamphidae; genus Astyanax; species Astyanax mexicanus. The sequence continues at coordinate 41,815,658 of NC_064411.1, forward strand.
TGCCAGCTGCTGTCAGCTTCTGCACAGGAGTCAGAGGCTATGCCTTATCCATTTCAGTCAAACAAAGCTATTTATTTATTATTCAACATTACCAGTGGACTTAATCATGCATTTTAAGGTGTCTATTTTATGTTTTCATAGCAGCACAACAGTAAAACAGTCTGAAAAAATACATGTTCTTTAAGAACTAGTTCACTTGCATGTGTATGTACCTCTACATCACAACTAGATTTAAAATACATTACAATTCATGAAGACACAACATGCTAGCACTGCTGGTAGTCATTTTTTTAGTGGAACAAACACTTAAGAGAAAAAAGATATAGTGAAACAAATTACCTGGGGATTCAGGGGTTTTAATTCATTTTAATTCATTCAGGTTCTCTCTTTTTTATTTATTTAAATTTTTTTTTATCCCATTTATTCCCCAATTTACACAGCCAATCACCCAACCCACTCATTAGGACTCCCCCTATCACTAGTGATGCCCTAACATCAGGAGGGTGAAGACTAGCACACGCCTGCTCTGATACATGTGAAGTCAGCCAGCGCTTCTTTCCAAAATGCTGCTGATGTAGCATTGCCAAGTAGCATTGCAGCGCGCTCGGAGGAAAGTGCAGACTCCGATACATCAGCTCACAGACATCTTGTGTTGAGCGACATCACTATTTGGAGTGATGTTGGGAGAGACCGCCATCTACCCACCCAGAAAGAGCAAGGCCGATTGTGCTCTCTCAGGGCTCCCTCAGGTAGCCGATGGCAAGACATGAACAGGATTTGAACTGGCGAACTGATCATAGTGGCAGCGCCTTAGTTCACTGGACCACTCGGAGCCCTATGTGGTTCCTCTTTTAACCTGTATTCTCATAAAAAGCAAAAGTCTGGTGGTTCTCTTAGAGTTGCTTGTCACATTTTGATGCATTGTAGCTTTAGTTTTCTCCAGTGGGTGAGGTTTATGGTAAACCTCTTTTTAATTGAGCCCCACAATTAGACTGTGTCTATTTAATTCAAGGCTGTAGATTTTACTGTGTAACCCAGAAACCCCATATTACTCCTGCAATGCTCAGGGTTAGAAAGTCCCAGCTCTGCACGTTTAGTGTTTACAGCACATAAGCGAACAGAGACAGCAGCTTCAGCGTTTTCAGCTCTGCATCCATCCATCACTGCAGCAGCACCCTGACTACCACCAGCATTCCGGCAAACCACGCCCCCTGTGCTGTGATTGGTTTTCTAACGGTGTGTGGCTGGCTACGTGGGCGGGGTTATTTATATGTTTTTAAAATAAACAGTATTAGTAAAAGTAAAGTAGTGGTAATAGTAGTGGTAGTTAATAGTATTAGTAGTTTACCTGATTTATTTGGTAGTAGTTATTATCATTATCATTATTTGGTAGTATTATTATTATATTATTTTTGTAAATATTGTTACTAACATGATCATTATTATAGTTAATGTTATAATTAGTAGCATTATTAGAAGTAGTTTTATAGGTACTAGTGATAGTAGTAGTAGTAGTAGAAGTTGTAGCATTGGTAGTAGCGAATAATTAATTTGCCAGTTGTTTGTTATGTTATGTTTTACTATTGTATTTATTGTTACTATTAGTAGTCGTAGTTTTTTAGTATCTTACACTTATACATTTGCTAATGGTTGAATATATTATTATTTTTTTATTATTATACTATAAAATAACTATAATATTTATTTTTTCCTTTTTTCCTTATTATTATTATTATTATTATTATTATTATTATTATTATTATTATTATTAATATTATTATTACATTTAATGTTAGTCGTCCACACCCACTAGTAGCACCCAAATTCTAAAGTAGCCAATCCCAGCTCAGAACGCGAGCTACAAGCCAATCGCAGTACAGGAGGCGGGGCTTGTCTGGAAACGGGTGGGATAAAAAAAAAAAGCAAACGGCAGACTGGCTTGGCGGTGACGTCACGGCCCGTACTGCAGCATCATGACCGGAGAGGCGCGCGTGGAGGACGGGCTGAGAGACTCTGCGGCACGGGGTAAAAGTTAGCGCGCGCGCTCACGGGCGGACTGCGTGAGCGTGTGTGCGCGCGCGTAAGTGTTTGAAGTGATTTTGTCTCGTGGACGCTTCACCTTCAAAACGCGCGCGCGCGTGCACACACACACACACACGTGCACGCACTGAGTACGCGCACCCGCTCACACGCAGCCTCTGCATTTCACCTGCACGGAGCAAAACACACGCGCACGCACGCACACACAGACACATGCACACACAGGGTCTGCATTCCACCAGCTCACCTGCACACACACACACAAACATAATTTTAGCCTTATTGCTTTACCTAAACATCTAGAAACAAACACACACACACACACACACTCTCTCTCTCTCTCCCTTTCACACACACACACACACTCTCTCTCTCCCTTTCACACACACACACACACATCACATGTTCCTTATTTCTTCTTATTTTATCTACAGATTTCATAACACACATACACAAACCCATCATCTGCGTTTCATCTATACATTTAAATACAGACACACACACACACAGGTGAGTGTGAAAGGAGACGTGAGTGGGTGTGGTGTCTGGCCTAAAGTAGAGGAGCGCTGCCTGACCTGCCATTCTCAAACTAGTCGAGCAGCTTTGTGTTTGGGCTCAGCAGCGGAACAGCAGAACCGCCTCCGCTCCAGCATCCCGCAGAATAACTTTCTCCAGGCGGCTGACAGTCTGAAGGACACAATAGCTCCAGGAGGTGAGTGGTCTTCCAGCTATGGATTCATCATCATCATTATCATTTCTGTTCATATCTGACAGCCATGGGTTCAGGTGTGAGGCAGGAGGTTAGACAGGGCCGAGACGTGCTGTCCTATCAGTCTGTTGATATAGAAAACAGAAATGTGGGGTCAGATACAATACAGTTCAGGGTACTGAGCTTCTGCAACATGTAGGCAAGAGGTACACACTTTCCAACATTGAGAGCCTTGATTAGGCATGGGTTGCTTTTTGCTTGACTGAAGCACAGTGCCAGTCTGGATACCTTCAATGGTATCCTCTCTGATGGAGCTTTACAACCTACTAAACTGAAGTTCCTTCACCTACTCATCTCTATACAAACATGGAATTAAAAGTGGTTCCTCTTAGGCACTGGTTCTGAAACTTTTTAAACCATGCGCCATCAGTGATAAAAAACAAATTCCAAGTACCACCTACTAGAGCTTCATTGCAGGTCTTGCCTGCTCTTACATTTTGCTAGTTTGGAACATGCCAGCAGTTTTTTTGATTATTTATAAACACAGATAACTTTTTGGGCTGGAGTTCGGTGCAGCTTCTTCTCATCAGAGGAAGCCAGTCAACCCTTTCTGATAAGTGAAATCAGTAAGGAGAGATGACAGATTTAACAGAAGGAGATGAGTTGGTGAAGGGTTGCGAACACTTTATTGTGAACATGAGCAAGGAAGGCACTGTATTTCATAGAACGATAGCAATGTTTCAGGCATGTTTCTCCTTCCAAATGTAGCTATGCCTACTGAGACAGCTTAAAAAAGATTCTCTGAAAGCTTGAGATGGAAAGACATTGTGGAGTTCCAAAGGGATCCATGGTAGGGCAAGTGAAACTAAGAATATTAATTACAGTAGAACTGTAATCTTAGAGTAAAGAACTAACCTTTGGACTATATAGGGATGCTTTGTGCACCACAACGACTGATCTATGACATCCCTCAAAAGAACCTTTTTGTAACATTTAAAATTTTTAAAAGTGTTCGTAAACATATAATTAGGTATCATGCTCAAGGACTCTTACTGGTCTAGGGAGCTGTGCTTGCCAGGCTACACAGTCAAACCCCTGCCTACTGCAGGAAGGACGTGTAGTTAACCGTGACACTGTACAACTTATCACTTATAGAGTAAAGGGAGTATAGTCAATGAATTCAAACACATCCTCACAGCAATGATCAACGATCTAGTAGAAAGCCTTCCATGTTTGTCTTCTTTGCAAGGAACAGGAGAATTCTTGGTAGAGGACACAAATCTCTTTTTCATAGAATCGCTCAAAGAACCCTTTGTAGCTCCTTAATATTTACTGTAAACTGTAAAATTTGACTAAAATAAAAGAAAGCATGCCAAGCATGACATCTGCACTTGACACAATCATTAGGACTTGAAACCATTAACTACAATGCCTTGTTTTTGCAAGTCACCTGACATTGTCTGGAATACCTCCAGGACTGTGATTTTTCACAGAACTATGGCATAAACCAGTTGTTCACTTGTACACTTGTACTACACTTGTTAATAAAGTTTCCCATGTGCTGCAGGGCCTTCAGCATCTGCCCTTTATTGCTAAACAAGTCAAGTGGAACCTGAGAAGTCAGGATGAAAGGCAATTATAAAGAATGCAGGCATACAGCACAGTAGTAACTGATTTGTTTAACAGATTGTTGTTGCTTTAACAGTAATGGAGCAGATTAATGAATACGCAGAAATATTTTTTGATAGTGGAGTGTTAATAGCACGTCAGATAGCAACTCACCCCTTTTTTAATCAGGAATTCTAGGTATGGTGTTGCAGCTGGTCATGGTACAGCATCTGTGTCTTCACAGCAAGTGCTTGAGACAACAGCAGTATATAGACAAGCATTGTCCTGTTGGAATATTGCACCACAGGTAATGTGCCTGATGAGCCATGTGCTAGAGAAGTACAAATCTCTCTAGCATTGAGCTATGGAGCAGTGGACTTGTATTCTCTGGAATAATGGTTGGTCCTTCATCCAATACTTTTGAGATTAATTGGGAACCCAACATCTTGACCTTAATAATGGTATGCTTTTGTTGTTTATTGGACAAAAATCCTCACAGACATGCCCAAATTCTAGTAGAAACCTTTCTTGAACAGTAGAAACAGTTACTACACAAAAAGCAGGATAAGCCCTTTTGAAAGAACAGGTGTCTAATACGTTTGTCAATACATTGTATGTGGTGTGCAGTTCAAAAGTTATTTACCCGCAGTAGTTAATTGCTTCCACAAGGCATTTGCCACAACTTGGGAGATGCTGTTTTACACCTCTAATTGCCTATGGGGTTTCCTTACATTAGCAAGTGCATTTAACTGTGTTTTTTTTCCTGTCGTCTGTTTTTTGTTGGGAATGATTCATGTCGCTGCAATTCTTAAAAGGATATAGCAACATGTGAGATGTCTCGGCATGGAGTTGTAGAGGGTCTAAATGGTGTTTTTTTCTAATCCATGCAGCACATGCAGCTTGAATATTCTTTCAGATTTTGCAAGAACGGTGAATTGTTGGTAGTGCATCATGTAGCATTCTACACATTTTCAATTAGGGATACTTGGCCTGCCAAAGCAGCTGGTCATGGTATAACATTGTATTTACAAGGCTAGCTCTTGAAGTAGCAGCAGTATGTGGACAAGCACTGTCCTGTTGATATTACATTAACATGTGCTGTTTTCTGTTCCCTTCCTTTCATAGCCTTGTGTCACATCTGGGTCTGTGTACGTCCATCCATCCCCACCTGCCAGCTTCCTACTAACCACTTCAAACCCGTTGGGTAGACTGAGACTGAAGCATGGATGTGAAGAACATGCGAGAGTACATGGGCTGGCTCTACTACCAGTACCTACTGATCACTGGCATCTACGTCCTGGAGCCCTGGGAAAAGTCCTTCTTCAACACGGTTCTTTTCACCATGGTGGCCATGGTGGTCTACACCTCCTACGTCTTTGTGCCCATCCATGTGCGTCTGGCTTTGGAGTTCTTCTCTGGACTATGCGGGGAGCAGCCTGAAAGTACAGTCGCCCTTATAAACTAAACAAAAGAGGATATGATGTGTAGTGATAGTGGGGCAGAAAAGAGTTCTTCACCTACCTGTTGCATACTTGACTATCCCCTCAATCTGTTAATGCAAGTGGAAGCTTCAGAACCTGTTTTGATCAGTTGCCTAGTAGTTTATCCTTTCCCTTTCAGTATGGCGAAGGAAATAATGGTTTCACTGGTTCATGGAAGGTAACTCTTTGTTACTTTAGTTTTTTTTTGTAATCACAACTCAGGTCACAGTCATTTGCTTACATTTGTACCTACTGTTGCATTACATACCGGTTTGCGATGGAATGGAAATGCTTAAAAGCTACCAAATGATCAGGTAAAATACCTAGATTACTCTGTCTCCAACATTTTAGACCTTAAACCACCCATGATCAAACCAAAACGTCCAGGTACCATATAATGGGGCTACTTTATAGACCTTGTCCACTTTTGTAATCTACAATCATTTTGATTATTGTTTCTAGTTATTGCTGCAACAAAGGTTAATTATTCAGCAATTGTTAATCATAACGCAGAAACTCCTTTGTGAATTGTGGAGTTCTACAGGGCTCTATTTTAAGGCCTACATAACTGATGTTAATAATCATAGAACTGTAGATTTGAGAGTGAAGAACTGAAGCGTGGGTTTACATATAGGGTCTAACGGGTTAAGCACTAAACACAAACAAATCTAAAGTTATGACAAAAATGACAGATTAATTATTAACATTTTTGTGTATGCAACACGTTTTATGAGGTCATCTTGGATGCTTTGCGATGCTTCATGTATCACCAGTGGTACACATACAGCAGTTTGAGAATTACTTACCTAGATGACGTACTGATGCTAAACACTTGCTTCACAAGTGAAAAACAGTGCCAACCTCTCTCCCAGTCTTCAAATGATATGATTAACTGCTCTTAAATGTATCTGGGAGGAACGTACCTTCTCTGAAGTGCCCTGGAGGGACGTTCTGAAGGAACTCCAAGTCAAAGCCATGTCCAATTTAAGCCTTTTACTTCTCTTTTCCCAGATTCTAGCCTCTCTTGGGTTCCCTCCCTATCCCGGTAGTGGCTTTCCTTTTTTGAATGGTGGTGCAGGATAGGCTCCTGGGTGACAGCAGACAGCCAATGTTTTGCATGGCAGGACCACTATCGCACTTATCGTTTGCATGCAAGAATCTCGCCAGTGATTCTCTCCCCCGTTATTACTGCTTGTGTTGATAGAATGCCCGGTCGATAACGCTGCTAGTGGGCTTTCCGCACAGGTCAGATAACCTTTGCCAGATGACTCAGTATGGAATTGCAGAGGTTCCTGTGATAGATAGGGCATCCAATAGCATCCCACACATTTTTAATCACGGATAGGTCTGGTAATGCAACTGGACACGGTTTAGCATCTGTGTCTTCAAGGCAAGCTCCTGAAATCTCTTGGCAGAAGTATGTGGATAAGCATTATCCTGTTGGAATAGCACACCCCAGACTGTGTGTTCTAAAAATGTAGAAATGGATCGCCATTTCAATAGCCCTCAATAGCCCATATCAGTCTTAGTAAAGTATGATTTTATCATCAGTGGTTTTGCCCATGATTTTCTTCTCTGTGATCATTGGATATATTGATAGAAAGCCCTCTTTATATCACTGCTAAACACTTGCTGCTGGTTGCCATTCTGGACAGGCTACATGATCTCTGGCTATACCGAGATTTGTAGTTGCTCAAAAAAAGGTGGGGAAGGTCCTGAAATTCATCATTTATGTCTTTCTTTTTGTTTTCTTACTTTGTGATGTCAATGTTGATTTATTGAATGTACTCTCATTTCCTATGCAACAAGGCAGCTCCAAGAGAGTCAAAAACGTAACTGCGGAATGGTGTAATGCAATGTAAGCTCCACTGCACTTGTACAAATATTGATATTTCTGTAGGAGTCTTCTCGGCATGTTAAACTTACTTGAGCAACACTTTCGTTTTCTCTCATTCTCTCTCTCTCTTTCTATCTCTCATTCAAGCTAGTCTTCAGCAAACGGCTCTCAAAGCTGGAATAAAAATCAGCAAATCAGTCAGTCTTCCTTCCTGCCAAAACAATGAACAATGCATGCACTCTGATTTACACTGAATGATACCTTTCTTCAGCCTTTCGATCAATAAACATCATCTTCACCAAAGTTAATTACAGGTTTCAGGTAACCATTTTGTCTGTATTTATCTAATATGTTTATAAATGTATATTTATGTACTGGATACTGGAACTTTGGCTGGTTACAATGTCAGTTACCAAACCTTTTTATTGCACTTATTTCAGTTGTCTTTATGCCAAACATGTATTTCTGAACATTTTCACTTGGAAATCACTGTGTATTTTTACATCTCAAAGACTGAATATGTAGACACAGGTGTCATCACATTTCACATACCCTGATTCTGATATATACATGATATATGTACATGATATGTTTGTTCATTCAATGTTGCTTTTTTATTGGTTGATTTTCACAAAATAAAGTAATTTTACAAGAATCTATAGTGGAATGACATGCTTTTGTAAGATTGTCTGTTTGCAAACTAAAAATTTGATTTTTTTTCTCTTTTAACTCAACCTTTTCCCATTATCTGATTACCCTGTGTTGATCAGATTACTGACAAAATCTGATCGTCTTTAGTTGTCTAAATATTGGGTGCACACTCATTATTGGATTTCTTAAACAGCCAGATTCACATTCTGTTAAATTAATTAGGATGATACAATTAATAACACATTCTTTCACTTTTATGTCACATTAACTGTACATCCGGCAATCTCAACTATTACAAAAGAGTCTCAAATTTCAATGTCCCGATTTTCAGCTAAAAACAGTTAGAGCATGCAGATGAAAGCAGCTTTAATGAAATAAAAAACTAGCTGAGTAGCCTAACCGGTTTCTCAGGCTCGCTGTTATACGTGCCCTGAGGGCCTGCCTAAAAGAGCCCGTTAGTTCACTTTTTTCTCAAGCCTAAAGATGGCACGCAGACATGACTGTATTTACTTTGTATTGTAAAATCCAGTACTGTACTGTTCAGAGAGAAGTGCCACCGCATTGGAGAACCACAGAACAACAGTCCAAATGAACAAGACAATACAGAACAGCTGAATTTATGATACATCAATCACAAACTAAAAGCCATAGAATAGGGGTGGGCAATATTATATCATATACAATATATTGTGACACAGAAATATCATGATATTAAAAATCCATATTGTGATAATAGGGCTGTTCTGTCTTAAAAGTAGTCTATTATTTACTGTGAAGCTTTAGGTGTATTTATTGTATAATTGTTTTAGTTTGCAGTTTATATGCATGCACTAAATATTCTGCAATATTATTTGCTGCATTATATCATTTTATGCTATATTATTTATTTTGTGTCACATCTTAGCCCTGTCTCATGTCTCTGTGTGTCTTCCCCACGTGACCTGTGCTCCCCTGTGTCTCCCGTCTCAGTACTTTTCCACCACATGTCTCATTTGTAGCTCCGCCCCTTCCCCAGGTGTTTCCAATTCTAGTGTGTTTTTTTTATAGCCTTAGTCATTTTTTATAGCCTTAGTCATTTGTTTCTCGTTTATTTCTTGTTTCTTCCTTTGTATATATATATTCCCTGTTTATTTATTATCTCTAGTTGGTTTAGTTTATGTTCTCTGATTTGTTTTGGTTATTGGTTATTTGTGTATCTTTGTTTCATGTTACTTGTTCCTTGTTTATTTTGTTATTTATTTATTAAATTATTATTTATTTTCACCCTACCTGCACTTGCGTCCGTCTCCTCGTCACCCTGCCTGGGTCATTCCTGACATTTTGCCACATTATGATTATGCTGTTATACTATTATTCTATATTCCTGAAATGAGTTAATTATTTTTCTGTTTTCCTATATCGGCAAGTATATAGTTATCGAAAAATACCCTGAAATATCGTGATATTATTTTAGAGCCATATTGCCCACCCCTACCATAGAATCACTGGGCCTCATTCACCAATATTATTATTTAAGACTAAACTAAGACTTAGACTAGTTCTTGAAAAAGCAACCAACATCTTCAGAAAACAGCACAGAAACCACCTAGCAACACCTTAGCAACCATGAAGCAACACCTTACTAAATAACTCCTATAACAAAGCAACATACTAGTAACCACAAAGAAACACCTTAAAGCAGCAGTCCTTGAGATTTCAAAAGCTATAGTATTCCTAAATAGGGAAGAGACACAATATTATAATGAACTGCCTCAATATGTTTTTGTTACCATTCCTGCAAAGCTAGATATATTCGTTCTAAAAAGCTTTAACAGCTTTTCCTAGTTACCTGAGCAATGATGGTGCTAATGACACTTTTACAAGCGCTAATGCAAACACTGAGATATCAGACTTGCAAACTCAGTCTTTATCTGCCCATTTACACAAAGTTAAAGAAATGCAGAATTAGAACTGATGGAAACTGGCAATATAAATATATAATATACAGATTGATCCACTCTGAAAAGAGCAGTCGCACCAAAATGCATGTTTTAAAGGTACTTTTTAACATTATTTGGGATTATTCTTGAAATAGCATCAGCGTCTCCAAGACCCCACTTGTGTTTACAACAAGATAGACAGACTTGTGTTATTCTTTTTATTGTGTGTAACCCAACACCCATCCCCGTCTTTCTCCAGGATCCAGCAACACAATATGAGCATTCTCCAACAGTTGTGGCCAAGATCAGATTTCGCCAGCTAGGTAACAAATCTACTCGGGCTCAGATCCACAACAAACACTAAACACCGCGGAACTCCAAAACAAAGCGAAGGTGACGGTGGTGACAGCGCCGCAGTCACAAACTGGTCAATGCAAGTTGGTCTCAGTGTTTAAAGGTTATTTAAATGTATTGTCTCACTTGTTCATGGTAAGCATCTAACCTGGATGATCTTACCAGAGGTCCAACTGTAAATAATAAAAAAACACAAATTAGTGCATCATAAATCTCTGTCAAAACAACTCTGAACCTGGCAACCTGTAGGTGAGGCTTTTCCAGGCCTCACTCCCACCCACCCTCCACCATACTAACCTATAACCAGGGCATATGACAGGGGACCTCTCATTCTGATTCTCATGCAAAATTGGACACTTTGTATTCCTACCTTGTATCCCCTGGCAATGTTAATTCTAAGTACACCTACCAAATGCAATGGCAGTCCACCAGTGGGCATGCATCCTTTTACATTGTTTTCTAATTTAATGTATGCTTTTGTCTCATTGACACTTCTTTTATCAGCTTAAACTTTTAAAATAACTTAGAATCTTTTACATTTTAACATTAAAAATGAAACTTCAGAACTAGTTTTTGTCCTGTTTTGCTTTTAATGACATCATGCAGGCTTGTGTAAAAGTCTGAGAACCATCCATATTGAAAAGACTGATTACACAGATTAGTTGTGGACTGATAAAAGGTATACATAGCTGTAGAGCAGTGGAACTGTGTTCTTCTGGAATGACGGTGCTCCATATAACAGTTTCGGGATGAGTTAGGGAGGTGGTCATCCAACATACTAGCTTCACTAATGCTGTCTTGTCATTAAATGTAATCAAACCTTCACAGCATTGCCTCAATAAAGCAGAAAGTCCTCTTAGGACAGTAGAAAGCAAAAAAATGGATGCTTTAATACAGGGGTGTCAAACTCATTTTGGCCGAGGGCCACATTGGCATATTGGCTGTCCTCCGAGGGCCAGATGTAACTTATAAATATAAGAAAATGTAACCAAATGTAATATATGTAAATGAATGTAATTACTCCTTAATGTTAAATAACTCTCAATATATTATTTATTCAATCAAATATTACAGTTGCATGGAAAAAATGTTTGCTTGTTGCTCTATTAACATAAATCCTGTTATGAAATCCAAAAACTCCATCAATCAAGAACCAAACTATACAAGTGAATAGAAATGACATAAAATACAAGTTATATTAACTTTGATCAAAACGTTTGATACTGAAAAGAGGCTTAACAAATATAAAATCAAAAATTGTGAGCTGTGACAGATTTAGCATTTCCTCATCCAACCACTAGTGGGAGCTGCAGCAGCACAAGCCCACAGTCTTTACGGAGTCAGAGCTACAGCCCAGCCACGGGCTACAGGACTCAGCTGAGCCAGTCTGGAGCGTTTTTAAAATTTTAAGTTCTTCTGTGTATGAAATAAAATAACCCCACTAACCGGATAATACAGCTCTCTACAGTTCATATTTCAGCCCAAGCAGCTAACAGCAGCAGTTTAGAGCAGCCATCCCGGAGTCACTGCTCGGATTACATTATAAACAGGTCAGTTAGCGCGCTGCTAACCTCAGGATGTTTATAACTACGGAGTTTAGAACACACCACGGCTGCAAGGTTAGACTGTTGAAGGATACTGAAGACTATTAATGGCTATTGGAGGTTATTGAAAGGGTTATTGGGGGCAGAAATCAGTAAAGGCTGGTTAGATAAGTGATTCACCTCCTCGTCCTTTGCTGAGGTGAAACTGCGACTAGCGATGTCACAGTGATGTTTATTAACCTCATTAAAACAGATTTTATCAGCTATTGTCTTATAAATATTTACACATAATTTATATCTCTTCTAAAAAGCGTTTATTTTGGTCAGTAACACAAAATGCATACCGGTCTTTCGCCTTGAAGCACAGCCGTCCGTCTGCATCAACTTTTCTTTTTCTGGATATTATGGGATAAACATGTCTCAATTCCACCCGCGAAGTTACACCTTCCCTCCGGCAGGGTTTCCACATCAATGACTACACTGCCGTGTAGTGGCAGTAAGCCGTAACTTTGCGGGTAATACAATCGACAAGCATTGTGGGAAATGTATTTTTTGGTCAAAGAACGCTTCTGACCTATTTATTATAGACACTAAGATTTTACAAGCTCTCGCGGGCCACATAAAAAGACGTGGCGGGCCACATTTGGCCCGCGGGCCTTGTGTTTGACACATGTGCTTTAATACCACTGATTTCAGAAGAAACTTAAAAGTTAATAAGCATGTTTCCCAATAGTTTTGTGCTCTCTGTTTCCTAACAATTCGGACATTTCAGTTTGCTCTAAGCTGCCATTGTTCCTTACCATGGTTGTATACGCTCTATCAGGTAAATAATGGTCTATTTTTTTGCCTATGGCATCTAATAATAACACTGCATCCACGCCCATTCTGTGGTGCCAGTGTACTGCTGTGTTTAAATATTTAAATGTGAATGGAAGGCGGAATGATTTGGGTTTAAATACACACAAGCAAGAGAGAAGACCACAACACCTGCAAAAGGTTATTATCGTGAAGAAAGAGAAAAGCAAACAGAAATAGAAAAAGTCCAATTAATCAAACACTAAAAATTAGAGCTGTTGATAAGGAACTGCTGTCTAACTAGAACAAAGGTACTGAAGAGTAACTGTTTATTATACCTTGGGTGTATTGACAAATATCTTTCAGTTATGATTACTTAACTTTGTATCTATAATTACATAATTTTTGTGTGAAACCTTGTATTTTATATACATTTATACAGAAGACTAATCAATCCTCACATTGTATTTTATATGCATTTATATAGAAGATTAACCAATAACCACAATATATATTCTTTAAAACATTGTTTGATCAGGCATGTGACTAACACAGACTTTATTATGACAAATTAACCCACATGATACATAAGGCATTTACTAACACATAGGATCTATTGTATGGCGGACTAACCACGTGTTACTAACACATTAACATATAACATATGAAATCTATTGTGTGACTTGCGTAGCTCATGCTTGAAGCATTTCGTTCACTGCATGACCCTAACTAACGGCCATCAATCATCGGCTGGTACACTCGGTACGAGACTAAATTGCTACAGAGGAGGCTCTCGGATCAAAGCGGCCTTCTGTGTGTGGGGGTTGCCTTCCTGAGGCCTGCAGCGGCTTCAAAGAGGGGGGTGATGCACACACACAAACCTGCCTCATCAGCAGGTTTCACGTCATTTGGGGTATAAAGCATGGAGTCAGATCAGAGGGGGGTCAGAACTTATACTGGGACGGCTGTTTACCTATTTTCCTGTGTGTATGGTTCTCCTGAGCTCAGTAATAAATACTTGGTTTGCTTTCAACTTCACTCCACCTGTCTACGACTCTCTCTATCAAACGAACACGCAGGGGAGTTGTACCCCGGACGAGAGGTGGGTGTTAACCCACCTTTCATTTTCGTTTTTTACAACAATTTGGTGACCCCGACGAGTCTGACGGAGGACAGCATCCGGCACTGATCCACTCACGGCCGAACTTAACAAAACAGGTAAGCAGAGCCGGTTTAATCAAATTCTGCATATTGGCTATTTCAAATTTGAGTGGAGCGGCGGTCTGGCTGCTGTCCGGAGGGGAGCAGGAAGCATACCAAGGTATTTAAACGAGGGTAGAAGCTGTACCTACTCTTGGGTTTTACATGAGAATAGAGGCTGTTCCTATTCCAGGGTGTTAAACGGTAGACGCTGTACCTACTGGTTTTAAGGATTGGAAGCTGGCGTGTCCCCCCGGCTTCTGACGGGAAGTTCGGATAAAGGCCAGGTGAAAGGTTCACCTCGAGATTGATCCACTCGTAAATAAAAAGAGTAGAAGCTGTTCCTACTCAAGGGTTAAGGATTGGAAGCTGGCGTGTCCCCCCGGCTTCTGACGAGAAGTTCGGATAAAGGCTAGGTGTAAGGCTCACCTCGAGATTGATCCGCTCGTAAACAAGCGCAGATGCTGTACCTGCAAGAGTAGACGCTGTCCCTACTCACCTCTATTTTAATTCGGTTAAAAAGAGCAGATGCTGTACCTGCTCGGGTAGCCGCCGTCCCTACTTCTCTATTTTTAATTCGGTTAAAACAAAAGTAATAATAAATAAAATAATAATAAACATAAAAAGAAAAGAGCAGATGCTGTACCTGCTCGGGTAGATGCTGTCCCTACTTCTCTATATTTAATTCGGCTAAAAAGAGTAGATGCTGTTCCTACTCAAAGTCTTTTATAATTTTGTTAAAAAAGAAGCAGATGCTGTTCCTGCTCAAGAAATGTGGTAAAAAATTAGTAGACGCTGTACCTACTACGAAGTTTTACAAGTTGTTTAAATAAGAGTTATTGTATGATACTGTGGATGTAACTGCTAGATATTTCTGTGCACATTAGAGGGTAGCAGAGCATTGGATAACAGGTGTGCCTTGCCAGGCAGGGGGCTGTATTCCCATAGATTAATGATTTGTTATTAATACAGATATAAATAATTGACAAAAAATCGGGTTAATATATTGGGCGTTTCATGTTGAAAGTTGCGGGCTTTAAGAAGCGTGACTGGGACCATATGGAAAGCCTTCATTAGCGCGTGAGTGTTAGTTTAAAATAAATGAGTAGCTTAAAAGTGTGAACGGGGGTCCTTAGGTATAATCGAAGGCGGACCGGGAGCGGTATCTCGCGGGTGGGCGGCGACCCACTGCTTGTGTGCATTGCTTATTCGTGTCTTCTCTGGGGTAAAACAAAACAAATAAAACGGGGTATACATAGCAGTATAAACTATAAGTATAAGTGAAGTGAGTCTGTGGCCAATAAGTGTAAGAGGGTATGCGTGTGTATGTGTGCATCTTCCAGGGACTGAGTGTGTCTGACTTTGTGATTGTGTATGTGCGACTGACAGAGAGAAAAAGAAAAGGGTATATGAGTGTCTGTTACAGGGATTAAAAGTGTACCTGTGAGTGTACAGTACGCTTCTGAAATGCACCATTAATGCAGTGAGATCTTAAACAACATATAGTGCTTTCAAAACATCATGTTTCCTGGAATATCTATGCATCTATCACAAGAAGACGATGCCAAACCGCATGCTGCTCACATTATTCATTATCTGAAATGCAGGAATGGATGAACAGTGTATTAACAAAGAAAAAAAAGTCAACCAGACAAATCATGAAATATCTTGGGTTCGGTCAACCAGTTGTAGTGTACCACCAAGTTAGTTTAGTAACCAATCAGTGAATCAGCATTACCATGGATCAAATCTGTCCACTGGTAGACCACTAACTTGCAAAACTGGTCTAGCAATCTACGACCAGCTTAGATAATTAGTTCCCAGTAAAAAAATAGCCTTAACTAGATTTAATAGCAGGATTATGTGACTCAAATATCAGCAAAATTAAGTGTTGCTCAGTGTTGCTGTTTTTTACTGCCTCGTATGCTTTTAACTGATTATTGATTATGATTTTTAGCTGGACAACCAAATGCAAACTCAGCAGTTACAATCAACTTTGGATCTTTTATCTCCTTAATTGTTCATGAAATAATAATTAGGGAACAGTCTTCAATGAAACAAATGTAATTTGTATCGTTTGCATTTTCCATACTGTCTAAATGTTTTTTTTTTAGATTGGGGTTGTATTTATTTAATGGAATTTAAAAAGCATTCACAATAGCTAAAACCCCACTACAACTGTTCTCGCAACACTCAGACTTTCTAACCTCTTACTGCTCACTGCAGACATCCAGTCAGTAGATAAAGCTGTGCACTTGCATATGTACACATTAAATGTATACCCAGACAGTGTGCTCAGCAACGTGACAGGAAGAGTTTAGTTGAGTCCAGTCTTCATAACTTCAGCTTTACTTCCTTTAGAGCTTATCAAACAGAGGGAGTGGAGGATATTCTAATTCTCTGCCGTTTGCAGTCGTACAATATAAAGCTATCTCAAATATTTTGCTTTTCTCTCTACCTCTCATTGTTGACTCAAGGCACACTGTTGAAGGAATGTGTTTAATATGTAAAATATTGGAGAGGGTGTGGGGTAGAACAAAGAGCTGAGGCCCTTTGTGGTCAACGATTTATATGCATAGATCAGACTGCACGTCAAATTCATTTTGACAGTCCTGACAGTGGGTTAGTGCTGTAGAGCAGACTGGATGACAGCTTAATGCGATCTGACTTAAAATAAAGTCTAGTATAAACATTCTAGTATAAAAAGACACTGGACAAAGAGATAGAGAGTCACTTGATGTGACTTTAAAATGTCCTCTGTTGAACCACAGGTTAGGGAAAGGGTGTGATAAAAATAGTAAATAAAAAAAAACAATCTACACCCTATGCTATCCTCATGGCATTAAAATAAAAATGCTTAAAATAAACATTTTTAAGCAACTAGCATAAAAGAACAGTTTTTTTAAAAGATGTGTGTTTACATTAAGAATATTTACATAAAGTGAAGATTCTTAAGACTCTAGACTTCTTATACTTCTTTAGATTCTATTACAAAAATGTTCCTTTATTGAACCTAAACTGGTTCTTCTGTGGCATCTTTCATAAAATGCTTTGTACCATTACAATTCACTACACTACTGAGTTACATTCACAAATGACATTTAAAACTTTACAGTGCAAAATATCAGCCTATGTTAACAATGTCCAAAAGTCCAAAATTTGTCTGGGCTTGTAAGCATTTGAAATTGGACATTACATGGTGGAAATTGTGGTCACCCACAAAACCCAGTTATTTTTTGGAAGACACTGATACTGTGTTTTATGAAACTAAGAAGAAAGGGACAATCCAGACTGTTATCAGCAACAGCAAGTGTCTGTAATGGTATGGATTTGTGCCAATACATGTTTGGGATGGCACCAATTATGCAGAAAACCTTCAAGACAACAGCTTTCAATGTTTTTTTTTCAGACAGATGTTGCAGCTTGACCTGTAGATCCTGCACACTTGTAGGTGGTTGTAACTGCACAGATAGAGACTGAATTTATGGGAAATCTTTATGGTCTATCTGGGTGAATATTATCCTGCTGAAATATGCTATGACTGGCAACATACATAGTCAAAGGATGTCCTATTGATGAGCAACTCAGGCCTCTGGCCAACTAGTCTTCCTTATACTTTTATTGCCAATAGTAGCTACAGCTTCTAAAGGGTTAATCAATTCTAATCAGCTATACCACACTGTTCACTGGGACAGTGAGTGCCTGCAGCAAACAGGGTACAACATAGTGAAAAGCAGAAAAAAGACAGATTTACAGAGAGTGAGAGAGCAAAGCAGACAGACAGACAGAAGCAAATGAAGCATAAATCTCACAGAGTGTACCCACTAGACTGTCGTCTACACGAGGTTGCCATCAGGCTGATTTTACTGGCACTCATCACGCCCTGGGTAAACTTCAGCATATTACAACAATAGCCCCAAGTAAAGGAATCAAAGGCACAGTGTTGTAAACAGAGAATGGCCCAGACCCAGCCCTGACTGTGGGCTTGTTTTTACTGTACTTACACAGCTACAAACATCACTTAAAACAGTAAAAACTTAAATAAATCAGAATTTAAAAATGATAAAACACTTGATAACAAATGTGCAAAAAAGAGGAAACCAAAGCATACAGATGGCATGTCCATAAGTTTATCCTTAGTTTGCCAGCTTAGTTCTTGACCAGTTATTAGTCATGATCAACTTTACCAAGTTAGACACCCAGTAAGACCAAGCGAGTCAGCTAACATTATCAAGTTAGTGAACCAGCATAATAAACATAATTAAGCTGGTCAACCACCATGACCAAGCTGGTCAACCAAAATAATCAATATTACCAAGCTAATTGTTACACATTGCTGAGTTAGTCAACCACCGTATTCATGATCAAGCATCATTAACTTGATACATCCAGCAACCAATATGACAAAGCTGGTTGACCATCACAATCAAAATAATTTACCTAGTTGTTCAGCACGTTCAGCATCACCAAGCTGGTCAATCAGAATGATTTACTTAACCAAGTTAGTCAACCAGCATAACCAAGATGGTCAACCTCCATAATCAACATGACCAAAATAGCTTACTAATGTTAAGCTATGCTTAATTTTTCTGTTAGCGTTTATTGTTGACATTTGATGTTATCAGCATACCTGTTTACCTAGCTGCTAGGCTAGTGCTTGCACTATGTTTACATGAAGAGATGCTAATACAAGAACAACCCGGACTTCCTCACACACTACCTCACACTAAACTCTTCACATATACGTACAATCTTTGAATTATATCACTGACTACATTAATTACAGTCATTAATAACGGCATCTTAATCACATCTACAAACTGGTATATATTGTATTTATTGTCTGTTGTCTACTGTACTTTTTGTCTATGCACCTTTTGTGTTGTCTTCTACTAATGTCTATCTGTTACTGCACTGGAGATCTAGCCTGGCTGTGTTTTGTTGTACTGTACAACCCAGTATCTTGACAATAATAACAATACAGTTGAATAACAAAGTTTACAATTTAGTGGACCAGCATCATCAGCATGATCAACATGACCAAGCTAGTAAACCAGTATTACCAAGCTATTTGATCAGCATAATCAAGTTAAATGGTCAACATAATGATCAACACAAATGGTCAACAGTCAACTGACAAGCATGGCCAAGCTGATCAACCAAAATAACCATCATGACCAAGCTAATCACTGATCATAACCAAGTTATTTGACCATCATAACCATGATCAACTAACCATGACTGAGCTCAACCTGGTGAGGCAACTGGTTGACCACATAATTAGCATAATTAAACTGGTTGAGCATAAAGATCAGCCTGACCAAGTTGTTCACCAAAATAACTAACACCATCAAGTTAGTTCAGTAACTATTAAGTGAAAAAGCATTATCAGCATAATTAATCTTAATGAACAGCGTAATTTTAGTAGTCTAAAATCAGCATGGACAAAACCTGTCCACTGGTAGAGCACCAACTTGCAAGACTGGTCTAGCAATCTATACCGCTTAATCTTTCATGACCATCAAAGACCAGCTTATAGACTCAGTTCCCAGTTAAAAAATAGCCTTAACTAGATTTTTATAGCAGGATTAGGTCTCAAATGTCAGCAAAATTAATCTTTAAAATTTAAACTATATGGAAATAGAGATAAGGAGTAACAAAAAGCCACAAAACTCAAAAATCTAGTGAGTTTTCCCAACTTTTTTACTGTTACAGTTTTTGACCATACTGCAATCATTGCAAAATGGTAAGCTAATAATGGGACAAGGCAAAGGTCAGCACTGTGGCCCGCTGTGGCTATGCAAGACAGAACACAACAGTGCTTTTTAGCTGAGCTTATCTGTCATCGCCCCAAGAGCAAGTCAGAGGGTTCATAGCCCAAAATGAAGTCCTTTACCTTCTACCTCTTCTTTTGAGAAAGAAAAAGAAGCGACAGAAAAGGGAGGACAAAAAGAGCTAATAAGAGGGTAAAGAAGGGCTGGTGCACCGTGGGGGGAAAGAGGCAGGGAAACATCTCCTTCCCCCCGGTCATTGTTTCTTCGAGTTTCAAAAGGGACCCCTTGGTCACTTTCCCAAGTGGCTCTGGTTTCTCCCGTATGGGGATGGATCGAGTTCCCAAAAACACGATCCAGCGCCGCCTACTCCTTTAAGAAGGGATGAGAAAGTGTCACAATATCACTGCACACCTCCCTGCCATCAGTCCCCTTTCATCCCTTACCGACAAATTACTTGTTGTAGGGCAACACCCATATCTACCTATTATTAAATGCACCGAAGGATCCAAACAATAGTCCTGCCTTTCTGATACCAGCAGTTATTCCATATTCTACATTATACACTGCCTGGCCAAAAAAAAGGTCTTGATACCTTTGATTACGGCACACGTTTGCTGTGGTATAATTTCCACAAGCTTCTACAATGTCCCAACATTTATGTAATTCTAGAATTGCATATTTTTTCCCCAAGATATTGTATTGATGATGGGAGATTTGGACCACTGGGCAAAGTCTTCACCAGCACATTCCGAAGATTCACATTTTCAAATAGCTCATTAAATCCTGGAATATGCCCGTGACATCAGGAAAGAAAAAAATCCATTGATGGAATAACTTGTTCAGGTGACCTCATTTTTTAGGTACATAAAACCTAGACCTAAACAGCCTGAACTAGAGAAGTTGCCAATATAATAGATCTCGGTGGAACAGGTAAACATGAACCTACTGGCACCATTCCTGGTGGGCTAGATCTGGGCTAAAGGGGTATATACAGTGGACCTGTGGTCTCTGGAATGATGGTGCTTCATCCAATACTTTTGGGATGAGTCAGGGAGTTTGAGGGGGATACGTTTGGCCTTTAGAGCTCAGTTTACATGTACAGCTCTAAAAAAAAATTAAGGGACCAATTCCGTTTCTGAATCAGTTTCTCTGATTTTGCTGTTTCTAGGTATATATTTGAGAAAAATGAAAATTGTACAAAAAAGTACTAAAAAGTACAAAGCAGAGCTTTTAGACTTCAAATAAAGCAAAGAAAACTAGTTCATACTCATAAAGTTTTAATATTTCAGAAATCAATATTTCGTGGAATAATCCTGTTTTTTAATCAGTTTTCATGCATCTTGGCATGTTCTCCTCCACCAGTCTTACACACTGCTTTTGGATAACATTATGCCACTCCTGGTGCACAAATTCAAGCAGTTCAGCTTGGTTTGATGGCTTGTGATCATTTATCTTTTTCTTGATTATAATTCAGAGGTTTTTATTTTGGTAAAATCAAAGAAACCCATACTTTATAAGTGGTTTCTTATTTTTTTTCCAGAGCTATATATAGTTAATGAATGCTTAGCTAAAATGTTAACAGATTTTAGATTTTAAATTAAATTAAGGGTTTTCAGAAACACTGTTTTCAATATGAGCATTTAAAAAAAATTAACATTGCTAAGACTGAATGCATTCGTCTTTACTATCTTCCATGTACCAGCTGCCACATAATTTGCTTATTTGGTTGCAGGATGTCCATTAAAATCACCCTAACCTCTTCCCCTACTGGACAAACTTGACCTCAGGCCTAGATTATCTAGGAAACAGAGAAAATCTACTTTGTGAATGCACCAGTTTTGCTTCCCCAACTTTGAAGAGAATCTGTTGTTCAAACATTGATTCCGGAAATCACACGCTCAATTTCACGGCCCTCTGATTCACCTACCAGCCATTAGTACACAGATAAATGCATTAAACCCACAATCTTGCAGTGAGGCTTTGGATTTGAGAGCGGCTTAAACCTTTAAACTGGCAATCAAATAGCCATATTGGAGAGTTTAATCCAATCAAGAAATCAGAACCTGATCAGATGACATTCAATGACCCCAGAAGATTAGCTGATAGTCATGATGGTGAACTTTTTAAATGCCTACACTATATGGACAAAAGTATTGGGACACATGCGCATACATTGTTTTGTTTTTAAATAAAAAATGTTCAAAAATAGTAATCTCCAGGGAGGCTTTCTACAAGATTTTCAACCACTGTTGTGAAGATTTGATTGCATCAAATAGCATTAGTGAGGTCAGGATGTATGAGTATCTAATACATCCCCCCCCCCCCCCCCCCATCCCCGTCATTCCATCTCACTGTAGGGGGCTTTAAACACTTCTAGCCCATGCTTGGCACCAGCATTAGGCATGAAGCAAATAGGTTTATGTTAATCTGCTCTAGAGAGTCCTATTCTATTGGTAGAGCTTCTCTACTGGACTAAACAAGCTGTGTGTGGGAATTTGCAAACATTCACACAGGTTCAGCAAATGGCTTGTTTGATCCACAATTGTAGGTGTTTTAGAAAATCTTTAGAAACCAGTTGCTATTCTATTGCTGTAAATCTATTGTGCATGTCAATATCAAAGCTAAGCTAATCTAAACCCTCCAGCCTGCTCTTCAAACATTACCTATACATCTGGATGAATAATAAGCATTCTGATGGAAAATAAGTGGATGTCATTTATCGTGTTCAGCTGTAGACATCATGTATGTATGTGTCAGTCAGGCTGAAGGCTGAAGGTAAAGAACAGCATTCAGTTTTGATGTATAGGTGAAAGTTCTAGAAGCTCCCTGATCATGAAGGACAGCTCACTGCTTCCTCCTGCTGGACACAGTGTCTTTTATTAAAAATGACAATTTGATCATATTTTAAAATTTTATATTTGTAACACCAAAAAAAGTGAGGAACTAGGAATAGGAAAATAAGATAAGATGCAGAGAACTGACCAGAAGTGCCAAAAAATATAAAACAATATAAGATAGAACCAATACATATATATATATATATGTATATATATATATGTATATATATATATATATATATATATATATATATATATATATATATATATATATATACATATATATATATACATATATATATGTATATATATATATATATATATATGTATGTATATATATATATACATATATATATATACATACATATATATATATATATATATATGTATATATATATATATACACGTATATATATATATATATGTGTATATATATATATATATATATATATATATATATATATATATATATATATATATATATGTATATATATATATATGTATATATATATATGTATACATATATATATATATTTATATATATATGTATATATATGTATGTATATATATATATATATATGTATGTATATATATATATATATATATATATATATATATATATATATATATATATATATATATATATATAAATTCCTCTAACCTTAGGTTCTCTTGTCTTGTGTGTGTATATATATATATATATATATATATATATATATATATATATATATATATATACACACACAAGACAAGAAAACCTAAGGTTAGAGGAAGCCTGGTTTCCCACTACATATGTCTTATGGTAGGTAGGCTGTGGCCAATGTCATTTCATATAGACTGACAGTAAATAAACATTAATAAATAGTAAGTAAGTGGCAATATTGCACATGTTGCTGGTAAACAAATTAAATACAAATTTAACAAAATGAAAACAAAACAGGATTAACCTCAGTGAGGTTTATGCCTGTAAAAATAACTACATTATTATCTTATCATACAATATATGGAGATAAAATTTTACTGACCACAGTATTGGCCATTGCTAAGTATTGCCAACTTAGAGAGTAGAGCCTATGCACATTAAGGAGCCAGTGTGTTAACACTGTTTAAAAAAAAACAGTGGTTGTTTAAATAATTTATACTCTCATTTTAGTTTTATTATTAGTGAAATGAAATAGTCTTATGGTGACAATAAATAAACCATTTATCACAAATGGTATACTGCGAGTGATGAGGTGGATCTGAAATATGTGTAGTTTTTATTATTTATTCTGCTGTAACTTTGTCGTGTAGTGTTGAAGTAAGTAAACAAGTGCTCACTGTGCTGTATAGGGTCTTAATAGAGAGAACTCTGGGGGTCCCACCCTCATAGCCTGTATAGAGACACTCCACACTACTTACTGAGGTAGAGCCGGGCCGGGCGTCAGCAGGGCGGAGGAGGAGTAGCAGAGAGCGGGCGGGCGGAGTAAGTGAGGGGGCGGAATGATTGTGGGGGGTCGTGTTTCTGGTGGGGGAGAAATAGAAGCTGCACAGCTGAAGGTAGGTCTTTCTTTGTTTACATTTTTATTTTGTAAAAAATATATATATATACTGCCAAAAAAATGTCGCTTGTTATTTTACACCTTCAGTATACAGAATCAGCACAGAGCTCTCTGAGGAATGTCAGTAGATAATTTTAATTTAAAAGTAAATGAGTTTAGTCAGTGTTTAAAGAAATCAGAGTTGATACAAAGTTGAGTTGAATTTAATACAGTGCATTGTTTTTAATATTACTGAAAATCTATTTCTGCTTTCAGGTTACTTCAAGAAACGAATATCTTGTCACAATGTCCAACTTCTGATAAAGACGACAAAGTTGATAATAACTCACAAACACTGTATAGCACTTCACCAGTTAGCTGTAGTGTTGGTTCCACTGTCATGAGCTCATCTGAAAGGGCAACCACCATTACACAGTCCAATTCCTCGTGTGATACGTAAACTTTGAGTTATGAATACAACTTAATTTAATCCACGCCTTTACTCCGCCCACTCTCTGCCCTATATAAACCCTCTATCTGCATGTCGAACAACTTTGCACCCACCTCCTTTCCATCTTCCGCCTTCTTTTTCCTTCCCTTTTCTCATCCCGTATATCTTCTTTTGGGGGGCTTTTCCAGGGAAGCTCCCCCGAACTCCTCTTG
Organism: Astyanax mexicanus; assembly: GCF_023375975.1. NCBI lineage: Eukaryota > Metazoa > Chordata > Actinopteri > Characiformes > Acestrorhamphidae > Astyanax > Astyanax mexicanus. The sequence goes on from NC_064411.1 coordinate 41,840,590, forward strand.
AGTTTGCCTCCCACCTTTTCCTTCTCATTCCAGTCCAAGGGCCTGTGAAATATTGGCAAAATACAAGTTTAACTTAACATTTCCTAAATCATTGATTATTTGAATCTGTCGGAGATCAAAGTGAACAGTAGATGCGTGGAGAGCTTCACGACATTAAATCATTATCCGAAAAGCTTCAATTTTCATCCCTAGCTAATATTCTGCAAAATACAAGTTAGTCCAATTTACACACGGTAACGCCGACGTGTACAAGGGGCTGTTTCTGACGAGCTGTGGCCAAATAGTCGTGTAGTGTTGTGTTAAATGTACATTAAATGTATTTTAGGGGATATTTATTATATTGTTAATTAATATGCCAGGAATTAACACTTGACTTAGGACTTTATAAAAAGAGCATATACCATAGACTTCAACAAGACTGTTCAACGTAAGTATATGTGCACAAACTGTACATAAAAGCGCAGGCCATGCGTAAAAAAGCGCATTCCATGCGTAAACGTGCACCCCGTGCGTAAAAGCGCATCCCGTGCGTAAAAGTGCACACCGCGCGTAAAAGCGCATCATGTGCGTAAAAGTGCACACCGTGCGTAAAAGAGCGCATTCCATGCGTAAACGTGCATTCCGTGCGTAAAAGTGCACGCCGTGCGTAAAAGCGCATTCTGTGCGTAAAAGTGCTTTCTATGCGTAAAAGCGCATTCTGTGCGTAAAAGTGCTTTCCGTGCGTAAAAGCGCACGCCGTGCGTAGAAGTAATCCCGGGTGGTGGATCAAATCCAGTGTATTAATCTGATTATTCGTCACCTTGTATAGATCAACACAAGGCCCTTTTTTTCACTCATGAGAACAGTCTACTGACAATGCATTCTAACTCCTATAATGCCCTGGTGCCATAAATCTGAAAAATAATAACACATTATCCTGTAGATCACAGAAGGTTTCCTACCCAGACGTGGACTCTAGACATGGGTGTGGTAGTGGGGGGAAAAGTGGACCTAAGTACCCAGGGCCCAAGTAGAGAGAGGGGCCCATGAAAATCCTGATTTGTTCCAGTTCTTTGTGTACTGGCATGGATAGGGGCCCACTGACATTGAGAGTGTACAGGGCCAAGAATTTGCTGCTACGCCCCTGACTCTAGACACAAATTTCGTGCCTTGAAACTTGACTTTGTTCTGATGGTTCTCAGTGTCTGAGCTAGTAAAGCTAGTTTTATAAATAAACAGGAATATTATGTACAAATCGTATTTTCAAACAAACGCAATACAAAACACGACTGTTGTACAAATGTCATTTCTAAATTGCATGACTTTTTCAGCACCTCTAGGAACTCCTTTAAGACTTTAAAATGTTCATAATCAAAACTCAGCTGAGAGTTCTGCATCTGTATAAGGGTTTCTGCTGTTGGAAAATCACTTTGCATTGCTGCACATCGCTGATGAGAAAACAACAAAAAGTGGCGTTTACATTAAGCATTACTGTCTGTGCTCCAAAAGCCTCCATAAATCCTAGATAGAGCATTGTGTTGATTTGTGACTTGCATAACCATTCTTAAACTAGGGATGTTTGCTAAATCCAGAGCTTCGAAGCTGTGTCGTCAATTTGCAGTGTAAAAATGTGTTGATTCTGAACGCTGTAAAGATTCAAACAGGGCCGGTTTATTTTAAATATCCTATGCTAATTCCACAGGGTGAACCCACAAGCGTTTTTTGTTGTTTTAATTGTATTATTTTTGACATGTTTTATATAATACAGGACCCCAACAAAGCAAAATAAATTCTGTTTTTAAATAAAAAACATGTTGTGCCTCACGTGGTTAATGGAAAACGGAGAATCATGTCAATGGTAATTTTATTTGTGTTCAAAACAGTAAGGGTTCGATCCTCAAACGGCAACTGGCAACAGGAAGTGACACCCACTGGCACCTGCCATTCAACTGTGGCAACAGGAAGTGACACCTACTGGCACCTGCCTTTGAGGAGTGGCACTGGCCACGAACGCTACTGGCCAGCGGCGCTCGCTAGCGGCATCTGCCATTAAGAAACGGATACATGCCGCTTAGCAAAGACACTTGCCACAGCTCCTGTGGCTTTGCACACAGCCATACGTTTGGGCATATTAATTTGAAGACTTTCAGGAATGTGTCGTTCACAGCTTAGTTGGTAGTTGGATTTATTATTTTTTAACGAGCAGATTATGCGTTTGTTTTGGACTTCCATGGACAATGTACGGTGGCCGAGAAAGCCCAACGCAGTGCAAATTGGAAAGCGCTGCAAAAGCACAAAACACATCCATCAAAATTACAACACAGGCGCAGCAAATAGAAAAACGCGCTGCAACTAGAAAAACGCGCTGCAAATAGAAAAACGCGCTGCAAATAGAACCACAACACAACGGAAGTGAGTCACAACACAACGGAATTTTCCCGGGGGACCTTAAAAGATACTGTACCAGCTGCGTCTTCAGTAACGTCTCGGACTTCACTGTGTGTACAAAGGACAATAAGTGGCAAACAAGGCGTTTTGTGAAGCAGAACTTTTAATAAACATAACTTACTTTTCAGAAGCTTGTTTGCCACTTATTGTCCTTTGTATACAGCTGGTACAGCATCTTTTAAGGTCCCCCGGGAAAATTCCATTGTGTTGTGACTCACTTCCGTTGTGTTGTGGTTCTATTTGCAGCGCGTTTTTCTATTTGCAGCGCGTTTTTCTTTTTGCAGCGCGTTTTTCTATTTGCTGCGCCTGTGTTGTAATTTTGATGGATGTGTTTTGTGCTTTTGCAGCGCTTTTCAATTTGCACTGCGCTGGGCTTTCTCGGCCACCGTAAACAATGGGCTATTTTGGACGTGTTTGTGGTAACTTGATTTAATAGAGCAATTGTGGTAAAGGTAATTTAAATGCTTATTAAAAACAGGAGAAAGTCGGGCTTGTGTCCATGTTTTATTTATTTTTTGGTTCGCGGGCAAAGATCCAATTTTTTATGTGCACGTATTATGTAACAGTACTACTGTCTCCCTCATTCCATACTATTATTGTCATGCATATCAAGTAATATTTTTGGAGTAATTGGACACCAAACCTAAAAATATATAAAAAAAAAGATTTCGTAGTGTTATAAAACCAAACAACCTAATTGTTATCTAATGGCATGTGCCACAGGAGCTCGCTGTGGCCTCTACTGAAAGGCAGGTGCCTATGAGTGAGACAGTAGTATTGTTACATAATACGTGCACATAAAAAATTGGATCTTTGCCCGCGAACCAAAAAATAAATAAAACATGGACACAAGCCCGACTTTCTCCTGTTTTTAATAAGCATTTAAATTACCTTTACCACAATTGCTCTATTAAATCATGTTACCACAAACACGTCCAAAATAGCCCATTAGCTGTCCATGGAAGTCCAAAACAAACGTGTAATCTGCTCGTTAAAAAATAATAAATCCAACTACCAACTAAGCTGTGAACGACACATTCCTGAAAATTAATATGCCCGATCGCGTATGGCTGTGTGCAAAGCCACAGGAGCTGTGGCAAGTGTCTTTGCTAAGCGGCGTATCCGTTTCTGAATGGCAGATGCCGCTAGCGAGCGCCGCTGGCCAGTAGCGTTCGTGGCCAGTGCCACTCCTGAAAGGCAGGTGCCAGTAGGTGTCACTTCCTGTTGACAGTTGCCGTTTGAGGATCAAACCCCCTCTCGTTCAAAAGATCAAACTGGCATATTTTATTGTTGTAATAAAGGTTTATTTGTAAGAATAAGCTTTAACCAGAAGTACAGATAATTTAGCATTTTATTTACTTAATTACTTGCATATATACATACAGGAAGTTACCTTAGCTACAGAGGAATCAGCTAATATTTTAGGCGATGGTAGCAAAGATACTTTTTTTTAGGTAAATTGCTATTTATTTTTTTAATTGTATTATTACTTAATATGCCACAAATTAACACTTGACTCAAGACTTAAAAAAAAGAATATTTATTGTTGAGTGTATTTCAGACTTTAATGAGACTGTTCATGGTATGTAGAAGTGCACAAACTGCATAAAAGAGCGCACAAACTTGTGTAAAAGTGCACTCTGTGCGTAAAAGCGCATTCCATGCGTAAAAGTGCATTCCGTGCGTAAAAGCGCATTCTGTGCGTAAAGGCGCATTCCGTGCGTAAAAGCGCATTTCGTGGTAAAATTGCAGCCCGTGCATAAAGGCGCGCAGCCTAATCTCAGGGGGTGGACCAAATACAATGTATTAATCTGATTATTCGTCACCTTGTATAGTTCGATCTAACACACTAAGACCCCTTTGGCACACACGAGAACAGTCTACTAACCGTGCATTTTAACTCCTAATGTCCTGGTGCCATAAATTAAAAAAAATAAAAATATATAAAAACACATAATCCTGAAGATCACAGAAGGTTGCCTACCGTAACGTGGACTCTAGTTACAAATTGCACGACTTGAAACTTCACTTTGTTCTGAAAGTTCTGAGCTAATTTAGTGACTAATCTTAATAAATAAACAGAGACTATTTTGTAAAAAAAACTAACGCAATACAAAACTCATTAATATTAAACACATAAATACAATAAAGGGGCACATATAAAATTACGTGGTAAACACAATCCCCTGACATAAAGCTGATCAACTGAGATGGTGATTTGGGAGGAGCCGGAGCTTCACAACGTGAAGAAAAAGCAGCAACTATTGTTTGGCAGTTCCAGTCCTTCAAGCTGCTAAAAAACAAACTTTGCAAGTAAGAAGAATCTAACGTTTAGAACATATTATGGGTTAGTTAACACTTTTTCTTTCCTACATAATTCCACATGTTTCTGTATGGCATTCAATGTATTTAATAATAAATGTACAATGTAGAGAAAAATCATAAAAAGAAAGAAAACACATTGAATGAGAGAAGATGTTTGTCCAGACCTTTGACTGGTACTGTACATTACCTCCAGAGCAGCAGGTGGAGCTGTGCTACGTTTCACAGCCTGTGGCAGCGCGGGAAAACAAGCACCCAGCTGACCGAGTCACCATGGTGAAGCAGCAGCGTCTCTTTGATGCAGACCAGGAGCAGCGGGTGAGTGTGTCTTCCTGTGTTTTTTGGTCTGAATATAAATATATATTCACGATTTGAGCAAGCATTTCCTTTTCTGTGATTCTGAGCTCGTTTCTGTTTAAAGTTAGCAATAACTAGAACTACTAACCTAACTAAGCTTAGCTTTTTGAACTCCCTAACCCTACTTCTCCCAAACTAGCTGTTAGTTCGCTCACCTACAAAGTTACAAAGGTAGGTTAATTTTTAGCTTGTTGGATCCGCCTGTCTGTCTGTTCATTAAAATATGTGATCTTAAATATCTCTCTTTAAGGCAGGGGTGGGCAATTAATTTTCTAAAGGGGCCACATGAGAAATTGGAACGGTTTTAGAAGGCAAGACTACAATACTATATAATTATATATTGTAGGCCTATACAGAATTTATAGTATCCCTTTTCATATAAACAAACAAACAATAAATGAAACATTACAATGATGCAATAAAATGTGTTGGATTATATAATTATTTAATAAACATGTGATGGTTCAGTTTAGAAAACTGTAAATATTTTGCATTGTTTTGACTAGCACCACAACCGGACACAAAATAGCAAGTTTTTTAAAGACCATTATTGCTTTAACTTAATAAAGAGCAGTACATTAAACATTTCAGCAATGTAAGAAAATGTTGAGCACATAATTTATATAAATAATTAACTAACATTTATGATTTTTTTTAAAGGTGCAACATTAACAGTGTTTAAAGACTAGCAGCACTATCAGCTACACACTTTTACACAAAAATATTTTTTTTTCAAAAGACCAGCACCATTAATTGTATACCAAAAGAATGCAATAAAGGCTTTTGTATGTTTGTTCTATTTCAGTTCTTTTTGTGTTCAGTGGGAGAAATCTAACCTGTTTTGTGCTTAGACAAGTGTATTAAAGTTGGGCTGAATATCTGATGTGGAAGTGATCAAATCTGTTTCATGAACAACTGAATATATATTTTCTAGGTTTGGTATCCTATAACTCCAAAATGATACAGTAATATCCCTTGGTACAAATATCTTGAATACATGAGAATGAGATCTTTAAAAATGTAGCGGTGTGATATAATAACCCTTTGATGTTCCTGTTTTGTCTTATTGTCTTATTTATCTGTATTATTACTGAAAACACACATAATGAATACAATTAACAAGGTTATTTAAGACTTAAGTTGTTATCTTTGATAACCATTTGATCTTCTTATTTAAAATGACTCCAAACATTTCTAAAATGTAACACGGTTCTACAGATAGGCAGTTTTGTTCTGGTGAATATTAGCTGATGAGACCTGGTTAAATCATGGTTATTTAGCTGTAAAACTAGTTTCTGTTCCATTCAGTCTTTGCACAAGAAGCGCGAGCATCTGCTCATCCAGAGCTACCGTAATACACCATTTAGACGCGAAAGAAGTTATTTTCGCTTCTAATTTATAAACATTACTCACATTGTGGCCCGCGGGCCGTACAATGCCTAGGTGACAGGTCTGATCTTACGTCTTTAAGGTTCACCCATTGCTGACACAGATGTGCAAATGCACACAAATCTTGTCTAGTCCTTGTAGAGAAGTATTTATAATAGAATAGGACTCTGGAGCAGATAAAGATAAACTTAAGCCAAGCATGGACTCCACAGTTATCTACACAGTATACAGTATTGCCAAAAAGCACTGAAATCTTGTACAGTGCTGTTGTATGTTCTCATACTTTGGTTGCTTTTTAAGTTTTTTTTTTTTTTTTTAACATTTCACTAACTATTTCTTTTTTTTTTTTCCAGGGCACTTTAAACTGACCCCCGTAAATGTATACAGGAGTGGTGGTCACCAAGAGAAACGAATGCTGAAACGAATGCTGAAATTAGGAGAGGTTAAACGTGAAAATATAGAATCCACGATGTTCAAAGACGCAGAAAAAACTCCCTGTAATCTCAATTCTGAGACGCCAAGCAGAAAAACAAAGAGAAACACCGGCAAGAAAAGAATCTCCCAGTGCTTGGAGTGTGGGAAGATTTTCTCCAGACCAGACGTTCTGAAACTGCACCAGCGCGTTCACACAGGGGAGAAACCGTATCACTGCTTGGAGTGCGGGAAGAGTTTTGCTAGACTGAGTCATCTCCAGAGGCACCAGCGCATTCACACGGGAGAGAAGCCGTATCAGTGCACAGAATGTGGGAAGCGTTTGACAAGACTTCTGTACCTCAAAGAACACCAGCGCGTTCACACAGGAGTGAAACCGTATCCCTGTTTACAGTGTGGAGAGAATTTCGGCGACAAACAGAACCTTAAACGGCATCAGCGTATTCACACCGGAGAGAAACCGTTTTATTGTGTGAATTGTGGAGTGGCTTTCAGGGACCGAAGTAATTTTAAACGACACCAACTCATTCACACGGGGGAGATGCCATATTTCTGCACAAAGTGTGGGCGGAGCTTCAGGCACTCTGATAATGCAAAAAATCATAAATGTGCTAAACGGAAAGGGTAAGCTGGAGATCATTACGTGGATCAGAAAGCATGAACGATTTTATTTATGTTGCTGTCACGTTCACATCTCCTGCAGTTAAGAATTTAAAACACTTATGTTGGTCCATTTGTCATGAATAAAAAAAAAAACTGAACATAAGTCATAAAGTGTTGGATTGACCTGGAAATGAATGGCAATCTTATAGTGTCAGCTTAAATGTCATGAGCTTATCTGAAGGTGCAGCCTCTGTTCCACAGTCCTTTTTAATCCTTTTTAGTCATTTTAATTACAACTTTCTGAATGCTGCTAAATGTTTAATCCTGTTTGCACAGTTTTGTTACAGGTTGTTAATAAAGCATTGATGTCTGACGTCCATTTCTCTCTTCGGATATGTTACATATGAAATTATTAAAGACTTATTTGGTTAACATAAGATGAACTTGATGAAAGAATTAATAGTCTCTAGTGAATGCAGTTAATATTGTATAATATTTCTATTGAAATATTTGTAGTTAAAAAAAAGACTTCCATTATTGTTCTTTGCTTCTGATTTTACTGCAGTTGGATCATAATGTTCTGCAGTGAGTTACTGCAATAAGAAGTATTTGACACATTGATCTTATTCATTTTATTATGTAACAGATCCTGAAATGTTGATATTTTGTCTGATATTCATATTTTAATATGAAACCAAAATGTATTCAGTCTAGATAAAAAATAGGGATTGGCCTCACTGTTCAAGTACTTTTGGAGGATATATATATATATATATATATTTTTTTTTTTCTGATATGACAGTTTGACAGCTGGGGATGACAAGGTGGGCTGGTGACCATCCTGCTGTTAGTTGTTGCTGGTTGCAATCAAATCCTCTCACAGCAGTTCTAGTAAAAAAAAAAACTACTATGATATCTTTCTTGGACAGTAGAGACTATTGCTCCAACAAAGGCTAGAAGCAGGTGTCTCCATACTAAGGCTATTTTTAAACCATTAATAACAGGCCAGCAACATTATTCCTCCACCAGATATTCACTGCCACAAAACATACAGGCAGGTAATGGATGACAGGAGGACACCATCAAAACGCCAGATGGTGTAGTAAAATTCCCTATTATAATTACATAGCTCACACCAGGCATAACTGGCTCCAAGGGCCTGTCTGTGAGGGAATTTTCCATATAAAGCAATTCTGAACTTGGCGGTACCGTTCTCTGAGCTTGTGTGACCTTACATTTTGCAGGTGAAGCTATGTAGTGGCCTTTAATCTCTAGAGACAAACTCATCATGTCCAATGTGTTGGACATATGCCATGATGCAACAGTGCCATGGTAAAAAGGCCTGGATCTCTTCACTACAACCTTGCTGCCTCCTGGCAGTGTTTGTTGATTACTGCATGCTTGAGTGTATGCCAGATCATGGGACAGGAACTAATTCTGCAATATCAGTATACAGCTCTGAAAAAAAAAAAAGATTTCTTTTCTTTGATTTTACCAAATTGAAAACATGGAATATTATCAAGAGGAAGATGGATGATCACAAGCCAACAAACCAAGCTGATCTGCTTGAATTTTGCCCCAGTTATCCAAAAGCAGTGTGTAAGACTGGTGGAGGAGGACATGCCAAGATGTATGAAAACCAGGGTTATTCCACCAAATATTGATTTCTGAACTCTTAAAACTTTATGAACATGAACTTGTTTTTGTTGCATTATTTGAGATCTGAAAGCTCTGTGTTCTTAGTTATTTTAGCCACTTCCTTTTTCTGCAAATAAATGCTCTAAATGACAATATTTTTATTAGGAATTTGGGAGAGACGTTGTCCGTAGTTTATAGAATAAAACAATGTTCATTGTACTCAAACATATACCTATAAATAGTAAAATCAGAAAAACTGATTCAGAAACTGATTCAGAGCTGTATATACAAACACTGCTATCTCATGACTTCTAGCATGTCCGGGTGCAACCAAAATATATTTAAGCCATGTTAATAATAAAGAAACACGCAAAAGATCAGGATTTTCTTCATTTATTTGTTAAGTTGAAGCAGCACTTAACATCATTACAGCACACAACCACCACTCTGAGCACTTTAATCAAGACTTTCACAAGAATAACCTTGAATTAATATTGCTATTTTAATATATAGCATTAGATTATTATAGGTTTTTGTATAGTAATACAAAAGGTGAAACAGACAGTGTCTGTAGTAAGAAGACAACCTGAGGAACACATGATTCAATTTATCAGCTACTTAATTATCAAATCTTTCACAGCAGGGTAAAGCCAAACCTTATGGGAACAGCCAGACCAGTCTTAGGCTGGAATTCATTGTTTCAACCCACTTAAATCAAGCTACTTTCAGAGATAAATCTTGTGAATCCTGCATATATTCTTGACACTCTGTGTTCTCTTCTCTCAGATATCTAATCGGTCATCATGTCTGCACCCTCTCCTCCAGTGGCATCATTGAGACTCAGGTCTTCAAGCATCTCAGCCAGAGAGATCCGTGGAGCGCCCTCATCATCAGTGTCGCTCTCAACAGGAATCTTGGAGGCATCTAAAAATCACAGACACACAAAAGAAGAAGAAGAAGAAAAAGAAGAAGAAGAAAAAGTGATGTTACGAAGGAATCCTACAGTTAACAAACTATAACATGCCTGCACATTTTTTGTGACTAGGTCTACATTAGACTCATTGACAGCCCAATGTTACATTAATGAGATGCACCACAAAATCTGTGGTAACTGCATTAATATTCAAGCTGCATGGGATGAATTATCACAGGATACAATGAGAAACCTCTACAACACCATCCTGAGGCATCGGACATGAGGAGTAACACATGCGTAACGCAATCCTTCTGTTTTTGTTAAATATCAGTGTGGCTATTATCTGTCTATTTTTGTTTTTAACAATTTTACTTAGATTTTTAAAAGAAACTGCATATGGTTTTAGGTATTAGGCTTCTCTAGTCTTGTGTCTTTAGTAGTGGTTGGCCTTCTCACCTCTGAAGATGTTGACATTCTTTCTCAGGTTCTCATCCTCCTCAAGGTCCTCCAAGAAGTCTTGGTATTGCCTAAAATGGATTAAATCACAATTTGTTAAAAAAAATAAAAAACAAACAATATTTACTAATCTAACTGGTTCTAAATAGTCTGAATTTAACCTCAAAGAAAAAACAACAACTTGAAACTATACTATTTTTTTTTTTTTTACCTCTCATCATCTGAGGCCATGCCTTCTCTATCCCTGTCCAGTTCCTTCAGCTTCCAGTTCCTGCGCTTTATCCTCCTTGCCCTGTCGTAGCACTTCTTAATCAGAACCTGGATATAGGAAAAAAAAATATTTCTCTAAAAACATTACAGTTTGAATTTTCCTAAAGAGGCAGCTATTTTCTTTACAGAGACCATAAAATAAGTAAGGTCTACATTTAATACATCACTAGGGGGCAGTATAACTTTAGATACAAACAAATGCCATAATTTCATTATGTGGATTATGACAAGGATTCTGAGTCTATTCTTACCACATCAGGAACGTGATGCGGATTCATCTTGTTCAGATACTCGTCGTTGAAGTTAGCGTTGGCAAAGTCATAGCTGGAACACAAGATATGAAAGGAAACAATGACCTATACGTACAGTTATCAACATTAAAATGTTTAATCTTTAATTTAGCTAAATCAAGTAGATCACATGTAATCTGCAAATTAGATGCAGATCAACATATTTCATGAATATGTAATAATAAAACCTCAAAATAATCATCTTTTTGCATTTCTATTTAAATTGTTACTGGTTTTCTCACAGATATAATAGAAATGATACTTGTCTTTTTTGTCTGTGTTCATGTTTGCATGCATGTACTGTAAGGACATGTAGTAGTCCTGAGTGATGCAATCGGATGTCAGCAATGGCGATCCTTTTTGAAATGCACACAATAAGGCTATACATGCATAAATTTGTTTTAGAAGTGACTGGTTTTCAAAGCAATTTATAGCAGTAGGGGGATTTACACTATTGGGACACCTACATATACAGGAACTTGTCAGGAAACACTTGGTGCAGCAGGGCCATCCTAATAAACTGTACTTTGCTGGAGTCGACTGAGCTCTTTGTTAGAACCTTGGTAAAGCACACAGCATGATTAGGTGACTGATTTTGTACATCTCTGTCAATGGGGCTTAACAATTAAGAGGTGTGTCCTGATATTTTTGTTTATATAGTGCATATCTTATATGTAGTAAATATAGGTTTCTATTCCCTAATTAAAATAGAGGGACCCAGAGTCCCTAAAATGGACATGGCAACTTAACTCATTACTACAATAATAAACATAATAAGACTCAGAGAAATTAGTAACATATTTAAATAATAAGCCTTTACTTAAAAATAAATAAAATATCAGCCATTCGACTCAGTGATATAAGTATATGAGCATCACATCCTGTGACCATGTGTTGCTTCTCATGGCAAGGCTTCCAGCATGCATTTTTCATGTTACTTATATTCATTCATAATCATCCATGCTGCTATAGCAATTTGCACTTTGGACATCATGTTGCTGCTACTTCCCTGCTCCTTCTATTTTGTGTATTTACATACTTGTGTTTTTATCTAATTTATAATTTTAGCTTTATTTTGTCTTTATATTTATCTATTTCAAAATTGCTCTTTGGGTGTAAACTGGACTGTGAGAATAATTTTTTTTTCCACCTCATGTACCATGTGATGTGAAATGACAATAAAATCTCCTTGAATCCTTAAATAACAAACAAGACAACTGTGGTGTACTAGACCAGTAACTACGGATGTAGAGTGCAGAACAGTGTAGCTCAAGATTGAGACTAAAATCAACAAATAAAAAAAGATCAAAAGGTTCAATAGCTCACCCCATCACCAGGTCACCGATGTTGAGCAGGTGTCCCAAGAAGGTGCGACAGTGATACTGCTGACTGGTGTTCATCTCCGAGGTCTTCTGAACCCACACCTCAGCCAATGTGTGCTGTTAAAATACATATAAACACACACAACATTTATAATTTGCTGCTTAAAATACCATATTAAAAAGAGGTCTTGTAAAACCTGTCTTGTAAAGCCTTTCTAGAAAAGAAATAGCCATACTGAGTTCATCAAAAACTCCAGCTTCTCATAGCAAGGCTTCCAGTTGGAATTTTTAAGCAGGATAATGCTCACCCACACACAGCAAGAATTTACCAGTAATTTTTCTGCTAAATTGCAACCCTTCCTTGGCCTGCTAGGTTGCATATCTCATGGTTGTATTCAGGCTACAGATAGGCCAACAGGATACCAGACCTTTTTTTTATAGTACACTTTGACACATATTTTAGATATGTTTTATAATATTTCAAAACATTTATATTATATTTTGGCCAATAAGTGTATTTACTGATTCTGTCTCAGAGTTATCTCCTGTTCTCATCTCTTTCAGGTTGTGTTTTGACTGTCTTTGGTTCAATCCCACTCCTTACTCTATTGGATCTCAGACCGGCTCCTGCTCCCAGTTTCTGGTCCCTGATGATGTCGATATCCATGACGATAAACTCCTCCAGCTGCTTCGGACTACATAAGCTGTTGAAAGGGTAGCGCCAGTAAGTGTTGGCATCCACTTCTGCAACTGCAAGCAAATAGTACAAAAGTGATGAGCTACAAAACTGGCCACTTCTGTTATTAGAGGTCAGAAAATGACCACAGCAGGAAAATATACTGTATCTTAAGCACTGCTGACGGTGCACTGCTGATGCTATGCTTTCCAGTGTATTTAAAATATTCTGCCAAATTAGACTGCTATTATTAGTCTATTATTTGTTACTAGCCGAGGTACATTATGGTAAAATTCCAGTCTGATACACAACGAATATTCAGCTGAAATAAATTACACTGGGGAAAAGAACATTGTTGAAAACTGGACACATGAATAAAGCATTCAAGTCATCTTTTTCTTTTCATAATTTAAAAACAATAAAACAGGTGGTAACAATATGAGCTGACTGGATGGTAACACCACAATATAGTAAAGAAATAATAAAAGAAAAACATGGCATGATGCATGCATCCATTTATATGCAATTTTCTGCAGCATAAAGTTGGTAATTAAAGCTGCAATCCTTAAGATATTTATTTTAAATTGACAGCAGATATATTCCTAAATAAGGCAAGTATTGCCCCAAGAGGGCAAATATACATTCATTAATGGCATCAAGGTGTTTCTTCAACCATCCATACATAGCCTAACATATTTAATGTAAAAACAGAGCCTGGTAGGTCCTCCTAGGACCTTTTTTTTTAATTGTCATGATGGCTTTTACTGTTTACCTTAGCAACCTCAACACTGCTTTTGATGCCGATACAAGATCTCATGTGTACATGTAGATATCACAGTAGATCTATTGATTCGAGCATTAATACCCCAAAATAAACAAAAAAAATAGAACTAAAGAGAGCCGGCATGCTAAAAGACAGTGCTAAAAGGACAATGTCTTACTAGAAACTCCAGAATTATCCGCTCTGAAGAGAGACTACACCACAATGCACGTTTTAAAAGTACTCTACCTCATGCTTCGTCCAATCAAACATTCTTACCAGAGAGATCTTTAAATTCACAAAACCTACAGACTGTCAATTTAAAAGTAAATTAATTCTCTATACATAAGGAAAACAAACAATCAAAAATCCTGAAGACTACTTATGTTTCTTTGAAGTGTTTTTTTATTATTATTATTATTCAGCTTTTTCTACCCTTAAAATAATCCAATACGTTATTAGCCGACATGTGTTAACTGGAAAGGGAACCCCAGCATCTGGTGTGTAATATAATGTATGATGTTTAATTCCAGCAGTACTCACTCTGCAGGGTTTTTGGGTCGATAAGGTGGACCGTGCTGGTCACCTGGATGCACACGCAAACCTGACCCATGTTCCCGAGACTCTGGGCCAGACAAGGTGACATGCACACTACGTTGTCCTAGAAGACACACAGACATACGTTCATCAGTTACACAAATATGCCAAATGTGATGAGACTAGTATAGTGTCCCTCCTGTATTGTGCGCCTCCTGCATTAAATGTATTTTCTCTTTCTTGTCGGTCATGTGTAGAAAGCACATGCACATGTTTTTTTTTTTATTGTTTTCTGTCTAAAGTAAAATGGCTGAAAATAAATAATCATTTCTGACATTCTGGTTTTTACACAATTTATTTTTCTACTAATCAAATAATTTACGACACTGCCCTCATGATTTTTCAGTGGTACTGTTCTTTTCCTGCCGTATACAGCAAAAATACATATGGAATTAAAAATTTAATTACAGGCAAAAGGCTGTGCTTATACTAGTATTTATCAAGAGGCCCTAAACTGCATGTATGTTATACATAAAGGGAAATAAATCTAGATTTTCTTCTTAAGCATTTTTGTTGTGTACACTCACTGTAACCTTGATGTGAACTTAAATGTGACTTCTGGGTACCATTATATTCCTAAGCTGCTACACACAATGAGTGTAAAATGTAAACAGGTCTGGGAATCATTATTTTAAATCCACACATTTTCACATTTATTTACTTAGCCTGGTCAGAGCCAAGTATTCTTACACTCACATTAACAATCATACACACCCACCCCAAAAAAAATCACTGTCAGGGATGATAATACTCCCCAGTCACTGCAATGTAAAATCTGTACAAACTTTACTGATAAGGCTGTGTAATGATGCGTACCTTACAGATGGGCACAATCTCCACCGAGAAGGTGCTTTTGTAGTTGTAGGTATTGGAGTGCACGTCGTGAGAGATGAGGCGCTGGGAAGCCTTTGATCTTCACAACAGAGATAAAAGTTCATTCATCAGTTTGTTTCATAATCAACTGAACGCAGCTGAAGAAACGATTTTTAGTATGTGGTGGAAAAAATTGCTTTTCAAAGGAAGAATTTATTACAGAGTGAAACATTCTGATTAAACGCACATGTGAAGCAGAGCTCCACTGAATCAGGTGAACCCTTATTCATTTTTTACTGTCTGAGCCTGACACATTTTTGTGAGGGGGAATGGGTACAGCTTGCAAAATAAGGTCAAATCTCTGAGCTCCTTACCTGCAGGGCACTGTGCACTGTAGAAAATCCACCATCTTCTGGGCATGCTGCTTGGAACTGTAGTAAAAATCAATGCCCTCTAAACAGAGGAAAGGGAAAAAAGGGGGGAAGAGGGCATAAAAAGTAAGCCATTTAAAAATAGAGCTGTACACAGTTTTATCTGCCAACTGTCATACTTCCAACACGAGAGCGTACAGAACGTTCCCCTGTAACGCGCTCCAGATGGAGAGACGTCAAATATGGCCTCCACATGTCAGTGAGTCAAAGCTATATATATATATAGACTAATCTAATGATTATCTTTTTTTAATTAGTTGATTAGTCAACGATTATTTCTGCCATGTACTCTATCTGTAAAAACGATACAAACAGCTGAACATGAGACTTTAAGGCATTTAAATGTCTGAATATTGTTTAAATGTGGAGAGTACTAAAAATTTGTGAGTAAATATGTAATCTGTTATGTTTGGGCACTTTTGGAGACACAAACTAAGTTGAGTGTAAACTGTGTGAGTGAGACATTTACCCATCTCCCACTGCACTTCTATCCCCAGCACTTTGTGTAATACAGGACTGTCACAAAGTAGCGATTAATCCACAATGAAATTTGTAGTCGACAAATTTAATTATCAACAATGTCGATTATATTAACTTATTGTTGCAGCTCAATTATATACATTTTCCTTAAATTTCTGATTAACTGTCCTTCAAAGCAGAAGCACACGAGAACTACTATGTAAATAGCAGGGCTAATCTGTGCTAGTGTAAACAACATATTAATTAAAATGTTTTTTTGACAGCAGAGAACCAATTAACTAAAATAGGCTGTTTTCTTCATAGCTTAGATTTCATATGTAGACTGGGATGTGAATAGTACATAAGCAGTAATATCTTTACAAATTATTTTAAATTCAGTTTTTTTCCCTGATATATGCCCTGAATCTCAACATACCATGAATCTCCTTGATGCGAAGTGTGTTCTGGTGCACCTTGTGTTTCAGAATCAGCTGCTCCAAATAATAAAAAGTCTTCTTGTGAACAGTCTACAAAAAAACAAAAAACAAAACAGTAATTAAAAAAAAATAATAACATACATAACATGGACCAACAAAGAATCCAACAACAATTTTTTTTTGGTAATATTTCTACATTACATATATTCAAAACTTTCTTCATTTGAACAGTCATTTACTAAACTGTAAATAAAACAAAAAAAAAGGAGAATAATAGTGTTAGATGGTGCATGGAACAGCATTTTTACCATAACAGCAGCGGAGCAAAAAATACTTTTTAACATGGGCTGGTAAAGACACAATGCTGTTATGCTGCTGTCTTTGATGAGTGTTCATGCACAGCAGTTTTCTAAAAAGATTCATAGCTGAGCCTCAAATATCACCCTTGTATGCTTTATGTACTTTATTATGAATGCACGTGAATGGTGGTACAATATTTTTCACAAACTATTTACTAGGGTAGTGTGCAGATTGGGACAAAAGCCCTGTTTTTAAATGAGCAAATCTGGCTAATATTTGCGACATACCAATGTGCATTATGTAAATTTTGTAACTGATTATGTTGATTGCGTTGAGAAGTCGCCACAGACCTAAACATTTATTACTGTAGACCAGCTATGTACACTAAACTAGCCTGGATTGAAAAAATGGCAACCACATCAGGATGTGTACAGAAATCTTTTATAGATCTACACTGACACTTTTAGTACATTTAGTGCATTTATCACATCTTATTTCTATTTTTACCAGCTGTAGTATACCACAGTATTCCATAGCTGGCTTAAATCACAAGCACACTCAAGTGCAACAGCTTCTTACCTTCTGTCTCACTTGCACAACTGCCTTCCAATAGTCTTTGGCTTCAACTCGATGGCAGTCATCGCACATCTGTGCCTGTATGACAAACTCCACCACAAACACCTGCTGTAAGATGGCTCCATTCATGACCTGCAGAGAAACCAGCCAGTGACCAATCACATGCAAACAGCTCCAAAACAATAGCTATAAATAATAGCCTTCTATTATTCTATCAGTAATTAAGAACAGGCTAAAGCACCTCCTTCTGAATGGTCAGCTTCAACTTGATTCTTTTTGAGTGTGGTTCCGTCCATAAGAACCCAGCATCAATGAGCCGGACCTAGGCAGAATGAGGAAGATCGTTTAGAGACAATCACACTATAGAAACAGTAGAGCTGGTAGTGATTTTAGCACTACTTTCTATTCTTACCTTTGTCATTGAGCTCTTCAGTTTCTTCAGACAGAGAGCGAGCAGCTCCCTGGACTCGAGGGCACACTGCATCCATGTGCCTGGGGGCTGCAGGTACCTATTGGAGCAGATAAGGGAAGCTGTCAGTCAGGCCAAAGTGATGATTCACCCACAAAACACTAAAACTACAACAGTCTGGAACAAATGTGTGGAAAATATGCTATTAGCTTCAGATTTAGAGGCTTTAAGGCCCAATCTCATTTCCCCCTTTGCTTCTACCCCCTAGCCCTACCCCTCCGTTTTGCATGTTTATGCCTAGGAGGTAGAGTGTCCCAAATCTTGTAGGGATAGAGGGGTAAGGTTAAGTGTTAGGGCTACATGACCCAGCAAACAGAGATTATTTAGAGACACACTGCTAATGAAGATTTCTGAAATGTAGTTTTTACTTTAAGAATTACGATAACTATCAAATTATCCTAGGTTAATGTAGTTTTAATGTTTTATGCTCCTTCTCTGCACGAGCATAAACAAAATAGCTAGTAATCTCTGTGACCTGTGAAGAAGCTATAAATGCAGTACAGTGCCCTCTGCCAGCTTGAGTGTCTAGAGCACATCAAGAATTAACCAAAATGAGCATTTTTTTTCAAACTTTACCAATTAAGGAAATAGATCTAGCTTTTTTTAAACATGAGTCAGTCACTACCGGGGTGCATGACACTGACTTTTATTGTAATATTTTATATATGACTTACATAAAAATAAATATGATTTATTTTAAAATATACATATTTTTATATTCGAAAAATTCACCAGAAGTCAATGATCCAATGTGATGTTATATTAAATAATAATGTAAGTAAGTAAGTCGTGGAAAATAATCAATAAAGTTTCAATGCCCCCATAATCAATAAAGCATTTAATGAAATTTGTCCAACATGCCCTGTAATGTGATTATTCTGCATGCCCACATTGATACAACGATGCTGAAACAACATTTACTCCATAACTTATGCTTGAGAAAGCATACCCCAGAGTTAAACAATGGGAAGACAAGCTGCATTAAAAATAATGGTTCCACATAAATGTATTTGTTAGTACCTTCAGCAGTTCCCTCTTAGATTGAACACTTTAATAAACAATACAAAAACACAATCTTGACTGATCAATGAACAAATAAAAAAATGAAGTACCTTTCACACTGCTTGCAGAAATGTACAGAGACTTGTTTTGGAATTCCCTCAGAGATGTCCACCTGGGTTCTCAAGCAAGAGACGCACATGTTGGCTGGATTTGGAGGAATGGGCACTCCACATGTGCAGCAAAGGCTACAGAGACAAAACAACATTACATTAGTGTTTACATAAGAAAATCGCTTCATAATATTCATGCATTCCAATTCAATTTATTTTTAAATCTGTTCTTATTACCCCTATTATTGTGACGTAATTTCAAGAAGGTGGTGCCCGGAGAACCACCCATTACCCAAAAAGTAAGTCAGGCCGAGGTTAACCTAACATGTGTGTAATTATGTTAAAAGAATTACTGTTTTATTGGAGATGTTTCCATACTGACCACCCCAGTGTTGCTGCAAATGAGAGTGAATGTTGCTGCCCTGTAATACTCACATGTTCCCATGGCTGCTTGTGGCTGGGGCTTGCATGTACTCCATGACTGTGAAGACAGCAGAAAAGAGAGGTTCTTAACCCAAAATAACCCATGTTGATGTATGCTCCACATACCCTTTAAAGCCTGTATAAATTTCTTACAGCATTCTGTCCCCAAGTGACATATAGCTACTGAACATCCTGAGAGCATCACATGACAGTATGCTGGAGATAAAACTAGCTCTTTTAAAAGTTTATTATTTGCTTATATAGCTCTGCTTCAACTATTTTAACAATTTAAATGCATCAATTAATGTTTTACATGCTATGTAACTAGTTCTGACCAGATTTTTAGAACTTCAAAATACAAGTTTTAAAATTGTGTCACTACACCCCAATCCTTTTCACACTGGATTTCTCTGGTAAAGGCACAAAATGATTAAAATGATTATTTAAATGATTATTTCTGCAACTGTTTACCAACCAAAATATAAGTAAGGCACAGATTAACCTAAAACATATATAAATATGATGTGATGTATGCTTCACAGGCTCTTTAAAGTCTGTGTAAATTCCTTCCAGCATTCTGTCTGTCATTTTAACTCAAAGTCCCTAAATGACATATAGCTACTGAAGATCCTGACAGTGTGTAAATGTGTGCCTGTTTCTGCGTTAGTGCTGGAGATGAAACTAGCTCTTTTAGAAACGGTATTAGCTTTTACAGCTCTGTTCAGCAGCAGTAAGAGCAAAAACTGTCCCTGTCCTGTTGCTACTGTCCCGCGACACTCTCCTACTGTCCCGCGACACTCTCCTACTGTCCCGCGACACTCACCTACTGTCCCGCGACACTCTCCTACTGTCTCGCGACACTCACCTACTGTCCCGAGACACTCTTCTACTGTCTTGCGACACTCTCCTACTGTCCTGCAGAGCTCTTTAACTGTACCGTGGAGGTTTTTAACTGTACCGCGGAGGTTTTTAACTGTACCGTGGAGGTTTTTAACTGTACCGTGGAGGTTTTTAACTGTACCGTGGAGGTTTTTAACTGTACCGTGGAGGTTTTTAACTGTACCGCGGAGGTTTTTAACTGTACCGTGGAGGTTTTTAACTGTACCGTGGAGGTTTTTAACTGTACCGTGGAGGTTTTTTAACTGTACCGTGGAGGTTTTTAACTGTACCGTGGAGGTTTTTAACTGTACCGTGGAGGTTTTTAACTGTACCGTGGAGGTTTTTTAACTGTACCGTGGAGGTTTTTAACTGTACCGCGGAGTTTTTTTTTAACTGTACCGCGGAGGTTTTTAACTGTTTTAACTGTCCTGCAGAGCTTTTTAACTGTCCTGTGGAGCTTTTAACTGTGCCGCAATGTGATACATTGTGTCTTATCTTAGTTTTTTTGAGACGACTTAAGACTTATGAGATAATTCCCCTAGATTTGACCATCAAATCTATTATATAATATTTCCAGTGTCATAATACAAAATATCAAATATCAAAAATAGTATGACTTTAAATTAATAACTAATATGGACACAGGTAACGACCTTGTTCATGTCTGCACACACATTACATGTGTATTTAGCCTAATCTCACAGTTATCACACTCATATATCTCTTTTATATTCTATATCACATTCTGGTATAATTATATTTTTTATTATTCATTTTTTTCTGATGTGTGTGTACTTATGTGTGTCTGTATATAAGTTCCTGGAACAGTCTAATTAATAAATTATTTTTTTTTGCTATATTCTCGTTTATTATTGTTTATCTACATTCTATTAAAGTCTAAATTAGTCTAAATTAAGTCTAAAAGTCTAAATTTTAGTTAAAGCATTTGCACAGCATTTTGCTTATTTTTTTCTTGGTAAATTTTCTTTAAAAATAATCAATAAAATCTAGGTGTTTGCGTTACACTTAAATTCATAAATCAGTCATCATAAATCACCATCATGAAAAAAAACGTATGTGCTTGTTTTGGGCTCTGAATTACTTAAATAATGTAAAATATCATTTCAATTGCTGATATTTAGATTTTTGCAGTGTAGGTATGAAACGATTTCAGTGACACCGTTTAATTTGTGGTCTTTTGATAGAGCCTATTCTATTGCTTATTACACTGTTTTTCAATCCTGGTCTTTAAGGGCCACTGCCCTGCACATTTTATTAATTGTCATACTTTGACAGCCCCACATTAACACAATAATTGACAGCTGATTGTCTGGTGTATTGGAAGCAGGGACAACTCCAAAAACTGCAGGACAGTGGGCCTCCTTGGCCAGGGTTGAGAAACACTGGCCTATTCCATCAAAATCCCATCACTGTGTACTTGTATTAGTTACAATTAGGGTTGTGCCGATGGACAATATCATATTATTTATTATTATTATATTATTATTATATTATTATTAAGATATAATTATTTATATCTAGGTTACAGCTTGTCTTCGTTTTTTTTCTACATGTCTGTATTCATTTTAAACATTTCATGTTATTCACACAAATATAATACGCCTGCTAGATTTCTATTATTATTACAAAAATAATTCACATATTTATTGATATTTAATCAAGAGATATCAGGCAAAATGCGCTGCGCCGTGCCTCTCTCTCTCTCTCTCTCTCTCTCTCTCTCTCAGCGCGGAGCTGAATTCAGAGCGAGGCTAAAAATAAAAACTCAGTTTAGTTAAATAAATTAAGATGAGTGAGGACCTATAAATTGAATCAAATATAAAGGATAGGTTGAGGTTTTGGTGAGCTGTTTCAATTATTTGAAACTGAAACAGATATCATTCTGCGTACTATTAGATAGCCTTTGATTGTGTTTTAAATGAGTTTTTATTTTATATTAATTATTTTTTTATTCAATTTAAATATTTTTAGTATTTTATTGATCAAACTTTTTTTGGCTATAGCGGCGTTGGCTGGTCACCTGAGCAACTACTGTGCTTTTAATCCTCTCCTGCTGTAATAAACAGTGGGGAAAACACTTTTCTTAGGTTCTGGTTAAAACTTTTCCCGCTGTGTTCTCAGAATTAAAGAGGTATAGCGAGAGATCAAATGTTACTGGGTGAAATAGTAATAGACACACAGTTTATCAGCATGATTACTGTATTTTAAATCCTCTGAATTCACAGCAACACCTGCACTCATCTCTGCATTTCATCCACCGAGGTAAACATGTTCCCCTGAACTCCTAAAGTAAACGTCAAGCAAAATGACATGATACATCTACAACAATATTGTAATAACTTAACTTTGTTTAATAAGTGTTGGATAACTGCTTGCCACGTCTGCATTGTATAATTTGATTTAATCTGCTTTATTAGGTCTACAAAAAAACTGCAGGACAGTTTAAAAGTTCCACAGGACAGTTAAAAAACTCCACGGTACAGTTAAAAAGTTCCACAGGACAGTTAAAAAGCTCCACAGGACAGTTAAAAGCTCCACAGGACAGTTAAAAAGCTCCACAGGACAGTTAAAGGGCTTCGCAGGACAGTTAAAAAGCTCCACGGTACAGTTAAAAGGCTTCGCAGGACAGTCGTTGAGCTTCTCAGGCCAGTTAAAGAGCTCCGCAGGACAGCAGGCGAGTGTCGCGGGACAGTACGTGAGTGTCGCGAGACAGTACGTGAGTGTCGCGAGACAGTAGGTGGGTGTCGCGAGACAGTACGTGAGTGTCACGGGACAGTAGGTGGGTGTCGCGAGACAGCAGCAACAGGACAGGGACAGTTTTTGCTCTTACTGCCTCTCGCTCTGTTTCCACTATTGTAAAAATTAAAAATATTTAATAAAATGTTTTGCGTTCTATATAATTAGCTCTGATAAGATTTTAGATTTTGTATCAATATTTAGAACTGGGTCTGGGCCCTTTTGGGTTAAGTAAAATGAACTAGAGAATAAAATAACACATAGCTAAAGCACTAAAATCTAAACAAATACACACATTAACATTCTCCTGCTAACCAGCTTTAGCAGAACAGCTACTCACTTTCCGCGGTATCCGGGTTCCGGAGAGAGTATAAAGACAGTAACTGTGTGCTGGTTAAGTTAAAGCAATGTACTGGTCATATTCTATAACAGACAGCGGCTTTTATTATATTAGATATCAATAATAGAAATATATTTACTCAGAGAAAAGCAGCGCCTCCACCCGCACGTGCTCCTCCAGCTGGTGACGTTACAGCCGAGTGCCAGGGTAAAGGACCCCAGCAGCAGCAGCCCGGAATGCGCCTGATTAAAATAAACTAACCATGTCTGCGCGTATATAATCATAGTTATAATCATGACTCGTTATAGTCATGCAACTTTTCTTTTTTTAAGATAATAGAGAGATCCGTATAAAAGCCTTTATTCTATAGTTTATAGTAATTCTTTATTCTATGTTTGATTTATTCAGTTTCCAAAATTATTTCCAACTTTTCCAAAATAGGGGGATATTTATTCCAAAATATAACTGATATATTAAGTAAGACTTAATATATCAGTAATGAGAGTGTTTAAAAATAATAACAGCATCTCAAAATAATGATTTACTATCTCAAAATAAAGAGTTTCTGAAAATTATTACTTGGTATCTTAAAATAATGACTTAGCATCTTAAAATAACGACTTAGTAGTAGCACAAAATATCGGCTTAGTATTTTGATTTGATTTTGATTTGGCATCTCAAGAAAATGACAGAATCTCAAAATTATAAGATAGCATCTCAAAATAATAACTTAGTAGGCTTTTATTCCTCAACAAAACTAATTATGAACTACAAATGATATCTCAAAATAATAACTTAGTATCTCAAATGAATGACTTAGTATCTCAAAATAATGAGATTGCATCTCAAATTAATAACTTAGTATCTCAATATAATAAGATAGCATCTGAAAATAATTATTTAGTATCTAAAAATAATAATAATTTTAGTATCTCAGGATAATGACATCTTTAACCACACCACATTTTTTTATTAATTTTATTTCTATTTTTTTCCCCCAATTAACACGGCCAATTACCAAACCCACTCCTTAGGACTCCCCTTATGTATGATGTCCCAACCCCAGGAGGGTGAAGACTAGCACATGCCTCCTCCGATACATGCACACATTGTTTGTAAAAACACTGGAAACATTAGCTAATAAATAAACATTTTGTTTGTTTGTTTGTTTCCTACACTAACTCATTGGGGCTCCTTAGTTAACCTAGTTAGTTAAATAACTAGTGTATGTATATATAAACTGGAGGTGCCTGAGATGAGGTGGAGAGTGTTGTGTTGATGTTTAGCACGGTGTGTGTCACTGTTGTGTGTGTGAGCTGTAGAGGAGGGTTTCCCTCCGGCTGACATTAGCCTGTGTGTGTGTGTGTATGTGTGATATGGAGAGGCAGCGCTGTGTGGCGGGAGCACTCCTCTCTCCAGCCCGTTTCGGCTCTGCAGCTCCGGATTTACCCCACAGCCAGGCGACGCGGCCGGGAAGGCTGCAGCGCTGCTCTCCGGCTCTGGAGGAGGAGAGCCTGTAATGCGGACAGTCTGTTAGAGATCAGCCGTTCGGTTCAGCCGTTTCCGCGGAGGATGGAGTGAGACCTGCCCGCAGAACCGGAGCAGCCAGACGGCGGCGGCAGCGGCAGCAGCGGGGGGTTCGGAGCGTGCGTGTGATTGTTGGTGTGGCTAAATGCTCGGAGATACGATGACCCTGCTGTCTCTTCTGGGTCGGATCATGCGTTATTTCTTGCTAAGACCGGAGACCTTGTTCCTGCTGTGCATCAGCTTGGCTCTATGGAGCTATTTCTTCCACACGGACGAGGTGAAGACCATCGTCAAGTCCAGCCGGGACGCGGTGAAGATGGTGAAGGGGAAGGTGGCCGAGATCATGCAGAACGATAAATTCGGGGGTCTGGACGTGCTGGACGCCGAGTTCTCCAAGACCTGGGAGTTCAAGAGCAACAACGTGGCCGTGTACGCCATCCAAGGCCGGAGGGAGCACATGGAGGACCGCTTCGAGGTGCTCACAGACCTGGTCAACAAGAGCCACCCCTCCATATACGGGGTCTTCGACGGGCACGGTGGGGAGGTAAGGCTGAGTGAGCATGGTAGTTAGCTAGCTGGTGTGGAAATGGCTATATTTACTACACTGTGGGGCTCACCTGCTCCAGAGCCTGGAGTCACCTGAACAGGTGTAATAATATCACCACCTGGTCAGAGGTAGGTAGATAGCTAGCTGGGAGCAGAGCTAGCAGAGCTTAAAATCAGGGATATTAAGAGGTCTAAACATTTGCTAGCTATAATTCTGCTCTTATCATGTAATAAAACAAAATATACAGTTAGGTACCAGTATTATATGGTAATATTATTAACAGAGGAATACACAAATAAGCACAGATAGGTAAACTAGATTGTGGATATAAAAATTGTCCTTCTGTGACAACCCTATTTAAATGAAAATTCCACCATTAAAAACAAAAAAAACAAAACATGTTTTACGTGAATGTACACTACCGGTCAAAACACCCCCATTTTTTCCCTCACTTCTCCCCTTTAGCAATAAAGCACTTTGGGTCCAGCAGTCATGTAACCCTAGTAGTACAAAATCCAATGTAGTTTTGTCTTCCTGTGTAAAAAAAAACAACAAAAAACTGCCAGTGCCCTTTAAAGAAAACAAATGGACTAAAATGTAAAAAAAAAAAAAAAAGTAATTTTATTATTGTGACAACTCTGAAAAAAAAATATGTTGTTTGAAAAAGAGGTTGTGAAATTCAGATAATTTTAGCTATTAAGAGTATTAAGTATTTTCTTTAGAGAAATTACAGATAAAGCCAGAGAGCAGTGAGTACTGTTACCTATACTTTCAGAATACTCTGTAGAAAAAGGTCTGACTGACCCACATGGCAACACCTTTTATCTCAGTATAACATTGTCTCAGTCTCAGTTAAGTCATTGCTAAGATAAGAACATAAAAAACAGCTTGTCTGGGCCATACAGCCCTGCTACTGGACAACTTAAAATAGGGTGTTGTAGAAAGTAGATAGGATGTGGGTAGTACTAAAGTATTAAAAAGGTGAAATCAGTTCTATTTGCGTTCATGGCGTACTAATAATATGAGCAGATCCATACTTATATTTCCATGAACACCACATGTAAAAACAAGCACACTCCTATACATTCATTTGTAGAGTAAACGAAACAGTCAAATCTGTCTTGCAGATTTTGTTATTAAGGAGCTTTTCACAAACCAAGAAATCTCAGTTTATCTCAGATATTTTTAACCCAATGTCTAGCCTGTCCATTACGAGAAGAGTAGAGAAACAGTATTTATCTTTGGGTTCAGTTAGTGAACTATTACACACTATTAAACCCATCTGAAATTCATTTTTTACATTTCAACCAAAGAATTATAATGTAAAGTAAAAAAAAAAAAAACAATTATTGATATTTACCCAATGATCTAGCTAACTGACTAGGTGTGCTGCAATGGGAAACAGATACAATTGTATTGGATTGGGGGGTCACAGTGATCGCTTGCATTTAGCTCTGTGATTCTAATAGAGTAAACATAGCCATTGATATACATGCCATATATACATAATAATTGCTCACATATGTGTGCACATCTTTTATTTGTTTGTTATAGTCCTCAGACTCTGTACACTTGTGAGGTCGGTGAGCGAGAGCTGAAGTTCATGTTGATGCTCTTGTGGCCTCAATGGTGACTTTGTGCTGAATTTGTTGCAGCTGTTGTGCTGTGTGATGTATGGAGGCAGCTTTGTCTTTGCTGAGCCAGGGCTGTGACTTCTGTCTGGTATTTTGCTTGCTTAGTTCAGTTTTTTTTTTTTTTATTCGAATCAAGCTGAATTCCACTTGATTAACCAGGACTAATTACACCCTTGGTTATAAACAGTGGTCTTTCAGCAATACACACAGAATGTTCAGAAAAATTATATTGTGTATCTTAACAATAGGGCTGAACAACAAAACAATATCAGCATGTATTACAATAGAATATGTTTTAGTGATAGTAATATGAGTTTGTAACACATTTCTGATATCGTACTATATTAGGGTACAAAAAAAACACCAATCAAAAGTTTTTGGCAGATTTCCTGTGGCTTTTATATGGTTAATATTGATGTTGTGGTATATAGGCTGAGATATAGAAATCTATCAGATTTGTACATCTTATCCAGCTCAAAACATTGTTGTTTTGTATTGCTTGTGTGTAATGTATGTACAGTAAACATATTTCTTTAACTCTGTATCTCATGATCTTGCTTTGTGCTATGAGCGAATCTTTAGAAGTTGTGTAAATGACCTTAAAATAGTTAATTCTCAGATTGGGTCAGCTTGCAGTGAAAACCTCACCATTCCTTCTCGTCCATCAAAGCATCAAAAACTGTCCTTCAGTGTGTTTTTTTTTCTCTCTCTCTCTCTCTCTCTCTCTCTCTCTCTGTCTTCCTGTCTTCTCTCTATCTCTGTCTTCCTGTCTTCTCTCTATCTCTTTCTCTCTATTTCTATAGATCTCTCTATATATATCTCTATCTCTCACTCACTCTCTTTGACCCACGTTCACACCTGGTCAGATGAATAGTATCTGTTGTATCCTGTGTGATATCGGTCCAGAGAGAGGCAGAGTTACGTGACTGGATGGCAGAGCTGTTGGAAACAAACAGTTCCTGAATGCAAAATAACCAAAACACTTTGTTCTGAACATTTAAGTAATTGATTTTAACACCCTGTGCTGCCACTCACAATTCTCTCTTTTGCTGGCTTTTCCAGCCTGGAGGCAAAGTCCCTCTCCCATGGCCAGCGAGAGCTGTGCTTTAATAGTTTTTGTAGCGTTCTCCTCATGAGAAGCACTTGTCCATAATTAAGGGAGAATGCTACCCTGCCCAAATCAGGACCGAACTCTGCGGCACCACAATCCTCCCGCCACACCTGATTTAGTATTTTAACCAGATACGTACAGTATATACATTTGGTTGACATGCGTCTTGGGTTAATCAGCCTGAAATCCAATTGCTGTTTTGGTCAAAATATGCAAGTCCTCTTGTTCTGTGGCAACCAGTGGTTTATCTGTTTAGCCTCATCCTGTGCTGTTCTACATATGGTTGCTCTCTTGAAATTCTATTGAAGTAATATTTTTAAAAATTCATGTGTCACAGACCACTTCCTGAAATGGTTTGAGTGATCAAATTTAAGGATGTTAAATGTGTATTTGGGTGTATTTACACTTGCATTTTTATTCATCTAGACATAACCATGATACTAAAGAAAGATAAAGATAAAGAATTTGCCTGAAAGCCACCAAACTGCATGTACTCCTTCAGTTTTGGGTCCCAAACTCTAATCCATGGCCACACTGATCCACGCTCGTCTTTGTGTTGTTTTTTCATCCCTCATTTCTCCTGTTCACTTTCATGCGTTTTCACACACGCCCAAGACATAGAGTTACTGAGTTCTAACAGCCACCAAGCCACCTGCTTGTACATGTCAGGGCAAATAACTCTAATCCAACGCCATACTGACCCGCACTCAATACAATTTTTGTATTCTCATTTCCTATTTTTTCCCAGTTTAGCTACAGTATTAGTTTTTTAATGAGTGTAAAAAATTGGTTTTGGACCGTGATTTACAGTATCACAAATTACAGAATTGGAAATTTGTTATATGTAGTGTTGTTGCCAATACACAGTACTAACTGCCACCCCTCTCCCTCTCCATTGGCAACCATATACTCCACGTAAACTTCCATTTAAACATCTCTGCACCAAACCTGGCCTGAACGATTGATAACTCCATCAAGAGATAAAATAAGGTTTAGTTTCCAATGCTCTTTTTTTCCTTTGAAAGGAAAGTTGGGTCTTCAGTTGGACAGAGTCTGGTAGGTGAAGCAGGTTCTTGCAGGATGGGTTAGATGGGGCTCTCACTCTTGTTTAAGGATGATTTTAATTTGTAGTGAAAAGCTTTCTCTTGGAAAAAGTGCACTCTTAAACCATCGGTGGGAAGATGAGAATGTGTGTGTGGCGATTGGGAGGTGGGGGGGGGGGGTTCTTATTCATAGCCACAGGCGACAGATTTGGGAATGTATTTTTATTTTCTTCACACTCCCTTGAATTATGCAAAACGGTTGCCAGATAGCAGCTTTTTTTAAATGGCCTTGCTGGTGTGTGTGTGTGTGTGTGTGTGTGTGTGTGTGTGTGTGTGAGTTTGTACAGCATGGAGAATTGGTGGAGTGATGCAGGGTGGCCTCAGGCCATAGTAAAATTAAGCGCACTGGTTAGTAATAAGCTTGTGTGTGTGGGGGTGTGTGTGTGTGTCTGTGTTCGCTTCGGTATTTCCAAATTCAATAGAACTGGGGTAATGCAGGATTGATCCTGTGCTACAACAAATTTGCTGGGCCTAATTGACTTGACTTCACCTTGACTTCAACACCAAACAGTTTAAATGTCGTCATAATAATCATCATCTTCATCATTGTATTGTATTAAATCTTGAGTTCACTTGAAGGAGAAGGGGGGTCTGATTTACAATGTTGTCAAAAGACAAAATTAATTTAAGCTTTTAATAACTTTTTAACAGAACTAAACTAATTTGATAATTAGTAATTATCTGTCTTAACAGTGTAGAACACAAGTGAAGAAAGATCTGGTGGCAGAGCGCTGCCATATTGAATGCATGCAGTGAGAGCAGATAAACACCAGTTTTAAGCTCATTTTTACACTCCAATTTTAAATTGGATTAAATTTTATTTATTAAATGTAATTAAAAATTATTAAAATTAAATTCTGTACAAAAAAGCATTCAGCATTACTTATCATGCTTGGTATCAGTATACCCTGTTTACTATGTTTTCGCAATCTGTCTGTTTTCCCGCTGAAAGATAAAAGCTGTACAAGAAGGCCAAAAGACTGGCTGCCTTTCTCTGTGAACATTTCAGATTACTAAATAACTGATCTACTGTGTCTGTCTCAATAAGGCATTAATTTAATGTAGTTCTGTCAAAATGTTGTGTGGTGCATTGTGGCAAGCTGAGTAATGTAACGGTGCTTTAGGGCTGCAAAAATTAGTCAATATACATGTCGACTAATCGCAAGTACTGGTGACACTCACACAATTTGCACTCAACTTGGCCTCCATAAGGTCTCCAAAAGTGCCCCAACACAACAGATTACACACTTCCTCACTAAATATCAACGCTTTCCACATTTAAAGGGCAATGTTCTGGACATTTGAGGGGCATTTAAATCCTTTGTTCAGCTGTTTCTATCAGTGTAAAGCGAAGACAGAAAGCTAGAAACAGCAGCCATTCCCACTGCAAGCAGAGATGGGGGTCATGGCAGAATTAATCGTTGACTAATCGAATATTCTAAAAAAAATAATCGCCAGATCAGTCGACTACCAAAATCATCATCAATTGCAGCCATGAAGTGCTTGCGTGTGTTCTGTGGACTTTGGTATTTTGCAAATGTTCTTTTAAACTGTAAAACATATATTTTAATATTTTTTTTCTCTCTGTTTTCCTTACTTCTCTATCCTTCATTTCAAAATAAATGATCCCAGCTAAGTTTTGTAAATGTAATTTCATGCTAGATTCCATAAAATTCTAAAACAATAATTGCGGCAGTAATTTTGCAGTGGAAACTGTTTTGCCTGATGTGTACAAGATATGGACAAAAGTATTGGGACCTCAGCTAATTCATTGTTTCCTTTGGAATCAAGGGTGTTAAAAGAGTTTATTCTACTTTTTTGGAGTAAAGGTCTCTAATGTCCATCAAAAAGTCTTTCTATTAGATTTTGTAGGAGCGTTGCTGTGAGGATTTGATTGTATTCAGCAGCAACTAACAGCGTTATTGAGGTCCGGATGTGGCATGATAACATCCACAACTCATTCCACCTGAAAGCACTGGATACCATCATTCCAGAGAATACAGTTCATTCCACTGCGCCACAGCTTATACCCCTTTAGCTTATGTCTGGCATTAAGTATGGTGCCAATTCTATTGGCAGCACTTTTCTACAGGGGCTAGACAATCTGTGTGTTTGTGTGTGTGTGTGTGCATTTGCACATCTGTGTCAGCAGCAATTGGTGCAACTTAAAGTAGCTGAATGCATTCATTAGAAGGGGTGTGCAGAAATATTAAATCTACACTCTCTTTCCCTGATTATATGTACTGTATATACAAAATATTCCTCTAATAAAACCCACACTCATGTACAGAAGCATCAGTAAAGGAGTGCATGACGGCCTTTGTGGCATTGGGACATTTGCATATAAATAACGTCATTTTGTTAGCGCATGGAGCTTCTGATTATGGCAGAACCGAAATGGCATGAGATCAGACTGCAATTAGTGGTGTCTCTGGTTTGCGCCGCACCTAGTGGGAGCTTCCATTGATTTCGAGGCCGCCCACCACCTTCTGTGTGGGAGCTGGTCCGATGTAATGATCCAGAGAGAGAGAGATACTAATGGCATTGTTTGCAAGTTGGTGGAAAAAAGCTAAAGTAGGGCACTTCTTGCTGGGTGTATCTATATTGTTTATTGGACAGCTGGCAATTTAACATTGCAGTATGTGCTGTGTAATAGAGATGGCATGATGCCACTCTTTTTTTGTAAATGATTTTCCTGTAGGAAAGTAGATTAATACGAAATCTAGCACACATTAAAAGAATACTTCATTAAAAAATTCTCATGAATATGATATAATCAGCCAAGTTGTGTTTGATAGTTGATGTGATTTTTTAGTTTACAATTTACAGTGTAAGATGCTAGGCTAATGTTGCTAACAGTCTCTGGACTAAAACTCTATTCAGAGCAGATTCATTTTAACAGGAGGGGAGGTTGGGTAATGTATTTTGTACGACAGAGTGTAGAATTTATGACCGGGATAAGACAGGATAAGATATTTCAGATGGGAGTGGCTACTCGATTTATGCACTGCCATCACCCACCTCTATGTTGGCTATAGACTATATGCTACATATTGTCTCACCTAAAGCTAAAGAAGCTTCACACCTCTGAAGAGGGTCATCTCATGGATCTCAGAATTGTACATTGTTTAACACCCAAGATTTGATCCAAGGTATCAGCACTATTTACAGCAAAACACCTCCTTGAGAAAAATGCAAAAAAAATGTTGTAGTCTTATCTCTTTAAATCAAGAGAGTTATTATTTATAAACATAAATATGGGTCTCTTAAGTGGGGTGAAGAATGACCTTGTACATATTTTGCAAGCTTATTTACTACCCTGGTATTTTATTGTGAATGTAACAGTAATTTTGTGGCAAGAAATGATAAGGTCTTCTTTTATTGGTTGGTTTATGGCACTGTTATTGTCCACAGAACTGTAACATAGTCTAGCTTAGCATAGTTTATTAGACTTATAACAAGAGGTTTTTTTTAATCTCTTTTATCCTGTCTTGATTTTGCATTAAATGTCCACTTTCTTCTTATCCTCTCTGACAGATTACAATGTAGATGAAGAAAAACAATGTTTCTCACTTCACCTGTCAGTAATTCTAATGTTATGGCTGATCTGTGTAAATTTGACTAGTGATTGCAATATGTAGCAATATGATAATTTGCAGCATTGATATGTTATCCATGTCTTGTGTGTTCTAAAGCAGTGTTTCGCAACCTTTTTTCTATCACGTCACCCTTTAACTATATGCGAGATGTCAAGGCACCCCAGTTTACGGGGGGGGGGGGGGGGGGGTTTGGGGGGTGCTGGCGCAGTACTTCAGGTGAGAAGGGGGGGGGGGTGCTGTTGCAGTACTTCAGGTGAGAACGGGGGGTGTTGCTGGCGGAATATGAAATATAATAGCGCGTCACAATTAGCGCGATTAGTGCTGTCTGTGATTTGGGACACACCCCGACACAAGCTGACTCTGGAAAGGAAATATGCACGTGAGGCGCAATATTTTGACGGCACCCCCGATGAAGCCAGACGGCACCCCAGGGTTGAGAAACACTGTTCTAAAGGACCTCACTGAAGTACCAGCCAACAGAGGCCAGCAGTAAAATGTAGTCCACAAGCTGACTCGCAGAGAACAGTTTTTTGCTCACTCTTCCACTCCTGTGATCATATAAGAAAGACATAGAGTTTGTCTGTAGTTGATGAGGTTGTCAGTGGAAAGGCTCTGTGTACTTTGTTTATTTGGGTTGGGTGTTTAACTGAGTTCACTGTGTTGGCTTTAGACATTAAGGGTCACAGTGATTTGGCACAGGCTCTGCATGACTGGCTCTAGAAACACACACACACACACACACACACACACACACACACACACACACACACACACACACACATACAAATGCTTACGCGTGCACACACTTACTGAGTAGGACCTTCTGTCAGCACCGGGGATCAATCGGAACGTGAACCTGGCTCTGCTTTTCCTTCTGCTAATCTCAGACACTCGAGTTTTGCTGCGAGCTGTCAGAGATGCGTCTGTCTGTCTGTCCACTTGTGCACACAGCTTGGCAGCTTGACAAAAGCAGTAAAATGTTTTGGGATTTTCTTTGTGTGCTTTCTCTCAGTGCTGCTTTTGGCTTGTGTAGTGTAGTGCAGTGTGGTGTGGTTTGTAATACTGCTGCCGTCCATGTTAAACTGCACTACACCAATACAAGATTTATTTTCTACTGTAAAATGTATTTAACTTAATAATTAATTAAGATTAAGTATTATTTAACTTCATGTTTGTTACCTTTCTCTCTTACCCTTCTCTCTTTCTTTTCTAAATTTTTATTTTTTGTTTTCTTCTTCTTTCTTTTGTCCGATTTCCTCCTACATCTCTCATTTCATGTTAAAAGCTCTCTACAGATTTTAGTAATTTTATAAAAGTCTTCATTAGAGATTGACCAATCAGTGTTTTTGGGGCAGATCACAGATACTGATCAAGGGCGGGACCAGATGCCACATGAACCTTTACAAACAAACCTGGATGGTCACCTCTAAAATAAAAAAAAATGGAAATCTAAGTAATCTAAGTATGACTGTAAAATGACTGTAAAATAAATGCCTTTTGGTGAGATATATGTGCAAATTAATGTCCAAGGCTGTTTTTTTTTTTTTTTTAAGCAATTGCGATTTTGTTTACTTAGATAGCACTGTTTCTTAGCTCTGCTACTCACTGTATGGGCTATTAATGCAGTATTAATCTGGTTAGTAAGGTTAGTTCTTTATTCTCTTTTTTTTCCACAAGTCATACAAATTCTACACGTTATAAACTGCAGAAACTTAGGAAGAAAGGAACTTGGGAATTGCTAAGCCTTTAGCCCAGACTGGCTGCTAACATCATGGCATTCTTTGACTGAGCCATAATAGTGATAACAGATAACAGATCTGCTGTAAACCTAAATCCAGGAATAAAATCTGATTGGTGGTACTTATTTCCAGATAGTTGTGTATTTTGCCTGAAAATACATAGCCAATTAAGTTTTTCTTTAGCAGCAGCTATAATACTTTTTAAATCACACACATTGCATTTTAGTATTTTCAATTAAATCAAAATTGTATTAGTAATTGTCTTCAACCAATTTACAGTATAATGAATTTTAAGATTTTACTAAATGAAACGGTTGTTTAAGACCCCAGTCACTGCCTACCCCTCCAGGCCCAACTCTAGTATAAAGTGAACTTTACTTGTGTTATAAAAAAATGTTGAGCTCGAGTCATGTGGGCGTCTTTGCGGACTGGCCGGTAAACGTGACCGATCATTCCTCACACTTTTTTGCTTGTGTGTGTGTGTGTGGTAGTGTGTAGTAGTTGTAGTAGTGTTTGTGTGTCTTGGTGGTGGAGCTTGAGGGAGTGCTGATAGGAGAGAGACGTGGGAGGGGTGTAGAGGTTTGAGGGGGTGGGGGTTGAATCGATTAGTTCCGCTGGCTTGGCTCCGGAGTTGGAGGACAAGGTTGCTGTGACCTGCAGCTAATGGAGCGTCACCATGCTCCTCAACCTGCTCCCTGCTACCACTCTTCTTCCTCCTCTTATTACCTTTACCTTGCTTTGCTGCGTTTCTGTCGCCTCAGGTGCTGAAAGGTGGTTTATGTCAAATATACGAAGTTATAAGGTGTTTGATTACCATGTAGTTAGAGATAGTTAAAAAGATAGTAGCCCAGATGAGAACACCACCCAAAGGAACTTTGCAGTACTTTGCAGAACCCATCTTCAGCTGTTTGACCTTATTCCCTGTATTGAATAGCAATTATTTCCACTGTATGGTGGAGAAAAAAAGTATATTTTCTGGTAGATTTTATTGATGTGGCATGATATGATTCTTTAGACTTTTACTTTTAAGTTACAAAGTTGGCTTAAGAAAAATGTAAAACCCCAAAACTATTATATTTTTTGTTAAGCATATTTTAGAGCTCATATTTCACAGCACATTATATTGAGATAAGAGCTTGTTATACTTAGTACATACTCCTTTTTATCATAGTTGAGCCTCACTTAAGAACATTGTACATGAGATAGCAATCTCCACTACTCCACTATGTAAAATAACTGTTTATATTGAGGTGAATGTGCTAGAATTTGGGTTTCTCACTATAAGCAATTGTGTTAGCACTTAGTTGTGAATGTACTGTTCTATGGTGTTTGGAAATGAAAAAGTCGTGTGGTTCTCCTGCCAGTAAAAATGTGTTTCTGTGTTTTAAATTGTTTCAGATATTTATAGTATGCTTTTATGTTCCAGACTGCAGACTGTAACCAAACTCTTTGATTTATCTTCTGAGAGCTCTCCTCATGGTTTCTGGCTGGGCTGTATTGTCCATTTAATGGCACCTTGAGGAAATCAGACTTCCCAAGTCTCCAGGAAGTTGCAGGAGTCTACCACATATCAATAACATAACATAACAGTTCTCTGATGGTCGCAGGTCAGATAAAATGTCCCGGAAGCTATAATAAGTAGGCCAAGAGTCAACATAAGCGCACAAAGGTGACAGACTGAGAGATTGGTCGTGCGTACTCATGAAGCACATGCAAAACGGAGAGAGTTCTGATTGGTCTTTTCTCTGCAAAAAATCTGAGTCACCCAACCTTTTTTTTTTTTTTTTTTTAAATCAAATTCTGTTTTATTAAAGATTTTTGGCACATACAGGACACAAACATTCCCGTACCCTTTTACCCCCTCCCTCCCCACAGCACCCCTCCCTTCAGAGCTGCATAAAAAAAAAAGAAAATTAGTAAATAAAAATCCCTTTACAGAAATTTCAAATATAAGCATATTTAAAGAAAAAAAAGAAAAAAGGGATCATTAGGGAATACATAAATAAAATGAATATGTGTAAGAAATAGATTTATACGCAATGAAGAAAAATAATAATAAATGCCTGCTGTATATTACATGTCTAAATTTAACAGGTAATGTTTCCAGCTTCCATGTTTTCCACAAATATTAAGAATGGTTGCCAAATTGTATAAAACCTCTGTACTGACCCTTGAAGAGTGTACCTTATTTTCTCCAGTTTAACATGATGCATAACCTCTCGGATCCTGTGGGCATAGGTTGAGGACTAGAGTCTTTCCACTTAAACAGAATGAGTCGTCAGGCTAACAGAGTACAGAAAGCCAGCATAGGACGCCAAACAATGCAATATAAAGCAAATAGTCCAGCGAGGTTTCACCCAATCAGTTTTTAATTAATTTTTGCCACTTTGGATGTCTGGGAAATCAGCTGAGACTTGGAATACTGTACTTAAAACACAGACTTGGACCTGGGCCTGAACTTGGACCATTAAAATATGCCTGAATCAGCGCCGATCCAGAGTCTGTGGATTATATCAGAATATTCAGTTAACAATTATAAAAGGATGTGATTTAAGTGCCTCAAGAATCTCTGCACAATACAACATATGACCAGAAGTTTCATTCCTTTGCTGGGAAAATGAAGAAATGAGGTGACCGGCTCTTCACCTGGCTCGCAATGTACGGAAAGAAAGTGTAGATTAAAGGCATGTCTTCCTTTAAATCATAGAGGAGAGCTTTAGAACATGAATATGAAGCGCGGCTGCGAGATGAAGGAAAATGTCACACAATTACTTCTGCCTTACAGAGTCTGAAGGAAACTCTCAGCTATTTCTGCTGCTCTGCTTTCACAGCACTGAGCACATAAAAGCCAAAACAGTCACATCCGTGGAGGCCTATTCACCACCACACGCTCAGGTTCTGCTTTCTTAAAGAGCAGCCAATCAGAGACGAGGAACAGCTCCAGAGCAGGAGAAATGATACTGTGAAGAAGACAAATGCTCACTCTTTCATCTGCTGTTCATTCTTCTCTGCCACTCTGTTGTCTCTGTCTTTTATTCATTCAGATTTCCTGCTGTGAATTCTTGCTTCTATACCCTGCTCAGTCTTTTACTCTTTGTGCAACGAGGCTTTGAAAGGGATGAAGGTGTGTATATGTTCAGTATATTGACAGAAGTATTGAGACACCTGCCTATTCATTGTTTCTTTTTAAATTAGGGGTATTAGAAATAGTTTATCCTGCTTTCAACAAGATTGCTGTGATGATTACTTTGCATTCAGCTTTAAGAGTGTAGATGAGGTCAAGATGTTGTATGAAATACCAAAATCCCTGTAATAAAGCACAGTTCCACTGCTCCACAGCTCAGTGCTGGGGGCTTTTATACCTCTCTAGCCCAAAAAAGAGTGAGGGGGGGGCAGTTGTCCACCCTAGTTGTAAGTTTCACAAATGTTCTCTGTTCAAATCAAAGGAAAAGCCAGTAAACCTGTACTTAGAAGTCTGCAACGTGTCTCAAAACACTGTCTTGACTAAGTGTGCAGGTTAAGAGCTTTATCTTTCAGACGTGTGAGTTGAGCCTCATTCTATTCAGTAATAAAAATGTTGCATCTGGCTTTCTCGGTCACGTGACATCTCGTTCAGTAGCTCCTCCATTTCCACTCGCTGTTTTGTTTACGTGGATCTTCATGAAAACGTACGCCCAAAGTGCAATTACGGTGCGTGGCATTGGACAAATAACTATTTTATTAAACGCAAGGTAATAAAATCAGAGAGGATCCCCCATAAAAGAGAAAATTACCCCAGGATCCCCTAAGAAACTAATCTGTCTCTTTGAAAGGAGTTTTTATCATCAGAACTTAGTTATTAATTATTCAAAAATGTAGTGTAGTGCATGTGTGTAGTGCATGTGTCCCTACTAGTAGTTTAAGGCACAATAACACTGTCTTGTGCCAGCTAAAGATTTTATCAGATACATTTTAATTAGATAACATTTGACTCCATGTATTCTTCTACTTATTTTTTGCACCTGTTGCTCGCCACTAGGGGTGGGCGATATGGCCCTAAAATAATATCATGATATTTCAATACTCTTGCCGATATTACAAAACACCAAATTAAAAAAATATTTAAAGAATACACTACTACAACAAAATGAAAATATAATTTTATTATTGCATATGACATAATATGGCACACCCCTAACTGAGATATTAAAAAAAAATACAAGAATTTATCAGCCTTGTAACAGAAGTCAATGATCCAGAATGTCAAGATACAACTAATGCACTCCAAATGTCTTCATATATCCAGAATTAAAGTAAAATTTTTGATACTGGACAGATATGATCTGTCTCTAGTAGATATTATTTAGGGTATAATATTGTTCATGATATTCAAAAATGTTGGCAATATTATCGCGTACCATACATAATGGCATACCCCTACTCGCCACTCCAAACTTATTGATGTAGCTGCTCCCTAATTTAATGAAATGTAATGAAATCACACTTCTTAAACTCTGCAGAGGGTGTTTAATTTGAAATCATGGATACAAGAAATGTGACCCGTTGGAGAGAGAAGATAGACATAGTTGAATTTTTAGAAATTAAAAAAACTTGTATATTAGGAGAAGTGTTTTAGTTTGTTTTATGTAGGACTTATTTTAAACTTTTCCAAACTTAAGCCCAAACCTCCCAAAGAAAAGAAAAGAAAAGAAAAAAAACAGCAGGTCTTATAGATTCTATATGTCTTTTACATTTGCCACAGTCAGATGCCAATCAACATAAGCTAAGCATTATTATTGTAAAGCATGCAGTATTTTTCTAAACTTGTAAAACATTAATACTAACTTGGTTCAGTCTTGAGACAGAATCTAATATATGATAAATCTGTTTATTCTCTGTATGACCTTAACATCTATGCTTTGACGTTTAGTCGGCATACGCATACTGTTACTGTTATTCTTAGTAGCTGTGTTGGAGGTTCTAGGTTCTCCTTTTTGGTTTTGGTTTCTTTTATGGTTCCTCTTCATCTTTGTCTTAACCTGAGAAAGTTTTTTTTTTTTGCCACTATTTAAAGCATTAACCCTGATCTCTCTAAAGCTGCACTGTGACAACAAGCACCATATAAGTACATTTTGAATGACTGTAACATTTCTCAAAAATGCTAAATTGATCATTAGACAGACCCCAGCAATGATTTCTACAGAATGCCACAAATGCCACATCAGAGTTTGAGGCTCATTTGCAGTCTGTGATATCAACATTGGCAGGGCCAATACTGCAGGGATGATTAACAAATGATCTAGCATGTAGCCCAAGCCTTTAATCTTAGTTTGGGGTAAACAGACGTGCTGACTGGTTTATTATCATTTAGAAATAATTGCTAACTCAAAAGAGGCAGACCCGTGCATGCGTGTGTGTAAGTGTGCTGTGTGATGGAAATGGACGTATGCATGCGAGTCGGGTGGGTGGTTTACTCCTATATTGCATAGAACGGTTTAGTTATAATATATTATACTGTGTGTCAGCTTTATGGAATAGAGTATGTACGTGTTTATGATGGCTGTAAATAAGTATGGCCTGTAGAATGTGTGTGTGTGAAAGAGATGGCACTGCATAAATTCAGCTTGTTTGTGCAGCACTGGAATAGAATTAATTTAGTGTGCTGTAAAGCACTCTTACTCTGTCATACACACACACAGTCCAGTATATTGTATATTGTTGAAGCACTAATGCATCCTGTAGTCTGTGAGGAACACTGTGTGCTTGCTAAAGTGATTCTGTCATTCTTAATGTGATTTCCTGTGTAACAAGCTTTCTAAAAATCTATCATTAGCTGGAACTTACACCTCCAAGTGCAGAATAGAGTGAGTCTGTTACATTTGTATACATTTGGTCTGGTTAGTTTCGGTTTCACACTGCAGTTTAGTGAAGGCACCCCAGTGTACTTAACTTTCGCATGTTTTATTTTACGGCATTTTTTACAGCATTTAGCTGACGCTCTTATCCAGAGCGACTTACAAGGTTATTCCTATTAGAGAGTTGGGTCAATGTAGTGTTAGGAGTCTTGCCCAAGGACTCTTATTGGTGTACCACAGCATCCAGTCACCCAGACCTGGAACTGAACCCCAGTCTCCCACATGGTAGCTCACTGGTAGGCGGTGGTGTTATGCACTACACCACACCAACCAGTACGTAGGATGGATCTCCTTATCCTCAGCATTGATTTGTTTGTAGAATACCATCAGTTTGTCAAGATGCTTTTCCAAAATCCACAAGTACATTAGAATCATACAGGAGAATAAGTGTAACAGAATACAATTGGATTCCTTTTAGATTATAAATAAGAGTTC
The DNA here is from genome assembly GCF_023375975.1 of Astyanax mexicanus. Classification (NCBI taxonomy): domain Eukaryota; kingdom Metazoa; phylum Chordata; class Actinopteri; order Characiformes; family Acestrorhamphidae; genus Astyanax; species Astyanax mexicanus. Next base: position 41,881,630 of record NC_064411.1, read on the forward strand.
ATCTACAGTTACAGTAGATACAGGAGTCACCAGAGTAATCTGTTGCATTAATATTGCTGCGTGTTGCACATACACATGAAGGGCAGTCATATTTTTGGCATAACACCATTTTTATTATATTGTTGTATGGGTGACAATAGATACAAAAGTGTTTTCATACCGCAGATGAGCTGGAACATGATTCAGTTTAAGTCCACCTCTTTTGGTAGTTAGGTGTTAAAGCACCCTAAAAGAGGTGGGACTCGGCCTAGGTTAGTAGAACCATGGTCCGGTTAATTTGCTGTATGAAAATGCTTTTTGTTTTTTGGACCAGATAGAGAAACAGTTAATTTTGGACCAATTACAAGAAGTTGTAGGTGTAGTTTTGAAGTTGTAGTGGCAGGTTGTCTTCACTAATTAAACAATTAAAAAAGAAAAAGAAAAGGTGTTGTATTTGAAATAGTCTTCCCTTTCTGTGCAAATCATGGAGCAGTATGGTGCACACCAGCTTATGCTGGTAATTTATATATATATATATATATATATATATATATATATATATATATATATATATATATATATATATATATATATATATATATATATATAATTTTATTTCTATTTTTTTTTTCTTTTTTTTCCCTCAAGTTACACAGCCAATTACCGAAACCACTCATTAGGCCCCCCTCTATCACTAGTGATGCCGAACACACCAGGAGGATATAAAGTCAGCCACCGCCTCTTTTCTAACTGTTGCTGATGCAGCATTGCCAAATAGCATCAGTAGCGACTCGGTTCCAATACATCAGCTCACAGATGCCTTGTGCTGCGGACATCACTCTTTGGAAGGATGTGGTGAGAGCGTGCTATCTACCCACCCAGAGAGAGCAAGGCCAGTTGTGCTCTCTCAGGGCTCCTGTAACTGATGGCAAGCTACATGAACAGGATTCGAACTGGCGATCTCCTGCTATGTGGCAGCGCGCTGGACCACTTGGAGTCCATGCTGGTGATGACTGTATGTATTGTAACTATAGATTTATGCTTATTTGTGAACAAATAAAAGCAATCAGAGAGTAATCTGTTACGCTCACTCTGTTTCGTTAACTGGAAGAGAGTTGGCTTCTGTCAGAGAGACAGAATTTGGCATGACACTCAGAACGGCATCTCGCTGAATTGACAACATGCCACTGCCTGACCCATGCCCTTTTATCAACCAATCAGTGTCAAGTATAGGGAGACACAGCCCACATAGGTTAAAATGAGAGAATAGAGCAAAGTTATTTCGTTCACTCACCATAACAGCACACATGTATGCACCCTCTGAGAGGTTTGTGTGTGTGTGTGTGTGTGTACTAATTCCTGTTCACCTGTGCTGGGAAGCTGATTGACTGCTTGGATGCTGTCCAGCGCTGTGCTGCCAGAGTGTCCAGATGTAGCTGCAGGCTGGCTCAGAGGAGGCGCTTAGATATGCAGCAGATGTGCTGAGATGAAGACACAGATCACACAGCAGATGAAAGGATGCTGCTCAAATTATTTGTGGCATCATCAGGCATGGGATTACTTAATTTGCGATGGTACGACTGTGTTTCTATACAGCTCTGGAAAAATTAAGAGAGCACTTCAGTTTCTGAATCAGTTTCTCTGATTTTGCTATGTATAGGTAAATGTTTGAGTAAAATGAACATTGTTGTTTCATTCTATAAAGTACAGACAGCATTTCTCCCAAATTAAAAAAAAAAAAATGTTATTTAGAGCATTTATTTGCAGAAAATGAGAAATGGCTGAAATAACAAAAAAATTTCATGCATCTTGTTCTCCTCCACCAGTCTTACACACTGCTTTTGGATAACTTTATGCCACTCCTGGTGCAAAAATTTAAGCAGTTCAGCTTGATTTGATGGCTTGTGATCATCCATCTTCCTCTTGATTATATTACAAAGATTTTCAATTAGGTACAATCAAAGATTTGGTTAAGGATTTGCAAGCATATTTATCACCCTGTTATTTTACCTCAGAATAAAGCGCACTGTTCCTTCTTTTATGGGAAAAATTATGAGCTCTGTCTGCTATGATTGATTGGCAAGTTTATGACACTGCAGCAGCTCACAGGAGCCAAGTAGGATAGCATAGTAAATAGTGATGCTGGGGTTATCTATTGGAGGAGATTGTAGCCAGTCAAGTTATTTAGCCTTTAGCCTAGCATCCACTTATTTTATTTGTTTGAGGTCCTCTTCTTGATGGACACTGACACTGAAAAAGCTGTGATCACAAGGCCTTCTTCTCTTAGCAGCCTGTATTCCCAAAACTAGGGTCTGGAGGTGATAAGCTGCTCATATTCTTCTAAAATCACTGTCGCTTTTTACCTCCTATAACCTATTTGTTTCTATTTTGGATGTATAAACATAACACTTACATACTGTGATGTAAAAGTTTGAAGATTTTGAAATCAGATCGTTTTCTAGTTCTGTTTTAATTCTGTTGGATTCTCTTTTGAAGGAAGAACAACAGAAGTTGAGAATCACAGTTTGTCATTTCTATTTACTGAACACTCATTATACCAAGGTAAAAAAACAATTCTATCCACATTAGGATAAAAAAAGGAAGAAAGTCTTTTTGAAAGTGTGCCACCCATGTCGCCTCTGCTGCCCCAAGAGATAAAGGAAGCTTAAAGCAAAGACATTTGAAAATTTCACTCGAACGTTCTGCTCCTGAACTGCTCCATCGCTGCTGCTGCCGCCCTCTGGCAAGCAACACAAACAAGAGCCGGGAAACTGGAATAAAATATCCGAAAAAGGTCAAAAAACCTCAGAGAAAGAGAAACATTAGACCTGCCTGAGGTTTTGTAAAACGAGCATCAGAGACGCTTTCTGCACCACCTCCCATCTAGAGATAGGAGGAAAATGTCACAAATTTGCATTTTCCATTTAAGAAGGGAAAAAAAACAGTCCTAAAGGTGGCAGGAGCTAAACTCAGAAGAAAGTTACGGGACTTCTCCATTCACAGAAATATTGCCTTTGGTAAAAAATAGACTGGTCTCTAAAATAAACAAAATAAATAAAGTTAAAGGTACAGTACAGGTCATTATTATTTAAAAAAAAAACTAAAATACAATTATTGTACATATCGTACGCGATAATATCGCCAACATTTTTGAATATCGTGAACGATATTATACCCTGAAATATTGTGCCACATCAGCCATTTTTTTTAATACCTTGGTTAGGGGTGCGCCATATCATATCGTATGCAATAATAAAATTTAATTTTTCGTATTTTAATTTTGTTGCAGTAGTGTATTCTTGAAATATTTTTTTTTGCTTAAGTGTTTTGTCATATCGCCAAGAATATCATTATTGCAAAAATACCATGAAATATTGTGATATTATTTTAGGGCCATATCGCCCACCCCTAATACAGATTTTGTTAAATGAGTTTTTTTTTTTTAATCTATCTGCCTACCTACCGACTGACTGCCCAGGGCTAGGCGATATGGATCAAATCTAATATCTAGATGTTTTTTAGCTAAAAAAGGCTATATACAATATCTCTATTTTTATCGTCCCATAAGGAATAATTACAAATGATAACAAAAAAGGCATCTAATTTTATACAAGCACTTTTATTTACATTTATTAATATAGATAAATATGAGATATATATTCTAGAGATGGAACGATCAGTCGGCTATGTGTCTGTATCAAAAACTATTGTCTTGTTTTTGATCATGTTTAAAAAAATATTGATGATTCTTAAAAACTATATATCATCCATTCCTACTACCTGCCTACCTACCTACCTATATAACTACCTATGTGTTTTGTTTTGTTTTTTTGTTATATTTGAATATAGGGCCTATACACTGACATGCTAAATGTTGTGATTGAACAGTATTTAAGTTAATCACAATAAAAATTTACCTCAGGGAAACACTTGGAAACACTCACACATCAGATAAGTTGTGAGATGCCATCTTGTGAGTGTGGCTGAACACTGGAAAGTGTGCTAATGGCAAGGTAATGTAAATTATTGATGGAATAAGAATGGAGAGAGGCCAAAATACTAATCCTCATAAACAGTTTGTTGTAATAATGCACAAAAAAAAAAAAAATTCGATGAGTGGGTCCCTTGGCATAACCAGCAAGCTGATTGGCTCTGGATTTCTGGTACAGTTAGTGGCTGGCCTCCTCATTGATCATGTCTCTTGGTAATGATCATGAACAGTAACGTCTGGCTAGAAATGTCCATGCAAACAGACACTGACAGACTCTGGCAGAAACCACATCCACGTTTAATGCATGAGGCTTTACACAAATGTCCCGTAGGTTAGTGAAGTGCTCTTAAGCTTCCGTGGGACTAAATTCATGGGGGTGACTATTGTGCTTGAATAAATTGTGCTGGCAATGTTGAAATAGTATTTTGCATAATGCTATTCCATAAATTCTCCAAACATACTCAAAACATACCCAGTTGAATTCACTTAAACTGCTGAGTGGTCTCCTGGGACACGGTTAATTTAAAAAGCTCTGCTGTGTGTGTACATTTATATATAAGGAACCCAGTCTAAATGCATCAGCAAACACATAAAGAAGGCCTCGTCATTAAATAATTCAATCCCTCCTTCCCAAAGAGCCTAATGGAACCTTCCTTTTAAACATACTTCCCACTTTTTTTTAAACTAATCACCACAGGAACACAGGATGCTTTTTGCCTTTCCTGTCTTCAATCCAGACCAGGGGGACGGATTTAACTTCAAACCCGGCTCAGGGGAAGTCTAAACACTGCACCGTTTAGTTTGGCTCTTTCTTTTTCTTTTTTTTTTTGGCTGCCTCTTTCATTCCTATGGCATTTCGCTGAAGTCATTTCACTCCGTGTCCTGGTGCGTGTGTCCTTCCCCTCTCAATAGAGCCATCCAGCTCCTTTGAGCATGTCCGGGACACTCTGGGCCGTTCTTTTATGTACGTTAGGCTCCTTGTCTCTCTCAATGTCAGCTTGGCTTTCACAAAAGAACAAGGCCTGACGTCTTGGAGTTACATAAGTGGAGCCACACACTGAGTAATGCGTTTAGAAGGCTCTCCCGCATGTCCAAAATGCTCAGTAGGACCATTTAGCTAGAGTTGTTATGGAATTATTAATGTTGAGTGTGTGAAATCTGATCTCTGGTCAGTAGAGCTCTAGTAATGAAGATGGGTAAAGTCGATTAGATGTCAACGAAGACAGTTCTTTTGAAAAAGGTTGCTGCATTATCTATAGTAGTGTACCAGATCCACAAACTCAGGTCAGAGTTTTAAAATCACAGGTTAGATTTGTTGGATTAGTAGAAAGAAAAATGTGAGACAGTAATTGTAACTTTTAGATAAAGAGGATGTTTGTGGTACTGTTTAGTTTGTATTGGTGACTTATTTTGACACAGGCTGTACTTTTTTATTGTGTGATTTCTACATGGTATGTAAAGTCCTATCTGAACGGAATTAGTTTCTCAGGGGATCCTGGGGTAATTGTGATTTCGTCCTCTGAGAAAATTACAGGCTGAATTACTGTACCTACTGTTTTTCGCTGAACTTTGTGGTCATCCGATAATTTTAATGCCGTCCAGACACACATCTCTGAGTTTCGTTACCTCACGTTTAATAAAATAGCTATTTGTCCACTGCCACACATTGTAGTTACATTTGGGCGGGTGTTTCCAAGGAGATCCACATAAAAACACAACAGCAAGTGGAAATGGAGGAGCTACTGAACCAATTCTTTAGTCTAGTGGTTGTGAACTGTACGAATTGTTGTTTCGAAATTTGGCTTTGCCCCAAACCAAAATAAATGTCAATGTCTCTTCTCTGCTCCAGTGTCTATTAGAGCATTTTGACGCCTTTATTGTTTTTTGTGAGCAAAACCTGATATGATGTGACGATGTCATGTGACTGAGGGAGCCAAAAGACTGACTGGTCCTCCTGTTTTTTCAATTGCAGTCCGGATGCAAGTTTTATCACTAAGTAAAAGTGTGAAATATTTTTCACAGACATCCCCCTGAGAAACTAATCCTGTCCAGATAGGTCTTTAGTGACTTTGTGGCCTTTGTTTGTATTGTTGACTCTAATTAGCCTGGGATGTGTCGATGAAGTGGAGTAATTGTTCTGTTCTTTCATTCCATTTCACATTAAAAGTTGTTGTATTTGAAGCTTTGTCTGTTTTACACTCAGCCCATGTCCCGAATCGTCAGGGGTGATCCGGCCATGATCTGTTACACTACTAAATTATTTACTTTATTAAAAAAAAACGAGTGCAGTGCATTGCTCCATATGATCCATGTGGACATTTTGACAGATTGCAGTACACCACAGAAACTATAGGAAGCAATATGGCCTGATAACAAAATAGGCAGATTTGCATCCAATACATTTGGTTTAATGATTTATAGAAATGTTGTTATTGCAAAATTTAAGCCCTTCTTCTATTTTATCATGCTGTAAATACATATATATTATCCTTTCCCTTAAATTTCTTTTTATTATACATAAAAACAGTGGATTAACATTTTAATTTTTTTTTTTATTCAAACTGGTATACAGTCACAGTTATTAATTTTTTTGTTCTTAGATGTGCAGTGAGGGTCTTGTTTCTTTTCCAATGTAGAGCATTTCAGTCTATTAGTCTATTCAGGCTTAGCGTTAAAGATACTACATGGTAGCTAGAGCTGAGACTTTGACTGACATCCAGCAGCAACAGTAATTAAGGCAGGATATTAACAAGTAGCTAATTGAGTGTCTATCTATAGCTCGTATGCCATTTATCTTACTTTATTCATTTGTTGATCCCAAGATGCATTTTAAACAGATACAAATCCATTCGCTCAAACCATTTTTGGTGGTGGTCTATGATTCGTTCAAGACACTTTATAACAGTGTGAACACACACACACACACGTTTCTCTGAGACACATTTGACAACCAACCCTCCTCCCAGTGCAAATAAAACAGGGCATGGCGTCTTACGTATCTGATATTATATTATAACAATACGTGCCCAAGACAATTATCTACTACCTTTATAGCATCTGTGTAAATAAGCAAATAAGTTCTGGATTTATCATTTATCAGCAAAGAATTTGACAACCAGTATTCTTCACCTCAGGTTTACCCTGTTCATTAGATTAGCGCCACCACATTGAGTAATGAAGCAGTAATTTGGGGATTGTAACGTCAGATTGGGGAGCATGTCTTAGGGAGTTTAATACTCGTAGGTTTCAGTAAAATATTGATAGTTGACGCCACGCGTCGAAAATGTATCGCAATAACGATATTTTGTCTCACCTTTATTGTAAAGCATTTGTTTGAAATCTGATCCACATCCAATCCACCCATGTATAAACAAGGTCTATGATCAGCTACTTTTTGAGAAACTTTAAAGCTTGGTTTTATAATGCCAGAAATATTCCTGTATTGTAAAAAGTCAAAGAACCATTTTATCTACAGGTGAATATTTTTCAATTTTAATGGCTCTGTGTTAATATTTGTGTTAAATAATTGCCTTTACTAAGAAATCCCTGAAGAATATCTTTTTTTTAAAAGAGTGTAACTGATATCGTACATCATCTCTCATTGAATCTAATGCTTTATACTATAATATATTATAAGTCAGCAGTACATGTGCCCCCCATGCCCTCTTTGAAATTGCACCAATGCCTAGAGGTCATTACTAAGCCTCCACAAATGGTCTGCCCACGAGGAAATTAATGATGGGGATCCTAACGACTTGCCAGTTTCGATCACCCGCTTCGTTTGCAGCTTCAAAGACAGTGGACTTGAGCAGAAAAAAACATGACAAAACGGGAATATTGCTTTGAAAATAAAAATTTGTGGAAGCCAGACATGCGGCCCCTTCTTAAGGCCTAAAGAAGCACCAGGAGGCGGATGGGTGAAGCGAAGGGGTCATGACTGCCCCCCGCATCTTCATTGTCTTCAGTACAGGCCGGGAGCTGGACCCTGCTGTTCTGGCTTCCACTCTGCTTGTTCTTCCTGTGTGCATGCGTGTGTAGAGTTAGAAATTGCCACGTTTCCATGGAGGCCCTGTTGACTCCAGCAGAGATGCCTTTACTAAGGAGGAGAGCTGCTCAGGCTGCATAGTTTAATTGGGGATCAGCAAATAATTAATATAGAATCTCTTTACATTTATGAGATTTTAAAGCATACTAGTTAACTAACATTTGGTTATCAGCAGAGGTGGAAAAAGTACTGAAAAATTGTAATTGAGTAAAATTACCTTTACCTTTTACTTTGCTAAAATTCTACTCAAGTAAAAGTAAAAGTACCCATCTTAAAATCTACTTGAGTAAAAGTAAAAAAAAAAGTACTCAATATAAAATGTACTGTGAGTAAAATTTACATAGTTTCTTTTAATTATTTGATGTAAAAAAGTACAACAAATCATAAATTAAATCATTTTAAATGAACTATTATTCCACATAATAATTTGCACCTTTCAGGCAGTATCTGTGTTCAGACCACCGCATCAAACATTTTCAAGAACAAGTGGCATAGTATTCTATGATCCATTTCTATAATTTTTCTGTACAGTTAAAAAGTTATGGTCATTATCAGTTAGAACCTATTTAGCATATCAAGCCACATTTTTGCTTTTTGTTAAAGGTCTCATTCTATCATTTTTAAATTCATTTTTAAAATGTCTAGTTGTGTTCTCTAGTATGAGTGAATGCCATGTGAGCTGTTTTTGTGGGAAAAAAATGCTCAGGTGTTTCTATTTAGCCCTGCTTTAGATCACTGAATTAGAGGTCTCTGAAGATAGACACGTTTTGGTTCTTGCTCATGAATATTCATACATGCAAATATATATCACCTCTGATTGGCTAAGAGCACTGCAGCAGAGAACGCTGCCTCCCCCCCACAATCAGTTTTACAGCTCTAAAACTCAAAGGACAAAATGTTTTCAGAGATACAGCCTTAGTTTTAAAGATACAGCACTGAGTGCTAGATAACGTTAACCCTGTGCTCAAACTGTGCTCCCATAGTGTATATTTAAGGTCTCTGTAAAACGTGGAAACATCCAGAGATCTGATTAAGCCCACAGTTACTTACACACAAGATGCAAACGCTAACTAGCTCTGTAAACAGAAGCTGTAAGCTCCGCCTGTGGGCAGACCTGAGCTGAGGTGGGCGAGGCCATGAAGTCACTGGTTGACGTCGACATTTTACATCTCTCCGATCAACTCGTATTTCTGAGGATTTTCTTTTACACTGCAGACAATGGAGGTTGAGGAACAGTTTCATATGCAGCATGCATATACAACTCCAGAGAGACCTATAGTATTTCACAAAGAATAAGAAAAAGTGGATTTTAGTGGAAGGAGACCTTTAAAGGAGTTCGATAAAAACAACAAAATCATGTCTTAAATCCTTACACATTTTACACACCTTGATTAGCTAAAGTAACAAACATCTGGTTATCAGCTAGAGTCACTTATTTAGCCTAGTTAGCGATATAGTTAGCTGCACTGTATTTGTCTTCATCATCATCCACACTTTTGCCTTTTGTTAGAAACATTTTAGCAACAAAAAAATTAAATTATAAACTGTCAAACATTTACACACGTCCGAATATTTTGAGGAGCTAACATAAGCAACAGAATAAACTTGGCGATATAACTAGTTAGCAATGTCTTCTCGGCCTCATATTTGACTTTTATTAAATAAGTTCAGCTAAAAGGAGGTTGTTTTTTTGTGAAACTATTCCTTATCCAGTTCATGGGTTTGCAGCTGGAGCTTCATACTGGTTGAGCAACTAGCATTACAGCAGAAACCCACATGTTTATTAATGGCAGATTAGGAGCAGAGTAATCAGGTCATTCAGCAGAACCAAAAGGTTTTGCACTGCTGCCTCCAAAGGCATCAGACGTGCTTTCCTTCTTCAGGAGAGCGGAGCTGTAGCTCAATAGGATTACAGTCAGAGTCTGGAGGAATGCAGGTTATGATTAGGTCTATGAAGCATCACATAACCAGCTTAGGATGGATTTGTTTTGAGGAGCTGCAGTGAAGACAGGAGAGACCTATTCAATCACAGCACAGTTTCAGTGCAGCGGTCAAGGTCTGCTAAAGGTTAGGGGTTGCATTGAGATTCTATCTACTAGATTTTGGAGTGTTTTTATAAGGAATTGATTGATTTGTTCATTTAGCAACAAGAGCAATATGCAGACCATAGCTTATCAATTTATCAACTCACTAACTCATCCCAGAAATATTGGATTGAGTACCATCATTCCAGAGAACACAGTTCCTCTGCTGCACAGTTCAATGCTGGTGAGCTTTATACCCTGCCTGTACAGGCCATATGAGTAACGGAATGATAAATGCATTCATTTAAAAAGGGTTGCCACTAAATATGTGACCGTTCATTCATGTTCTTTGAAGATTAAAACATCTTTGAGTGTGTTTTTGTGTTTGTGTCTGTAGGAGTGACGCACAGTGAAGGTATTGATGATCTATGCATTAATAGGATTTGCCCTGATTTGAGAACTTGCGTTCTTATGAGGATTTTCTGTGTGTGTGTGTGTGTGTGTGTGTGTGTGGGTGTTAGATGGAGACAGAGTCTGCAGGGCACATGTTTGGACTCTGCAGTCTTATGACATTCTCTAAAATTGGAAGTGTGATATCTGCAGCTGGTTTATATCCATACTTCATTGCTCAGGCTCGCTTTGCTCCAAAACTGCCAGATTGCAGCAAACGATGAGAAGGTGAACATATGTTTTAAAGGGGTAGTTAAGCAAAATACAACATAGTGTATACACACAGTTTTTACACAGTCTTTTGTTCCAGTACAGTCGATGTAGTTAAATAGCCAGACAATAGGGGTGTGACAATATTTCTTGTCAAGCTTAAACCTGTCTCGCTTGGAAAAAAAGTGTGGACTTTTTAAGAGGGATCTGGCAACACAGTAGCGATAGCAGTGAGTGTGGAGGCTGAGCAGCGAGAGCAGCTCTCAGCAGAAGAGGAAAATTAGTGCATTTGCATAGAAGATGCTTCTGCTACTTTTAAGTTGAATGTCTGGCTGCATTTTGGCTCCAGTGGAAACAATAAACGGTAACAGAGTGACCAACAAGACACAAACCCTATGTAAATACTGTAAGTAAATCCTACACATGACTGTTTCATAGGCAGTTGTACTAATCCCTTAGCTCTGTACTGTATTACTGTATTACTGTTTGCACTTCAAGCATAGGCTTAATATGACTGGTTATGGTTATGCATAGTTAAATTACAAGTGATTTAGGGAAAAAAAGACACAAACCATAGTCTTAATATGACTGGTTGTGGTTTGCACTATATAAGACCTAGAAACATTTTATTTTTAATTTTTATTCTTATTCTTATTTCTTATAGAATCAGTGTGTGAGAGAAACCAGTCTGTTAAGTTTGCGTTATATGATTTTGTCAAATAAAACCCTAGTTTTCAATTTTGACAATTTTAGTTTAAAATCTCGTCTCGTCTTGTTCTCGTGAACCCAGTATCGTGTCTCGTCTCGTCTCGTCTCGTCTCGTCTCGTCTCGTGATATTAGTGTCTTGTCACACCCCTGCCAGACAAAGTTTGCTTTTTTTATTTTTGTCAGTGGAGCTAATGGAAGTCTAGGACTAGTTATTAGTGTTTTTATACAGTTTATACAGTTTTGCTAAAATAAGATTGAAACAATCTTATTGAACAATATTGCAATATTCCCTTGCTTGCATTATTGCAATAAATTGCTATATATTGAGTTGTTACCCCTGTGTTGTGATATGTTTTGTATACTATATGTTTGTATATAGTTTTTGCAAATATACAGCCCAACCTCTAGGCCTTCTTTTTTCAGGGTGAATGTGATGAATCCTGTGGGTCTCTGTGGGATGGATTCATAGATGAATGAAGTGAGAAAATGGATAGATACGTACTAGATGAGTAAATGGATGGATGGATGGATGGATTTATGTATCTTTGGTTGGTTGGACAAATAATATGTATTCATGAATGGATGAATAGATAGTTGGATGGATATACTGATGGATGGGAGGAGGAATTTACAGGAGTTTGTATACAGATGGTTGGATATGGATGGGTTATTATACTGATGGATGGAAGGGTGGTTGGATATCTACACTGATGGATGAATGGATGATGGTGAGATATCTGGAAAGATGGGCATACTGATGGATGGAAGGATGGATGACTGATGACTACCAGTGGATAGATGCATTATCCTTTTGGTAATACTTATATAGAGGGACTAGTCATGCCCTCTCTGTCTCAATGTCAGCAGTGGGTGCAAAAGGAGTGTCCATAAACACTTGGACATATAGTGTTTTGTTGTATTTTTTTATATTTGGAAGTGTAGAAAGTCTCAGAATGTGTTTGTGCTTGTTTACGTGTGTGTGTGTGTTGAACTGTGTGCTTCTGAAAGCTGAGCTGTATTCTTTCCCCAACTTTTATAATGGCCCCCATTGGGAGAAAACACAGCCTGCTCTCTGCAGGGCATCTGATTTTAAATACAGCGCACCAGAAGTGAAGGAAGGATTGAGGAAGATGCCAATTTAATTTCTGTTAGTGCATCAAAGCACACACACACACACACACACAAACACACACAACCTTCCTAATTTGTCTGAATGGTTGCGGCAGCCCTGTCCTCTCTCTATTCCACACATGCACTCGCTTTGCATTCACCTACTAGGCTGACATACGACCGGCTCTGGCCTGGCATTAGTTTTCCTGTTTGTGTCTATTTGGGTGTTTGTGTTTGGAGTCTTGCCGCGTACCACTGATTAGGCAAATGTGAGATTTACGGTTGTAGAGAGGGAGGGTTTTTCCCCTTTTCTTCGGCTTGTAAATCAGCGAGGCAGGTGAAGGCAAGAGGAGGCAGGAGGCCAGATTAGCAGCCGCCGAAGCACTCTTTCACAACAAACTACAGAGATCTGTAGTCTGATTAAGATTCTGAGTCTCAATTCTTGGGTGTGACTATAGATTTACCACAGGGTTCCATATAAGGGCCGTTTTATATCATTACCTTTTATACACATTCCAAAAAAAACATTAAAATTATTAGACTAAAGTAGTGCAAAGCACAAGATCAGAATTAGGAATAAGGAGAAACACACTCATTGACAAAAAGCACCACTAATGAGCTGCAGGAGAGTAGAAGAATCTGTTTTTTACCGTGCAATTGAATAGAGGAGGCTCAACAACAATATGACAATGAGCAGACCAAGGAAGTGGTGAAATCTGTTGGAGATATCCTGGGAATCCCTTGCTGTGTGTGGATGAGCACTATCCTGCTGGAACATGCCAAGTTGTAAGCCCTACCATGAGTGGCAACACTTCTGTCCACAGGATATGATGCATATATTGCTGAGCTTTAAGTGCCCCTCATTTCAATGCTCAAGGTTGACCGAATGTCATGTGTGATGGCTCCTCAAATCATCACATAAGCTTTTGGGGGCAGGGAGTCACTCCAAAACAAATAGAATCTGGATTGGTTGGTAAAGACAACACTGTTCCAGTCTGTTGCAGTTCTGGTTTATAGTTCCCAACACCACAAAGACAAAAATGGCTGACTGACAAGCGGCCTAGATGGTGTTCAATTAATTAAAAAGACCATCCTGCCTCTCTTTCAATGATGTGCCCCCTCTATAAGTCTGTCAAATGGGCAGAATGTCTTAAGTGCATCGTAGAAGTCAGTCTAGCAGATCTCTCACCAAGAGGTATTTGCAGTTCTAGAATTTCTGGAAATGCTAATCTTAATTTTCTGCTTGAGTCAGTTTCTGGTCACTCAGATCTTCAGATCTTCCACATCCCTAACATTCCTGCTGAGCTTTCGCTGAGGAGTGTCTGTAGAGCAGCTGTGTAACTGAAGACAGGTTGCTGAGCCTTAAGAAAATGACTGGAAGTAATGAATGTTCCTGTCTGTAAGTTCTCAAGCTTCTCTTCAGTAATTTTTCTCTCTCACTGCTTGCAGTTTGTGGATGAGCATTATCCTGCTGGAACATGCAATTGGAAGTTAGAAGCCCTGCCATGAGTGGCAACACATGAGGCCATAGGATGTGCTGTATACATATTGTTTTTGGCTTAAGTCCCCCTTGTTTCAATTCTATAGGTGATCTACTGGTGAATGTGATGTGCTGGAGACCCATCACACCAGCTGTTTGGAGGCATAGAGTCCCTCCACAGCAAAGGCATGGTTGAAGCACAGGGATCCGAAACAGAATCTGGATTTGTCGGCAAAGACAACACGATTCCAGCGTGTAGCAGTTCTGGTTTGTCTTTCATGGCATCACTGAAAGAAGATGACAATAGCTGACAGAGCGAACGTCTTGCTTCCATCATTCCAATGAATCACCCACTCTCAGAGTCTGTCAAATGGGCAGAATGTCTTCAAGTGCATCATAGAGGCATGTCTAGCAATCAAAAATCTCGCACCAAGAAGTATTTCTGTAACTGCTGATCTTATGGGATTTTCAACACAGCAGCTCTGCATCTTATGGGGAGCAATCATTGCAATGTGTGGCCCACTTTCTGAGATGATTCTTGGCTTGTTTGACTCTTTTTGGATCGGGACGAGTTTTGGCTTAGTGAGAAAGTGATTAACACTTCACAACCAACTCCCAATCAGCAATCATATGGTCACAAGAAAATCAAACCTGTTTGAAATCCTGGTGTCCCCTTGTGAGGGTATCACACTGTTGAAGCAGCGTTGGCCTGAATGTTGGTGCAAACAAGCTAAAAAAAAAAAAAAGCAGGAGTGTTAAAAGTTCTAGCTGTTGTTGCTGCTTACCTCCAGTTTGTGCTGAGAGATTTTCACGATTAATTTGGTTAATTCAGATTACAGCTTTAATGTGATTTTTAAAATGTAGTAATCGCAATTTTACATACAGACATTTTATCTTTTTAATCGAAAATATCTGAAAACGCTACTCATTTCTGAAGTGTTTCTGTCTTATCTTAATTGCCGGCACCTCCCACAGACCACGCTTGCATATTTACTTACAATTCCTCCGAAACCTGAGCTTGTACCAAAAAAAAAAAAGGTTCAGCACTGTTCTAGCACTTTCGACACAAACACTCGGTATGATAAAGCATATACTTAGCTAGAAATAAATCCTACAGTTTCTAAAAACTGCAACGTCATCGTCATAATTGTTCTCTCACAGTTTCTTCTTTGATTCATTTAGTTCGTCTTTTTTTTTCTCAATTCTCAGTGAGAGTTTTTCCTCTGCTGTGCAGATATGAGGTCAGCACATGATATGAACGCATGGGCTTGTAAACAATGTTTTGAATCATTGATTTACTTAATGAGTCGACTCAACCTAAAGTGTCTAGACACCAAACACCATTTTTTACAGGTAAACCTAGTTTTTAACCCTTTCTTTGTCAACTGTAGTTAGATTTTTAGTAGGGGAGGGGGGGGGGGGGTAATCGATTATAATCGAAAATCTGATTCTTTTTTTTTTTTTTTTTTGTAAAACAATTGAAGATTTTTTTTTTTTTTTTTGGCCATAATTGCCCAGCACTACCTCCAGTTCTTGCTGTAGTTAACTGCTCACATCTTTGCACAAATTGCCAAGGCAGTGTTTCTTTTTTTTTTTTTTTTTTTTTTGAGCATTCTCTCATTTCAGTTGAGCGTCTCCCCACTTCCGGGTTCTTCTACTTCTTTTTATTATTCTTCTTTCTATGTTGCAGTTTCAGATACAAGAAGTTGGAAGTGTTGTGTTATAGGAATACACTGTGTGCAGTCAAGTCGCATCAGAGCATCAGGCCATATAGTGCGAGAACTAGAATTATGAGCTGCTAACTTTAAACCCTGAGATGTCGTTGTACAGTTTAAGCTGGAGCCGAGTAAAACGATTGAATTTATCGTACAGTGTATGCCCAGCTCTAGGGTCAGTCTCTGGTCACTCAGCTCTTCAGATCTTCCAAATCGGTAACATTCCTGCTGAGCTCTCACTGTGGAGTGTCTGTAGAGCAGCTGTGTAACTGAAGACAGGTCGCTAAGCCTCGAGATGATGACTGGAAATAATGTGAGTTCCTGTCTGCACCTTCTTAAGGTTCTCTCCAGTTATCTTACGCACGCACTGCTTTTCTTTCCTCCTTGTTCTTTCCCTTCTTTCTCCATCTATCACTTTCTCTTTCTCCTATTTCTTTTTTTTCTCTCAGTTTCACACACACACAGTCACACTTTCCGGAGTCAGACTGAATGTGAAAGTCCAGCACAGAGCCAGAGTGTGTGAGCTTGTGAAGGGGCTTTGTTCCGAGTCCAGAACCCGCAGTGTGAAAAGCCGCCTTCAAAACACAATTGGAACGAGGTTCCTGCCTCAGTCCCTGCAGCGCTGTGAGACTGAGCCATGGTGGAGGAGAAGAGAGAGAGGTGGAATTGGATGTTAAGAAGTGAACTGGACGCGGTCAGATGTCTCCCTGCTGCTCCGGCTCATTAAAGATCTGTTTCATTTCTGAAATATCTTGTTTTCAATGCGTTTCTTCTGCTCCTTTTTCAAACTAATTTCTTACTGAAGGCTTTCTCAGATGTTCTGGAGATGTTTGGAGTGCTTTGACTAATTGGAGCATTCGTGTAAATTAGGAATGATTGGCTTAGTGTAATTTGGACAATTAGATTTTGGAGGGTGTTCGTTTTGGTCACAGCAAAAGAATTGCAGCATTGATAGCATTCTGACACACACACACACACACACAAATTCTGTCAGGTGCTTTCAGTTTTACTTAGAGGCACACATAATGTGTACACTATGTGTCCAAATGTTTGTGGACAGCTCTTCTATGTAGGACTGAGTATCACCTCTGATTTTCCTTCTTTTTATAATTCTGATTCAAAGGCTGCATATTTTATTTCTAAGTACAGTTTAGGGTTGTGCCGATGGACGATATCATTTATGACCCAACATCGCGATGGATGGTAACCATCGCGATGCAACGCCCTCTTTTTTGTTTTTCCAGAAACATGCACATGCACGCGTGCGGCATTGCGATTTAACAAAAAAAAAAAAAAAAAGTTTTAATAAATAAGGTCCTATCAAGTGAAGTAAAATATATGGTATTAAAAGGTATTAAATTCACATATTTATATCAAGAGAAATCAGAAATCAGGCAAAATGCACCGCGCTGCGCTCTCTCTCTCTCCCCCCCCTCCCTCCCTCCCTTCGCAGCGTAGAGCAGAATTCAGAGCGAGGCTAAAAATAATATAAAAACTCAAACGCCAAGGATATCATGTCCATCGCGATGTTTCACTGTAAACATCGTCATCTGCCAATTAAGGAGACATCGCCCAACCCTAGTACAGTTGCAGGTACAGTTGCAGGTTTTCTTATATTAATATTAAAAATATGTGATATTTAAATGGAAGTAATTGTTGTAATTTTATAAGAAGCAGAACTCATTGGGCAAAACAAAACAGTTTTGGCAGACAGCCGTTGGCTGCTGAGTAAAGCCGGCTGCTGGCATGGTCGTGATGCTAACAGTGTGGGAGCGATGCTAATTGCACCAGTTGCTGACACAGATGTGCCATATATATACATATACAACTTGTCTAGTCCTAGTAGAGCAGTAGATCTATGGCACGGCACTATGCAGTGTGATTGACTGTGTTCTCTGAAATGATGGTGCCCAGGAGTTGGGGGTGAGATGGAGTGGTGATCATCCAACATCCTCTCAACATCATCTGAATTTTAAAAACTAACACTCCCCTATCACATCTAATGCTACTCACTAGCACACCCAGATCACGTCAAACATTCATGACCCTCACCCAGATATCAGCGCAAACGTAGGTGAAAACCCCAGCAGGAGCTCACTCGTCTGTTACTAGGAGACTCCTCATTAGATACAGCAGAGTGTCTGTGTTCGTGTGAGTTCATATCAGTTCAGTTAAGGTTTTAAGTGTGGAGCCGTGTACTGGCAAGAACCTGGTGATACTATACGAATCATGATATTGGGGTTACAATTTGATATATTGAAATCTGTCTTTATATCCCCTTAAATGTCACCTTAAATGCACTAAATTAGCAGTGTCAAAGCACGCTGTAACTGTGGAGAAGATACTTTTTTTCCTCACTCGGGTTTACTAGAGCCTGCAACAGTGGAGTACATTACATTAACAGTAACAGAAAATCAATCCAAACTATTTTTTTAGATTAATATCAGAGCCGTTTTTTAAATGTTTTTTCTTAAAATTAAGCTTTGTGGAAGTGTGTGAGAAGTATACGTTTACAAAACATGCCCCTGAACATCTCTGAACAAAACCTGTTACTGACATTAAAGCTCCACTAGGTAGGATTCAGATTTTGTGCTCGCGGGCTCCCCCTACAGTTGTAGAGTGTAATAAATGTTTCAGGCAGATTAGTTTCTCTTTCTCGTTTTCTGTCTTTCACAGACATATTCGGTCTGTTTCCAGCTTCTGCCAGAGTGTCTGTATGTTAGTTTGTAAAGGATGAACCAGTAGTCCTTGTAGAACTGTTAGAACTAAAGGTCGGAAAGCAGGTCGCAGTTATCGCAAGCGTTGGTCGCGGCCGCCTCGGAAAACTTACAGAGTCTGGTTTGAGCTCAGGAGCTCCGGCACAGACACAGAGCACCGCTATTCCTCCTATTACACCTCAATGCAGCGCTGCAGTGAGTTTCAAGCTGTAATTTTACTTCTTTAAAAAGATCAAAAATCAAGAAAATCCTACCTAGTGCTGCTTTAAAAAGAAATCGGAATTACAAGGTATATTGTAAATCTATGGCTTCTGAGACACATTTTTAAGATTGAGTCTAATACACTAAACATTGTACACATCTGTTTGAATCCCACTGGGCCTGATGCTAGATTCTGCTCAGTGTGAAGATTACAGATGAGGGCGTGTGAGAGTGTGTCAGCAGAGGTGTCGAGGGAGAATCTCTTAGTCACTCTGTATTAATCCAGCAGAAGTGTCTTTTGAAACGTACTAATCTGTGGTAAGAGATTTTCTATTTCTGTTTCTCTATTTTTCGCTTAAAGGCTGCATTATGCCAGTAACTAGATGCCGGTTTTCTGACAAGTCTATTATCAACAATTAGTGAATTATCTATCTAAAAAAAAAAAAAAAACAGTATGGCCATTATTTCCTGCCATTAATTGCTTTTCAGATCAAGACATGTTTGTGTATCCTAGAATGCCTGGAATATATCATATAGCATGTGTAACTGTCTCATATAAATGTATTATATAGCTGAATAAAGGTACATCAAACAATCAAAAAACAAGAAAAAGTTTGCTCTAGGGTTGTACGAGACATTCACTTCTTACAGCATATGTTACTGACTGATGTTTAGTATTGCAAGCTGCCATCAGTTCACTGCATTCATGCTGAGAAGAAAGAGCAGATCACTATAGGGTTTTGTGTGTGATGTATAACTCAGGCGGTGGCTTTTTATACTGTTCATTTCGAAATCTGATTAATATCATATAGACTGAAATTAAGAAATACATTGTGGTGTACATTTTGGCCATATCGTCTTACACTAGCTTATACTGTCTACAAAAGATAAACAAAAAGGTTAAACAAATTTGCATTTTCCACACCAGCATAACTTTTTTTGACATGGGGTTGGAATGTTTTTTTATGTGGTACACAGCAGCCCTCAACTGTGAAGCATGGGGGTGGTAGCATTGTGTTGTGAGGGGATTCTCTTTTTCTTAGGGATCTTGTTAAAATTGAAGGACAGCAACCAGTCTAAAAAAAAAACTTGGGTCCTGCAGATCTGCCAAGAGTGAAAATCATTCCTGAACAGTGAGCAAAGTTTTTAGAGACACCCCAAGAAACTTAAAGCTGCTGCAGAAAAATGTGGTTCAGCCACACCCTAGGCTTTTGGCATTAAATACTTATTACACATTGCATTTTTAGAGGATATATTTTTAATATTTTTTAATAAAATTGCCTTTGCAAATGCACTTTAAGACCTGCTGTGCTGACATAAAGCCCTGTCTGGAACAATCTGTGTGTCGTTTGTAATCAAGACAAATCAGATAACTTCTGAAACATTTTCGCAATGCACTTTTTGTTGTTTTTAGTGGGAAGGTAGCGGGTAGGTGTGCCGCTGCGAGCGGGTTTTAGCCTGTCCTAAAGCTGCATGGCGGGGTTAGCCAGCGGGCAAGCTCCAGGCGAGGTTTAGAGCCGCTTGCGCTTCTGGAAGCTTCCATCCTCAGCAGGAAGAGCAACGCCGCTGGCAAGTGGAGGAACAAACAGAAGGGAATTCAGCAGGAAGGGGGATTGTTTTTGAACTTTTTCCATCTGAAGTACAAGTAAGAACTTGGACCAAAAGGAGCCCTTCTAGCCAGAGAGGCTGAAATGTGGAGAAAAAAAAGAAAGTGCAAAGCTGTGGTGGATTAGGGGCACTGAAACCCATTCCTCACACTGATGCTGCATTAAGGACTTGAATATCAATATGGACTGGGCAGAATAAGGTGACCTTAAGAATCGTGTCCCAAAGTTGTCAGCTTATCAAGTAGAGAAACACTGGTGTCTTCCACGCTACCTTATGGCTGACATCCCAAGTTGCAAAAGTTGATTTCAGGGAGGTAATTTTTTTTTTTTTATTAAATTTAGAGTACTCAGAGGTGAAAGAGTTATATTTTTTCTTTTTGGAAGGCCCTGCCTCTGCTTTCCCTGCCTCCGCCATGATCTGCTTTCTCTCACTCACTGAACAATTCCCGTCCGGGAGGGGGGAATTGTTGGCTCCATTCAAAGTTACTCCCACGGCATTAACACACTGCTAATTGGCTTCATTCAGCATCGCTACTGCGTTGTTAGCATGCTAGTTATGGACCTCGCCCTACATCTCTACTATATCCTTAACATGTTCCGGCTAGCAAATCTGCAAATACCAACGTCAATAAGATGTTCCACTGAACAGTTCTGTGGCTCCTAAGTATGGTTAACTGTCTATGCTGAGAAAACTGAGCTAATACATTTTTTGTTATGGCTTTTTCACACGTTTACTGGTGCGCTTTCTCCAATGGTCGGGCATGCTTGGTGTGAAAGCTGCTTTCGAGCTCTTGAAATCGGTGTTGTGGAGTTAGCTTAATTCCGTGGGTTAATAGCATAGGTACTCATCTCACGCTGCCCTGTACCATATTTTTATAAAGCTATATAAACTATAAAGCTGTATAAACGACTATAAAGCTCACCGGATTTTATAAGACGCACCATCAATGAACGTCTATTTTCTGGTCTATTTTTATACATAAGGTGCACCAGATTATAAGGCGCATTATGCGACACTTAACAAGGATGCCTACATCGAAGTGAGCAAGGGTGTCGCCATGTTTCCCTTCTAATGGGGGAAGTGCATAAGTAAACAAAACTGTAATTCTAAAAACTGTAAATCAAATGAGCGCTGTCTGTTAATCTACACAGATTTCTCACCTGAAAAACTGTTTATTTGGGTGAGTAAAGCACTTCCGTTTATTTACAGTAAGCTTAGAATTCCGGTACTTTGTCCAAGGGAGAGCACTAGCCGTGGTTAGCATCATAGCCAGCCCCGGTTAGCAGTGCTAGCCAGCCCCGGTTAGCAGCATAGCTAGCTGCAGGTAGCAGTGCTACCCAGCCACAGTTAGCAGCATAGCTAGTTGCAGTTAGCAGTGCTACCCAGCCACAGTTAGCAGCATAGCTAGTTGCAGTTAGCAGTGCTACCCAGCCACAGTTAGCAGCATAGCTAGTTGCAGTTAGCAGTGCTACCAAGCCCCAGTTAGCAGCATAGCTAGTTGCAGTAAGCAGTGCTACCCAGCCCCGGTTAGCAGCATAGCTAGTTGCAGTTAGCAGTGCTAGCCAGCCCCAGTTAGCAGCATAGCCAGCCGCAGTAAGCAGTTATCCTCTGTAGATTTACTGCTCATTACAACCTGATGGGTAGAATTGAAAATAAGGCGCACTGGATTAAAAGGCGCACTGATGCATTTTGGGAAAATTAAAGGATTTTAAGTGCACCTTACAGTAAAAAAAAAATGCGTTATAGCCATGTTCCTGTACACAAATGGCAGCTGGTTTGGAGGAGTTTCACAGTGGAACACCATGCACACCAAAAGCACTGTTCCTCGCCGCTCATTTTTTTTTTTTATTCAGCACAAAAGGAACAGTGAAACCCCAGGTTTTCCCTTTTTTTTTTTTTCTGTAAGCAAATTTAGTGTTAGTTGCTGAGGCTAATTATATTTTTAGTTATGTTAGCCACAAAGCATGTCTCTGCTGAGTGTCTATTGTGTTGAGATAAGGGAAAAGTTGTGTAGCTTGATTTATTACTGAGCTATGGCATTAAGATTCTTCCTAGCCTTCCTCCCTGTGCCGGCTGACTCACTGGGCTAGTTGGCCACTGGTGGGTCTGTTTGTTTCTGGCGGCGTGTGCTGGTTGTGATGACTCACAGAGTAAAATAGAGGCTGGAGAAGTGGCAGCCATTTCTGTTTCCTTCTTTCACTTCCAGCATGAGTCAGAGAAACTCTGGGGATGTAAAGAGGAATGGAGCAGCTTCTGAGTTCAACACCACTGCTTCGACGTTATGATGCGTTCTTTTAGAGCATCACGATGGCCTGAATAAACTTGATGATTAGTCAGTAAAAATGGATTGTAATGCAACTTTTCAATGAAGCAGTAAATAACAATTTAAATTTAATGTGCCATTACTTTTGCATACAGCATTTAATTGCCCTTCCTACTGTAAAAACTAAAACTAAAAATTCATACTTGATTCACTCTGCAGATTCATACTAAAGTAATAGAATAAAATCTGCTCTCTACAGCATCTATGGTGAGACTTGTTCAAAAACACAATACACTGCATATTAACACCAGATTATAATTAAATCACTCCACAATTATTGCTTTCATACTACTTAAAAAAAAAAAAAAAAAAAAAAAACTATGCAGTGTTAAAGCTTGAATCCAGTATGAATTCACTGCAAATTCATACCAAAGTCAAAATAATATCACTCAACAATTTGTACTGACACTTTATTACTGTAAAACTGCGTACACTGCAAATTCATACTGGATTAAAATTTAATTCACTCCACAGTTATTAATGCCAAAGACAAATTTATATTGGGTCAAAATTAAATTCACTTAACTACAATTATTGCTGTAAAAATACACACACTACAAATTCATACTGGATTAAATTAAATTCACTCTATGACCATTACTGTCAGACTGTTAAATTCTCAATACTGGATTAAAATCAATTCGGTCCAACACTTATTAATTAATTATACAGCAGATTTTTACCAAAAATTAAATTAAAATTAAAATGACTCTGCTGTCATATTTGACGTATTTGGTTGAATAGTATCCACACTGTATATTCGTACTGGATTCAAATTAAATTACTCCATAGCTGTTACTGTCAGCCTGTGAAAACTGCACACTGCAAATTCAAACTGGATGAAAAGCACTTTAATCATTTTAATCCATATTTTTCTTTGCATTGTGCTTCAATTCTGGTTGCTGAGCAGACATGCATAACTCAAATATTTTAGAGTTACTAATATTTGTAAAAAACATGCAGATTCAGAGTATATTAAAATCACATTCAGACAGTAAAAAAAATACGTATTCCATATTCATACTGAAATGTTCTGCACTATGACTGCAAAATGTTTTATTAAACCTTCATCACAGCATAGCCTGTAGATGCTACACCCGCTCTGCTTGGGCACCACCTCTGTCTGAAAATGATTTTTAATTTTTTTTAATATTGTGCAGGCAGATCAAATCTGATCAGTATCTGGTTACAGGATCAGTGTAATGAAAAGACACAGCGTGAAGATGCTGTTTGATGATTGGTTAATAATCTGCTTACCACAGCTGGAACACTGAGATCAGATATTAATGCCAAGGTTAAGCAAAGCCTCACTCATATTGCTCTCTCTCTCTTTCCTTTATTCTTTTAGTCTTTGCTTTCACTCGTATCCTTTCCTCTCTCCATCTCTTGCTTCCCTTTCTCTCTCTTGTTCTCATCCCCACTGAAACCCAACTCCCTTGTTCACCTTCAGAATCTCTAGGAAGCGGCTTCTAGGAACCTGCAGACTAAGCCATTCTGACTCTCATCAGATTTCAAAACGCACCAGGCCGGTTTGTCAGGCTGAAGAAATCTCTTTCTCTCTCTTTATCTCTCGCTTTATCTCTCTTTCTCTTTCCCTCAGTGTAAAGTGAGAATTTGTTTGGACTTTGCCCAGCAGAAAGAGTCTGCAGGAGTTCTGAACAAATAACATACAAGATTTGCCACACAGCCAACTTTTCCAGGTGTTTAGTATCTGGTGTCAAGCTTTTTTTCTGATAAGGGATAACATGCACACAATACAGCTCTGGAAAAAAATAAGAGACCACTTCAGTTTCTGAATCAGTTTTTTTAATTTTGCTATTTATAGGTATACGTTTGAGTAAAATGAACATTGTTGTTTTATTCTATAAACTATGGACAAAATTTCTTCCAAATTCCAAATAAAAATATTGTCATTTAGAGCATTTATTTGCAGAAAATGAGAAAGGGCTGAAATAACAAAAAGATGCAGAGCTTTCAGACCTCAAATGATGCAAAGAAAACAAGTTCATATTCATAAATATTAGTTTTAAGAGTTCATAAATTGATATTTGGTGGAATAACCCTGATTTCTTATTACAGTTTTCATGCATCTTGGCATGTTCTCCTCCACCAGTCTTACACACTGCTTTTGGATAACTTTTGGATATGCCACTCCTGGTGCAAAAATTAAAGCAGTTCAGCTTGGTTTGATGGCTTGTGATCATCCATCTTCCTCTTGATTATATTCCAGAGGTTTTCAATTTGGTAAAATCAAAGGAACTCATTATTTTTAGGTGGTCTCTTGTTTTTTTTCCAGGCCTGTATGTTTAAAGGTTTGTGGACACCCCTTTTAATGAATGAATTCATTTAAATTTTACACACTTTACAGTGCACCGATTATATATCAAAGATATAATCTCTGGGCCAGATGATTTAAACATGAAGCTATTGGCACCATACTTTCCCTCCATTGAGCCGAGTTGTGCTCCATTCAGTACTTTTGGTGTGAGTTTGCTGCTTAGTGCAAATAAATCCTCATATCAGTGCTTCTATATATCTAGTAGAAAGTCTTTCCTGGACGGTCAAGACATTTTTAATACATTTAATTTTAGAAGAAACAATAAATAAGCAGGTGTCCCAATGCTTTTGTTCATGTAGTGTTGTTGCCATGGTAACAGCCTCCAGTGGATTGTAAGAACTAATTTAAAACCAGTTTAAAAACAACTGTTGTTCTTTTATTGATTGGTTTCGGGCAAACCATAAACAGCTTCAGATTTGGGGCCTCAGGCTGTAAAGTATGTGTGATGTTTTTTCAAATGTAAAAAAAAAGATGCTAGCACTGCATACACTGTAGCACAAGGGACTGTCTGCAAATTGCCAGAATAATAGTCAGTAATTATAGACTGTAAAATACACACATTTTTAGAGGAGAAACCCAAAATGTTCTCTCATTGAAATAAATAGGTATGAGCAGAGCTACACATCATACCAAAATTAGCCAGTAGAGGCACTAGACCTTCGATAGCTTAACATTTGGGAGTTGTTGCCATATCTGCTTTCCATGCTTATTTATGGTCATTAATTAATATTAATGATAGTGGTGGTAGTAGTAGGATTTAGTTAGTAATAAATCATTAGTTTAGATTATTTAGTTAGTCATGTAAATATCATACTTAGATTTTTTTCGATTGGATTAGCGTCTAAAAACCTGCATTTTATATCCTTAATTGTATTTCTCAGCCAAGTATACTCTTAACCTGCATATAATTGGATTTCTCAGTCTTTGCATGCGTGTAAACAGACAGTACTACTGGAAATAAGTGAACAGCACTTTACACAACATCCACAAGACAATGACGAAACAATTTATAAGTGAGGCAGAAACTGAAGGATTTAAAAATCTGATAATTGGCCTACTCATGTAAACTCTTGGGTTTTCCCATTATCTAATTACCCAATGCATTGATCAGATAACTAATAAACTGATGTTTTACAGTAATTAGATTGTCAAGTGCATGGAAACGCACTCAATGTTTTTGGTAACATCAGTATAGTTCAGTATAGAGAAATTAATGATGACACTTTATTTTTTACTTTTGGCACTTTTTAGATGATCCCTAACTCTTGGAGTTAAATCATGGTCTCC
Organism: Astyanax mexicanus; assembly: GCF_023375975.1. Taxonomy (NCBI): domain Eukaryota; kingdom Metazoa; phylum Chordata; class Actinopteri; order Characiformes; family Acestrorhamphidae; genus Astyanax; species Astyanax mexicanus. The sequence goes on from NC_064411.1 coordinate 41,907,817, forward strand.
AACCCTGCTGCTAGAGAGCCAATTTCCAGCAGACTTTAGCTGCAGTGCTAATCAATCCCAGCTGATCCATGTAATTACTACCGTCAGGAGTGCTTGATTAGCTTAGGTTTGAGTTGGAGATGAACCCTGCAGGACATTCGCTCTCCTGAAATGGAGTTGGAGAGCATTGTGCTGCATATATAACAGTCCCCACACTCTCTTTCTTCTATTCTCTTCTATTCTACATGTACATGCCATGTATCATATAACAGGATCTATTATCGCGTCCTGTGAATCTTGCTTGATGTTCAATGGTAATGGCCTGAGAAGTGGGGGGCAGGAGTAAAGTTGAGGTAACCGCGTAGCTTTCATCCACATGGTTGAGCATGTGCTTGTAAACACACGTGTCGAAAGCTGTGCACCTCAATCCAGCACAGTTTTGTGCAGATATTTTCAGTTACAGCTGAATTCACGCTTTTAATCCCAGAAAAACATTTAACCCCCAAAATGCCTGATTAAAGGGCAGATTACTGTTGTTTTGCTGTTTTCCTCGGGTTTTGAGTGCTTGGCACTGACTCAGCTGTTAATCGGTCCAGATGCAAGACAGCGTGTGGGTGGGGGCGAGGCTGGTGACGTCATGGACCCTGCTTTGTTTAATATCGCGATATATATCGTCGAAAAAAGAACATTTACAATGTAAAATTTGTCTAGTATCGTGCAGCCCGAATTACAATCATTACCACCCATTTCGCTGTCCACTGTGGATGATTTAGATATTTTTAAAAATCAAATTTTTAATGTACTACCTGTTGTAAGATATTGATTATTAACAGCATTAGGTTTAGGTTTTGAGGTTAAACCTAGAGCATATTACGTTCAGGCTAAGGCTTCTGTTGTATATCACTTAAAAACCAATGTGAGCCTCTGAAACAAAGTGGTAGCAATAGTGGTAAAAGCATTTGGCCAGTCAATTGTATTTGGCATTTTCCCCCCACAGTAAAGCTTGATGTATTTGACGGGAAGGCGCCATTCATCTTTATCATTCTGAAAATCAGGCACCAGCGGTGGAAACACATCAATCATTGTAATTTGACACTACCTTGGATGCAGCAGTGAGAAGCAAGGGGATATGACCTCAAAACGAACTTTGGGGAAATGGTTGTTTGTTTTTCCACACCTTTTTTCCCCACACAGTTAAAATTTAATTAAGATTAACCACACAAAGCCTGACTCATGAACTAAATATCAGTTAAAATCTAATGTCAATCCTGATTGATTGATTGTTTTTTCCTGGTAACCAAAAACAATTATCGATAACATAGAATACAGTCAGTGTTATATGATCTTCAGTGGTGGTGTCATGTATACTCTATGCACTCTATACATATATATGTAAGTAGGGAGACACTGTCATGGGACTTCTCTGCAGAGCTACATCTAGAAATGATGCATCACAATGTGAGTGTGAGTTATATCAGGCTTAATTTGCTACAGATTTGTATCAGATTTATTAGGGGAAGACGATAGAGGTAATCATGCTGTCCTTTAAGTTGTGAGGTCGGGGCTCCAGGGTCATTGACTTGGTAATGGCTCTTTTTCTTGCTTCAATACACCAACTTTAAGAACTGACTTCACTTGCTGCCTAATATATTCACCCTTTAACAGCTGTTACTGGAGACAGACTTGGGAGGCACCTATCATTCGACAACCACAGTTGGTTGGCCAAAAAAGAGCTTTCATATTTTAACCACAAAAGTAAAAACACTGAACAATTTTTAACAAACATTAATGTTTTTGATGATTCAGTCAAATCACAACTAGTATGTATTTGCAGACAAGTGGAAAAACATGGCAAAAATGTAGAAAAAAAATTGTCTTTTCTTATTAATTTCTTATGATATCCTTTTTTTTGTGTGTTTTTAATGCTGTTGCAATTTCTATTCTTATTCATCCCAAAGGTATTATATCAGGATGAGTTTAGGACTCAACTGTGCATGCCAATCAAGTTTTTTCACACCAAACGTGCTCATCCATGTTTTTATGCACCTTGCTTTGTTCGCTGGTGCCCAGTCATGTTAGATCAGGAAGGGACCATCCCTACAGGTTGAGAGCTTGAAATTGTCCATAATCTCTAGGTGTGCTGAAGAATTAAGAGAGTTTCTTTCACTGTAAATAAGGAGCCGGAAAACAACCCCACACCATAATCCCTCCTCTACCAAACTTTACACAATTGCAGTCAGACATGTTCTACTTTTCTCACAACTGCCAAACCAAGACTCATCCTTTGGATTCTTCACTCTAGACATTAGGGGTGGGCGATATGGCTCTAAAATAATATCACGATATTTCAGGGTATTTTTGCGATAACGATATACTTCGATATAGATAAATATAGGCGATATAGGAAAACTAAAATAATTTATTCATTTCAGGAATATAGTATAATAGTATAACAGTATAATCATAATGTGGCAAAATAAATAATATAGCATAAAATAATATAATGCAGCAAATAATATTGCAGAATATTTAGTGCATGCATATAAACTAAAACTAAAACAATTATACAATAAATACACCTAAAGCTTCACTGTAAATAATAGACTACTTTTAAGACAGAACAGTCCTATTATCACGATATGGATTTTTAATATCATGATATTTCTGTGTCAGTATACGATATAATATTGCCCACCCCTACTAGACATGTCTCCACTGCTCTATAGTGCTGTAATAACGTGTTTTACACTACTGAATTCGAAACTTTTCATTGCCTTTGGTGATATAAGGCTAGGATCAAGCTGCTTGGCCATGGAAACCCAATCTTTGAAGCTATTTATAGACTATTCTTTAGCTAATCTTGCAAACGTGCACGTTGGAGGTCTGTAGCAATCAACTTTACAGAAAATTGGCGACCTTTTGCATACTGTGCACCTTAGCATCTGCTGCACCCACTCTTGACTTTTATGTGTTCGAGCTGCTGTTGTTCCCATTCGCTTCCACTTTGTTCCAAATTTCAGGACCCATTCTTTCACTAATATTTGTAGAAACAGTCTGCATGCCTAGTTGCTTGGTTTTATACACCTGTGTCCATTGTATTGTTTAAAACACCTGAATTCAATTTGCCTGGGTGAGTGAATACTTTTGGCAATATAGTGCATATTTGTTTCTTCTTTGGAGCAATTTGTTTTTCTATTTGTTCAATCTGCTTGCCCTGGCATCCTGGCTGATTTAATGACCGATTTATTTATTCGGCGTATAAAATATTAAACCATTTGGAGGAGAAGTCCACTATGCACCACATCTAAATATGCAACCTTCAGGGAGAAGAACACACAGACGCTTTTATCTACCACTTGAAATGAAAGCACACTCCAAACCTGTTTTCCACACACATACCTCCCTCTTCTTTATATCAGTTGTTTTGGAAGCTTTGATCATTTGTTTGCATAATGTTTCTTTTTTTCTTTTTTCTTTTTTTTTTAACTCTCTCTTGCTTTCTGTTTTCCAATGAGACTCATTATCTCAACAAGAAGCTAGTTTTAACTTGCCATACACAAACAATAGAGTACTGTGTAGTTTTGTCTGGGGTTTGTGAGTTAATTGGAACTGATAAAACAGGAGATATTGGCACTCAATAATTAACCGATAATGTTATGAAGTTGAAAATAACTAGTTTAATCAAGACCTAATTAGAATGTTTATGAACGGTCAGTTATACTAGAGTATACTAGAGTAGATTTTTTTTTTCAAGATTGCACTCATATCTTAATATCTAGTCTTATCTAGTCTGTAAACTAGACAATTTGGTTAGTTTAAATTGTTGAAAAAACAAAGGTTCAACCAATGTTGGGTCTAGAGTGGGGCAACTGTCTAAGTGCTTGCTCAGCCATCTAGGTCTAGGTGCTTTGCATCTAAAAACAAATTATACCTTGTATATCTAAATTTTTGCTGTTTTATTATCAGTGTATGACTATTTGTCATATGGGGTATGTGCAAGTTTTGGAACACTTGCTCATTCATTGTTTCTTCTGAAATCAAGGGTAAATCTCCAGTTTTTGTAGTGTTGCTGTGAGGATTTGATTGCATTAAGCAGCATAGTAAATAAACTCCTCAACTCATGCCAAAAGTACTGGATGGATCACCATCCACCAGTTCTACTATTTCACAGATCAATTAAGGGGCTTTATACTCCTCTAGATCATGTTTAGCATTATGCATGATGCATTTATTAAGGTTGTTTCAAAACTACTTGATAAATGGACCAATAGAAATGCTCCAACATGACTTTCAATGTAAAATCTATGTAAAAAGATTTTATTTTAGTCAACAAGTTTTTATCTCCTACAGTAAATCTGCCGTTTTGGAGATGAGAGGTATTTGCACAGAGATTGCTGACCCCAGACGTGTGCTAATGTGCTGTCGCCCTGCTGAGACGTAATACTGCCACTTTCACCGCACCTACACCCATTTATTTTCAACACACACACAAATCTCCTTTTATCCTGCTGAGAACAATCAATCCGTATTTGGACCTTTCTGCTCTCTCCAGCATTGGGCACGCACACACACACATGCACACAAAAATGTCAGCCTTTCGTTTCTCTTTTGTATATTTTGTTTTCAGGCTGGCACTTAAATAGCCTTAAGCAACTGATTCACAGCAATTCAGTTAGCTTGTTTCCAGCCTCAGTTCACACAGTTTCTTCCTTTTTTTTGCCAAAACTGTGTGAGATATTGTGCACAAAGCACACAAACAGCAATCTTACTCAGCTACAGAGAGCAAGGCCAATTATGCTTTGTTAAACAACTAAGGTTTACATCTTTTGCACCACCTGGGGTTACTGTTTATTTGTTTTTGTATTTTATTAATACGTTAAGGAATCAGTAAACTTTCAGTACCCTGTTTGATGATGATATAGGCATGATGAATGCTAGTCTGGTTGTGTTTATTAGCCTTTAGCACAGGTTTAAAGACCCTGTACAACATATTTTCCAAGCCGTTAGTGTATGGGATGGAGTGCTACAGACTAGTCACTCTCCAGCACAGAGGGTTGTTGAACCCAACTGCATAACAGTTGATCTCAAAGCAGGTAAACCCAAGAAGAAAGGAAAAAAATAATTAAATAAACACACCGCTCCTCACACTGGATCAAACCCGTGTCGTCAGGGTTGCGGTCCAATACACTACCGCTGCCCTGGTTAGTGAATTTGGACACAGCCGGGAAAAAATAAGGCCCTATAAGGAAATAGGGAGCCCAAGAACGGGCGGACAAACGAGAACGGGCGGAAACTAAAGTCACTCTGAATGAGACCGAGAGACAGGGGAGGTATGTAAACAAAAGCTCACCAGAGAAGCATTTTATTATTTTTTTTTTTTTTCATTTTCGTTCATTATAGTTCAAACAACCTCACGGGCCAGATGTTTCATGGTTGCGACCCCTGCTATGCAACATAATAAATGTACTATGTTTATGTAAGAAAATCCATACTGTGTTTTTTGATACAATATTACACAGCAATATAATATCGCAGTACGTTGATATATCATTACTTTCATACATCCCTGACGATCAACAGCAACTCTCACCCACTCTCATTTTTATCAGCCATAATTCATTTCTCAATTATAATAATAAACACACAGACACGGCAGTGTTCCAGCATTAGTCTGTTAAAACCAAACAGCCGGCTCCTGCTGTAATCATCTAAACAGCATCTGAGCCTCATCACACACAAGGCCCTGCAGAAGCAAGTGCATCGATTCCCATCGAGTGCAGTGTCCAAATGTTTATCACTTAATGGGCCCACTCATGCAGACCCCCAGGGATGCGGCTTCGATCGCGGCGCACGTTTCGCTGCGTATTGACGAACACTAATGCTGTACACGATCGATAGCCGGGGTCACAGAGATATGATGGAAGGGGGCGCCTGGAGTCGCAGGAAAAGTCGAGTGAGGCTAATGGATCTGAAGGCTGTGCGGATGACTGGACAGATGGAGGTTTGATGTGTGGACCGTCTTGAAGTCTTAGAGAGGTTAGTGGAGTTCCGGTGCAATAGAATCCATTTTTGATTGAATGTCCGGTAGGTTAATATACTATAAGCCTTAAATCTTAAAAGTTAGACCTGGGCTGATTATGTTGATTATTAAAATGCTAAATGTTGAGCCTGAAGAAAACAACCGGATTATAGCTGTCTAGAAAAAAAAAAATCTTTTTCACGTCTGGTACAGATACTTCAATCTTAAGTATCTGACAGTACTGATATACAGGCCTGTCGCAATAAGAATTTTTTGTGGACAATATATTGTCAGAGAAATTATTGCGATAAACGATATTTTTGTAATTTTAAGACTATTAAATGCCACTGACATAATGATAACATAATAGCATAAAAAAGCAATTAAACACTTTTTAAAGACAACAAAATTTGAATTAATCACTGATTATAATTAGTTTGGGAATTATATACTTATTTCGTCACCTACTTTAGTCCACATTGTGAGTATGGAGACACAGTTATTGAAGCATGACTGGCTTAAATACTGTTCACTGTTATATATGTGAACAAACATACTAATAAACACAATAGACGATATCACACTTATCAAAAATTATTAAGGTCATGGTCATTTATTGTACGATAAATCGATATTGCAATTATTGTGACGGGCCTACTGATATCTAACTCAGGTACCATTTTTGTTTTTTTGTTTTTTTAATTAGGCTGTTAATAGTACAATGCGGCATACAGAGACACAGCAACAAGAGACTTTATGCAAATGAACTCGAAGGTTCCATGTTTCTGCTGTCCGAACGTTTGGTTCCTACTGCACTTCCTGTTGCAAACAAGAGAAAAGTTAGTTCTGAACATGAAAATTAGGGTTAATAGCAGGGGTGATAGCGTTCCGGCGCCGCGCCGGAAATCCGGCGTAGCGTGGCTCTATAAAAAAAATATATATATATAAATTAAATAAATAAATAAATAAATAGAGCCGGTTCAGGTATTAAGTCCCGCTATATGAATATAGCTAATTAGCTAGAAGCCAGATGTAGTGGATAGTCAGAATTTAGTACAGTACTTTATGTTTGTAGTTTAAAGCAGTTTCTTAACCCTGATCACTGAACTAAAATTGTGTTTTCCACCTGATCTTCATTTCACCTAGATTTTCACCTGATCTTGATTTTCACCTAGAGTGACAGCTGTCACAGTGAAAATGAAGCGGAGTTATGAAAGTGGTTGTGCTAAACGAAAGAAACGGGCAGAGAGCAAAAGAATCGCAGATGCACTGCCAAAATTCACCTCCTTTTTTACACCTCCTGAACCGATCAGTGTTTTTGGGGCAGATTCCGATCGCCGGTCGTCTTTCACCACGATGGGCCGATCGCCGATACCGATCTTGGGCGGGGCCAAATGCCACATTAATGCCACACAGGTGCCTGGCAAACCTGGCTGTTACAGATACCCCTAATTACATCCACACCAAAGCAAACACTGGTAATTTACGCTGCTAGTAAATAAACATGAATGTTACTGACCAAAATAAACGCTTTTTAGGAGAGATATAAGTTCTGTGTAAATATTTATAAGACAATAGCTGACAAAATCTGTTTTAATGACGTTAATAAACATCACTGTGACAGCGCTAGTCGCAGTTTCACCGCAGTAAAGGACGAGGAGGTGAATCACTTATCTAACCAGCCTTTACTGATTTCTGCTCCAATAACCCTTTCAATAACCTCCAATAGCCTTTAATAGTCTTCAGTAGCCTTCAACAGTCTAACCTTGCAGCCGTGGTGTGTCCACTAAACTCCGTAGTTATAAACATCATGAGGTTAGCAGCGCGCTAACTGACCTGTTTATAATGTAATCCGAGCAGTGCCTCCGTGACAACTGCTGCTGTTAGCTGCTTTGGCTGAAAGGTGAACTGTAGAGAGCTGTATTATCCGTTTTTAAAACCTTTTCCTACACAGATGAACTAAAAAAAAACGTGTAAAAAAAAAAACGCTCCAGACTGGCTGAGCTGAGCTCTGTAGCCCGTGGCTGGGCTGTAGCTGTGACTGAGTGAAGAGAGCGGGGCTTGTGCTGCTGCTGCAGCTCCCACTAGTGGTTGGATGAGGAACTGCAGCTTCTTGTAAGTGAGCAGTTTCACCGGTTTCACCAGTTTCATCCACACACAGCTCTGATAAACTGCTTAACCCTAAACTCCTGAATCAGATCGGCTAAAATCATAAGAATATCTGCAGAACAGTGTTAATATGCAGAAGAATATACAGAACAGTGTTAATATGCAGTAGAATATGCAGAACAGTGTTAATATGCAGTAGAATATGTAGAACAGTGTTAATATGCAGTAGAATATGCAGGATCAGGGTTGAGAAACACTGCTGTAACGTGACTTCTGTTCATTTGTAGTTCACAGTAAGACCACATGTCCTGACGTTTATAAAAATCTCTATGAAACATAAAGTTACATTATTTTACACAAGGACACCATCTTAAGAAGAGCTCTCAGTAGAAAAAAAAAATAAAAGTGCACTTTTTTTTTTACAAGAGTGGAGAAAATGTAAATATGAAAATGAAAACGTTATCTAAAATGTGTCACTTGACAATAAGGTTATACACAGACTATTAAATGTTTGAATAATGTGTCAACATTTATGCCTATGTTACGTCACATATGCAGTCTGTTGTCCCTCCCCAACAACCCCCCCCCCCCCCCCCCTTCCTCACCCTGTTGGAACAGGAAAAAAAAGTTCAGGCTCAGGATTTTTTTTCACTATCACCCCTGTAATAGGCACGCAAGGGGACTTATTAGATACCTTGGAAAACCTGTAATATTAAAGTAACAGTACTATACAGTACTTACCAATGATTTCTGTGATGCACACAATACACAGAATTGAAGCATAAAGGAATTAACTGAAAAACAGATTTGGAAAATAGATATAAATGCGAAAAAAAAAATCAGTAAAAATCGGAGCTGGAAAAAAAAGAAATCCACAAATGAGACAAAATAAAATTGATTTCATAAAGTTTATAAGGCCTAATAAGATAAATAAAAATAAAAATAAAATAGTTGTATAATAATGTATAATAAAAAAAGCCTAAAAGTGTACTGAATTGTAAGTCTCCTCTGAATCTAAATGAAAACAAGAAATATTGGTAGCACTTTAGAATAAGGGCCAAAAATAACAGTACTTACAACACCAATAAACATTGTTAAATGTTATTGTTGTATAATGTAATTTATTAATTGACACTAGTTATGACATTTTTAAACATTTTATTAAATTGTAATGCTTATGAATGCTGTTAATGATAATGAACTGAGACAGTTAAAAATGTAGTGATTATTAATGTTTTAACTAATGTCAATCAGTTGTTAATTCATGTACACTTATTTCTTATGTTCACAAAATTTGTGTTTATTTTAAGAAGCTTAAAATGTTTGTATGATGAAAAAATAATAATAGAACATTACTCTGTTTTTTTGCACAATCGATCAGGTATAATATAAATTGCTTCCCAAAAAATAAGACGAATATTCGTTTAATGGCTTAAATGGATCTGAAGTATAGATTAAGCCCCCATGTATGCCCATGTATAACCTCAGTTTATTATTTGAGGGCAGCAGCGTCTTACGTTTTAAGAATAAACTGGTTCATAGCTGGTAAATACTGTATTATTTAACAAAACAGTATTCATGAAATTCTACCAAAAATGCCCTGGCCAATAAGAAATGATTTAAGTTTGTTCTGGGCAGCATGGATCTGGTTCTGAGACCTGTAGGTGCAGGTGAAGAAGGGAAGAGAGTGAGTCTGCGGTCGTGTTCACTGATCAGACATCGCCTAGCGGAGGATGCTGGAGGGATTTGCTTTGCTTTGAAGGATTAGGGGAGATGCAGTGCCTTTGGGATGGCAGATCCAAGCATGGGATGAAGAGGTGAAGAAGATCAGAGGGCTGTAGAAGCAGGTGATTGGCAAGTTATGGCGCTTTAATAACAGACTGGCGGGGGGTCAACACTGTATTTTCCCTTCTTGCATAAGGATCCAGAGGCTACTAACATTCCACTCCTCTCCATGAAGCTCACATGGGTTTGCAGGGTTGAGGACTGTGAACCTAAATGAACAAACGTTTGGTTTCTGTTATACGTTTCTGGCTGTCTGTTGGCCAGTACTAGTCTGGATCACTTTACCCATCTCAAATCTAGAATGTTAAATTACTTAAAATACCCACCTCCACTAGTGGTTGTCATTCATTAGTTAACCTAGCTAAAGTTCAGTGCATACCTGTTCAGCTCTTTACCTGTCTTGTAGTCCTTCTGGGATCCTTTTGTCATACACATTGGCAATATTTATTCACATTTTACTTAATTTTGAGAACATTTTGGTGTGGAAATATGACTGGGGATTGGATAGTGGGCAGTTATTACAGCAGCATGGCTAGACCTACATTATAGCTAATTGTTCTACCAGTCTGATAATCCTTGTATAATGATGCAATCCTGCATTTCTTGAAAGCTGCGCTTTGGAGCATTGAGATGCCACTGATCTGGTCATCTTGGTGATTTGCCAGTCCATCCTCCACCATAGCCTAGAGCTATTAATCGCTCTAAGACAGAGGCCAGATCCACAGGCTTTGTGTAATGTAAGCACAGGGCAAACCAGTATGTAAACACACACCAGCATTTAGGAACTGTGTGCTCTGCTGGCTGTCAGGAGAAGCAGCTGACCTGCATGTGAGAACGCTCTTTAGCTCAGCTGTTAGAGCTTTGTGAAAGTATGTGACCTGCATTATATGGACAAAAGTATTGGAACACTTCCTCATTCATTGTTTGTTCTTTTGAAATAATATTGTTAGTTTTGTTGGTGTAACTTTTTCTGCTGTTCACAGAAGTTTTTCTAACTTTTGGAGCATTGCTTGAAGGATTTGATTGCATTAAACTACAAGTGAGGAGCATTAGTGGGGTCAGAATGTTGGATGATCACCACTCCACCTTATTACCAACTCTCAAACTTTCAAATTCCATCTTGACACTGACCACAGTGCCTCCACAAACAGATTCATCTGTCTGTTAGTCTAAAAATGACCTGCTCTCATTATACTTTTGTCTTGGTGGAGACGTCTAATATATATTTTAGTGTGGAGGCGTTGTAGTCAGCACCAAGATGACAAACGTTTGTTGTCGCACAAATGTAGTGTTGGGTACAACTTAGGGGTGGGCGATATGGCTCTAAAATAATATCACGATATTTCATGGTATTTTTGTGATACTGATATACTTGGCGATATAGGAAAACAGAAAAATAATTGAATCATTTCAGGAATACAGTATAATAGTATAACAGTATAATAATAATAACAATTATAATAAAATAATATAGCATAAAATAATATAATGCAGCAAAAAATATTGCAGAATATTTAGTGCATGCATATAAACTGCAAACTAAAACAATTATACAATAAATACACTTAAAGTTTCACGGTAAATATTAGACTATTTTCAAGACAAAACATCCCTATTATCACAATATGGATTTTTAATATCATGATATTTCTGTGTCACGATATATTGTATACGATATAATATTGCCCACCCCTGGTACAACTTCACCTTAAGTCTTCATGACAGGCACTCTGACAGCCCAAAATTACGTCATTGAGGTCCTACAACCTATTGCTCTACCTTTTCTGAAGGCACACTCCAGGGCTCCATTCTAACAGAACAATGCTTGTCCACATTCTGCGACTGTCTAAAAAGCTTGCCTTAAAGACACGGATGCTATGCCATGCCCAGGAGTATTGCCAGACCTATGTCTACTAATGTGCTATCAGAACTCCACTCCTACCGCAAGATTTGCAACAAAAAAAAAAACAATGAGCTGCATGAGGTGGATTATCACCGGACACCATTAAGAACCTCTACAACTCCATGCTGAGTCGCCTAACATATTCGTTTCATAGTTTGTTGATCGTTCTTGGTAACCTTCCTAATCTTCCTAACAAATAGCGATTGAATCTAGCACTTTCCTGTCAGTGCAACTGTGTTATAATACATTTTATATTTTTGTATATATGTAATAAAGAGAGAATTTGGTGTCCGAGTCTGCTCAGTGCTATAAGCACAGTACAGTCACACACTAGTGCTTGTGACAGGACTGTAAAGGCCCTTGCAAGCAGGCCTTCTTTAGTATTTATTGGACCCAAGATGCTGTAATGCAATTAATCACCCATGACCCATGTGCAGCTGTGATAACTGCATGTAAAATACTTCTGCTATTAAGAGTCCTCACTTGGTTGATACATGGCAATAGCAAGTAAACATTCCAACAATGTTCATTGAAGTTAATTATCATCTGTGAGGCTCTTAAAGCTCAGCTCCCCGTTAGATTCCGCGCGGTGAATTTGTCGCTGGCAGGAGCGCTGAGTTTAATGTGATCTGGAAGAGCGCACCTTGGAAAATGTGAAGCCTAAGCTCACTTAGCTGAGCAGGATGCTTGTGCGCCCATCTGCGTTTTGTAGTGTAATAAATGCTGCTGTCATCTTCACCTCACTGCACAGTGTTTTGCGTGTGTGTGTGTGTGCGTGCGTGCGCTTATTTTCTCTCTGTGTCATCATGAGGCGGAGGAGAGCAGGACAGCTTTTTAATTAATGTGATAAATGCTTCATGTATTTTCTGAGTGAGGGGTGAGGGAGAGAGAAAGAGAGAGAAAGAGAGAGAGAGAGAGAGAGAGAGAAGTAGACCATGATGATTTCTTTTCTTTTTGTTTGAGGTGGGGGAGTGCTGGGGAGTGTAGTTCAATATTCAGAGAGGATGCCATGGACAGAGATGCACATTGTTGTGAAATGCAGTGAATTTGCCCACAGGCCTCTCCAGAAAAAGCAGACCGCCTCAGAGAAAAGCCTGATGCTCCTCACTCTAATGATGGGTCATGTACTGGCCACATGACTAGGCTGGTTTTGAGAGTTACAAGACAACGGTTACCCATTCTTCATATTGGAGATATGCATATCATACAATAATACCACTTTTTCCTACTAATTCTAATATTAAAGTGGCAGTACATATTATTTTGTTTCTAAAATTGAAAGCAGAAGCATTTCTGAGTGAAGAAAGGTGCCAGCAGAGGTGGAAAAAGTACAGAAAAATTGTAATTAAGTACTTTGATAAAATTCAAAGTAGTCAATTTAAAATGTACTTTGAGTAAAAGTTACATAGTTACTAGTAATTATTTGATGTAAAAAAGTACAACAAATCATAAATTAAATTGTTTTTATGAACTATTATTCCACGTAATAATTTGGACCTTTCAGGCAGTATTTGTTCAGACCACCCCATAAAACATTTTCAAGAACAAGTGGCATAGGTTTCTATGATCCGTTTTTTTTCTTTACTGTTAAAAAAAAAAGTTATGGTCATTATATGTGACTATAAACCATATTTTACAGTTTTACAGGTCATTGTTATAGTTTAACTCACCATTGTTATGCTGCTATTAACTGCTATTTACATGTTTTTGTTTACCATTGGAGCAGATTTTTTAATAATAAAAATACCACCACATGCTTTCTCAGGTTTGATGTGGAAGTTTTGAAAGCTGACAGCTCCGGGGCAGGCACATTTTGCATTGCATGAAGACGTAATGCCGGCGAGCATCCGTGCGCCGGTTATTATTATTTTTTTTAATTCAGACAATTGTTTTTTCCCCAGCATTTTATTTTTTACTCCGTAACGGGGAGTTTTCCAATGTAGTGAAGTAAATTACTTGTGTCAAAATGTACTTGAGTAAAAGTAAAATTACCTATTTTAAAAGCTACTTCAAAAAATACAAATTACTCATAAAATCTACTCAATTACAGTAAGTTGAGTAAATGTAATTCATTACTTTCCACCTCTGGGTACCAGTGTGCTGAAACAACCATCCCTAATTAGCCGAATATATTCATTCTAAAAACTGGGGTGTCGGGAGTTCTTCTGGCCACGTCATGCGTCTCTACGCACTTACGTCACACGTTCAGCCTATAAAAGAGGATGCGGCTCAGTTTTACTGAACGCGAGCGGCTGGTGGAGCAGTGGAGACTTCAGAAGGAGAAACTCAGAGCTCAGTAGCTCATTCACTCATAGTAAAAACAAATTGTGTAGTTAAAGTGAAGTTTCTGACTGAGAAGTTTCTCTCTCTCTCTCTCTGATTGAACACAACCTGGAATAAGATTCATCCGCTCTGAAAGGAAACCTCATCACACCCACTCAGTTTAAAATGATGCTTCCGCATGCTCACTGTAATTACCCATTCTCACCAGAGACGGACCTAAAACCCAAAACTTACAGACATCAGCTTTAAAATATTTGGTATTGGTTAGGTTGGCAACCCAGCAAAATGAGTTAACCATTCAGATTCTGATTTGGTTACTGGTTTTTAAAACTGCAGCAAAAACAGCTTTTTATTTTTTTATTTAATTAAACTCTTTCAGACAAAAAACACATACTATGCAAATGTGTACAAAAATAGACTAATCAAATCTCTTTTTCCTCCTTTAGTGTTCCACTCAGCCGACATAATAGCAACTCCCCCACACACACACGCTTTGCAGAATAGCTAGATACTCATTGTTCTCATGCTAATATTGGGCTACATGTGGCTGCTGTTGTTATGAAAGTGCCTGTTTTGCTATGCGAGATGCTGAGCTTTATATACAGGTTAGTAGTGAGATGTGTCACGGCTTTAATCTGTGAGTGTGCTTGTGTAGTCAGTCAGCAGTGCTGCTAGCCTACTGTGCGCCTGTCCTTGCGCATTTGGAACAGGGTAAAGGTTAATTGTTCCCAGCATGGCAGGGGATGTGAACTAATAACTGTCTGATCTGTCTCTCCTTAAGGCTGCTGGCATCTTTTAGACAGCTTGATGCTTATTGGCTCCTCTATTAGTGAGTCATTAGACATTAGACTTCCCCACATAGGTTTATTTGCATGGGTTCTTCTGAGCTCTGTTCCGAAGTGGATGCCCAGTGTTGCCAAGGTCTTCAGAGAAGGCCTTAACTGTAACAAATGATATCTTAGCAAGCAAAATCATCTTACAATGATTAAAATATAAAAATTTCTCATTTTGTGATTGTTGTTGAAACACAATAACATTAATTAATCATGTTTTTAACTTATTTTCATGTATCATTTTCATTTGATTGAATTTAGACAACAGCAAGAGCATTAGGTTAGTAAAGATGGATGGGTTGGATGATCACCACCCTAAAGATTTATGTTTAAAGTTAGGTTGGCAATACTTAGCTAATTAGTGCAATTTTAAAGTAGCTTTATGCATTCAAAAGAAGGAGTTTTCACAAACATTCAGGCATAAATTATGCATTTACCCGGATGTTCAAACTGTCCTTTTAGGACTTCTTTGCTGAAGCTGTGAATGAAATGAATGGAGGCCTTCAGACCTGCTGTCTATGAACAAAGTTGTGCTCTGTTCGTGATCTGGACTGCTAGGTCCAAGTGCAGCTGTGCTGGCACAGGAGTGAGCAGCTGAAGGACACGGGAGTTCGTGTTCGGTCGCTCACGCTCTTGGACGGCTGCAACGTTCAATGGCTAAAAAGAAAAGGGAGGAAAAAAGCGATGACGAGCTAGGTAAAGCAACACTAACCTTCTGTTTGTCACTTCCTCTCTTCACTCTATCACTTTTTTTTTCTCTCATGCGGAAATGTGTCTGCAGAGAACATAACATCGCTGTCCAATGGAAAACACTTATCTCCTAAACAGCAACTTTACAGGAGAGAGAAAAACCTGGTAAACTTTCAATGGAAGTCAATGTAAAAAGAGTTTATTTCTGGTCATTTTGAAGAGTTTATATTGGTCCGTTCATCAAGAAATTTTGGCACAGTGTAAGGGACAGTTTGTCTGTTTAAATTATGTAGTAAACTAAAAATCGACAAAAATGGAGATGTTTTTCATTGGACAGCGACGATAAGAGAATTCTCAATAGATTAGTATGAAATGCTTGTTTTTGATTTGAACATAACATACCATGAAGAAGATGTTGAAATTAAATAAATCTTTATGTGCGTGAATGTAATGATGACACATGTAACTAGGCCTGTCACTATAATTACATTATCAACTTATCATAGAATAATTGAACACCCTCAATAATTTTACTTATCGGGGAGAGTCCATTAATGTGAAACTGTGTGTCAACTTAGTTTTATAATGCAATATTTACTTTATTTGATTTTATTTTTACTAGATTTAGGCCTGCCTGTCATCATAATTACATTAATGACGAATCGTACAGTATATGGAGAAATTTCAATTTGAATGTCTAAATATTCTTAAATAATATAAAAGTTCACCACTCTATGCTTTGTTAAACTGTGTGTTAAATTTTATTATCATTTTAAATTCATATTTCTTGCCACTATGGTCAGGAGATCGCCAAATCAAATCCCAGCAAATTGTCTTTGCTCTCTTTGGCTGGGTAGATGGCGCCCTTTCCCCTTATTACTCCTATGGTGATGTAGATCAGCACATCAGACTTATGTGAGCTGATGTATCGGAACCGAGTCGCTGCGCTTTCCTCCGAGCACGCTGTGATGCTACTCTGCAATTGGCCTTTGTAAAATGGGAAGAAAATGGGGGAAAAAAAATCTGAAATATAAATAAATAATTTTTTCTTAAAATGACAATATCGATAACTAAATGACAATATCGATAACTGTAAATTCTGAGACAATACACTGTACACTCAAATATTTATTGTGACAGGCCTACATGTAACTGATTACAATCTTAAAGCAAAAGGATGCAATTTGAGGATGTTCTAAGGGTTTTCTGCGCATATTGCTGAGCTTCTAGTGTCCCTTGTTTCACTACCAGGTGTGACCATCTGTGTTGTGGACACCCAGATCATCACATCAACAGTTGAGGCATGAGGCAGGACTGATACACCCAAAACGAGGTCCCCATTCTCTAACCTGAGTTTTGTCCGGTCCCAAACAGAACTGTTTTGTTGCTGTCTTGTAAATTTTGTCAAATATTTATACAGATTTCTTGGCAATGGCCAAGTCAATGGCTGACAAACTGTCTAGTTTAATGATGTATTATTACTTATACGTCATATTATTTATATTATTTAAATTCCTGTCAAATCTTTAAGTTTGTTGTAGAGGAATTACGCAGTCAATGATCTCTCACCAAGAGGTACACTAACCAAAAGCAGCCTCTCCTCATATAAATCAATGTAACTTTTTTGGCAAGACCAGAGTCTAATCAGACCTCACCTGTAATCAATTTCATGTCTACTTGAGACATGATTGCACGCCGTAGGAATGTGTAGTGCATTGTTATATATTTTTTCAATTAATGTATTTATAGCTCAGCTGATTCAGAACTTTTGACAGTTTTTTTTTTTTTTTTGCAAGTTTGACAGTATGCTGTTTGTGGTCAGTATCAGGTATGTGGGGCATGTTTAGAAGGACAGTAATTTGGACAAGCTTTTTTCTACAGAGTTTTTTTTCTGTAGAACGTTGTTTTCCTTTTATGGTTTTCGTACAACTTAATAGCAGTGGAGCTGTTTTGAGTCAAAGCCAGAGTTGCAGCTGCTGCCCCAGAGGCAGTTTTGCCTCTTGCCAGGTCAGAAAGATACAGAGCACAGTTTAGTCCACCCAGTAGCTCTGTGATTACCTGAAAGTCACTGGATGCTGTATTTTTAATTTTTTTAATCTATATTGTACACAGATCAGCCATACAATTTAAAACCACTGATCTAAGGGCATTTTCACACATGAAAGTCTGCACCAAGGTTTGTATCTTTGTTACATTGTGTACGTTGGGTCCAGTTAGTTTTGGTTTCACACTGCAGTTTAGTGAGAACTTTACTACATCCTGTCATTGGTTTGTAGAATGTTAGTTAGGAGTTCGTAGAGTTGCTTTGCCAGGGGTTAAATAATCTTTTACACACCCTTGATTGTATTCTCAGATTTCTTTTATTTCTGTTTGTAAATAAGGGTTAATCTGTTTGTGTCCATGCTGCTGCGTGATGCACCTGCACAGCAAGGGGAGTCGTATTTCGATACAACACCATTTTTCCTCCCTGTTTTTTTAAAGACTGCCTCAACTTCCTGTAATTGGTCCGAAAGTGGTTTGCAGCCCTCTTCACCGTTGGTTTAGACCAAACTAAAATGTCTGAAAATCAGGACCAAACAAGGCAGTTGTGGTGATCACAAACCATCAAACCAGACTAAACTGCTTGAATTGGCATGAAGTTATCCAAAAGCAGTGTGTAAGACTGGTGGAAGAGAACATGCCAAGACGCATAAAAAACTGTGATTAAACTGTGATTGCATTATTTGAGGTCTAAAAGCTCTGCATCTTTTTTTTGTTGTTTCAGCCATTTCTCATTTTCTGCACATAAGTGCTCTATATGACAATATTTTATTTGGAATGTGTCCGTAGTTTATAGAATAAAACAACAATGTTCATTTTACTCAATATCAGAGCAGAATCTGAGAAACTGATTCAGAATCTGAAGTGGTCTCATTTTTTTGTTCAGAGCTGTATATGTGGGTTGTATATATGTATTGTATATATGTTGTGTTCTGTTGTGTGTCTGTGTCCCCTTTTAAAAGGAAAAATTGAATTAGTTGGTTCTGCTCTGAAACTGGGACCGTACCCAGTTAAGAGAAAATTGAATTAGGGCCTCTGGATCAGAAAGTGGGACCGGGCTGCAGTAGATAAGAATCTGATTGGTTGGAGCAGCGTTGCTGGCTTGGGGCTTTCAGCCAGGCCTGATTAATCAAACAGGAAATGATTGATAAGGGGCTTGAGCCAGTTATTTTTAGTAAGTTTCATCCTTTCTGCCTCAGGATTACCACCCTGTGGAGATCCCAGCAGAGACTAGAACGTCGTTGAGGACTGAGGAGAGTTCTGGAGCTAAAAGAGAACGTGTGTGTGATGGAAAAAAAGACTTTCCTCAAATTAGTTAGCCCTTCTGCTACCAAGGCAACCCGAAGCCGTGTGTGTGAAACAGTCGGGCTGCTTGCTCCGGCACACCTGCCTGCATTGTAGGCTTTTAAATGGCCTGCCACACATTCACTGATGCAGAAAATGCTTGTTCTGGTTACAGTAGTTGGGCAAGCAACCTCCCTGTGAACCCTTTTTGTGTGCTCTGTGGCTGTGGAGGCCAAAGCGAAATGCTTTGAAAGTGCTTCTAAAGTGCTCCTTTTCTTGCATATAGGGAAAGCATCCAAAACAATACAACCAATGCCAGGTGATACGAGGAACATTGATGATCTGGTTCCAGTGACACCTGTCTCACCAGGGCTCATTGATGCACATAGAGGCCCTACCTTACAACTTGCAGGACTTCAGCTTCCAGGTCCGCAGCTAATGTTTTGGCCAGATACCACAAGACACCTGTGCTGTAGGGAGCACCAGGGAAAAATAAATACAGTTTTAATACTCCACAGCTTTATACAGGGGTTTACAGTAGCCTACATCTGACATTAGACATGGCGACAATAGGTTCATGTTTATCTGCTCCATAGAATTGTATTGTATCCTATTGGCAGTATTTCTCTACAGGGATACAGATACACACATACAGGTGTTTGTGTGTACATCAGTGTCATCAAAAAAAGTGGTTTAAAGGAGAACTCTGGTGTAAATTTGACTTTGGGTGTAATTAATCAAGATAAAGAGTACTAACATTTGTTAAATAGCCCACCTCCATTCTCCCGCAGCTTTCCAAGATCAGGTCATTTTTGCAGTTTCTTCAAACATGCTTTAGAATGAATATGGGGCATATTTTGCCCCCTGCAGATGAATTGCTTTTTTTCCGGAGCTTAGGTAAGGCTACGTGTTATAAACAGTGTTTTGTTAACAAGCTTATTAATGCCTCGTTTTTACATGTCAGGGCTCTCCAGATTCTACCAATGAGGTGTGGAGCTACTTTGAGCCTGTATAAAGGTGTAAAAAGCGATTTATCTGCAGGGGCAAAATATGCCCCATATCATCCATTCTAATGCGTGTTTGCGGAAACTGCTAAAAATGGAGGTGGGCTTTTAAACAAAGCTTAGTTAGTACTCTTTGATGTTTTACTTACACCAAAAGTCAATTTTACACTGGAGTTCTCCTTTAATGTATGCGTGAACTGTGGACCTCTACCTCGCTCTACCTCCAGCCTCATTATATATCGGCTCCCTCTGTTGCTGCACACAGATAACAAAGTTAAAGTTTGCTGTTATTCAAAATGTTCTCGCAACTCTTTCAATGTGTATATGGTAAGAACTCGTATTGTGATAACGATAAACTTATTGACTTATTGTACAGTCTTAATCGGTACTGTATGTCATGTCTGATATACGGAGCTCTCAGCCCCTCGCTGGAATACCGAAAGCAGGTTCTCGTTAGCCGCCGCTAACAGCCTCTTTCTCTCACGCTGGAGTCAGAAAGGCTCATTGGAATGGATGAATATGAGCTGGGCTATGAATATGCGGCGATTTATGACGCACATGCGAGAGGAATATGATTATTCACTCTCCCTCCTGGCAGTGGGTGGCAGGGAGATTGAGTGAAGGAGCCCCGGAATGCCAATGAGTCTCAGTTCACACACACTGTTAAAGTCTGAGCCTGACACTTATGACATTTCTCTTTTTCTGTCTCTCTCTCTCTCTCTCTCTCTCTCTATCTCTCTCTCTCTCTCTCGCTCACCTCCATCTGCTCAGGTCTTGGCAAAGCCTAAGCAGAAGTCCACTGTCTCGTCTCATGCCGATCTCTCCTGAAGGGGATTTCTGTCTGGTCATTATGGTGAAATGTGTGAAAATATGACACACGGTGGAGGCAGGTGGTTTGACTTTAGCACTGTGTGATGAAGCAGAATGCTTATTATTTGAGACACTTCTTCTTCAGGGATTGGGATGCTTAATTTGATACTTAAGTCTGATGATTAACATGTCATCTGGAGCTTGCAACCTTGGTCAATAGACAAACCATATGAGTTACTCCTCATAAGACTTCTTGCAATTGCATTATCGGACATTTTTTCTAATATTATTCTGAGTGTCAGTAGCTGTTGTCTTTCTGTTTTGCACTGCATTGTTGTATAATAGTGTCCATTGTAACTCAAACACTCAAAACAACAGCCAATATTTGAGTTGGGGCTATATTGTTTCATTGCAATGAACACATGCGCAGCACATGCAGTGTTTTGTGCAGTGTTTAATGATCTTGTTTAAAGCATTTTTGCATCTTTGTGAAAAGAAAAATGAATGTGTTCATATTTTACATAACAGTAGCTACCAGATTATAGATGGTACTCTTTATTTTACTCCAATTATTCCTGATTTATGGACTTTTAACAAATATTTTTTAATAAATATTTTTTAATTCCTGTATTTTTTTATTTTGCAATGTTTAGCACACAACAACATAATACTGCAATGTAAGGTTTTTGAGTATACCCAACTTTGTCTCTTTTATCTTTTATAACATACTGCTAGGGATGCACCGAATATTTGGCATCCAGGAATTGGCACAGTTCATGTTATAGTGTTTACTCTAATGTTAGGAGGTAGGTGCTTTGTTGAGTTATCTGCTGGAATAATAAAAATTTTAAAAATTAAATAAAAAGTGTTTAATAAATATTTTTAAATTGTAGTTTTGTTGTTTTTACTTAGAATGCAGGATAAAATATTTGTAGGCTATTTTTTTGTTTATTGGTGATAAAAAGGTGCAAATTTACTGAAACTTTAATCAGTATTTAGTGTTCGACCTTCAGAAAAAAATAATAATAATTATAATCATTTTAGTGCATCCCTGCATACTACATAATGAAAGTAGGTAAAAAAATCTGGATTATATACTGAATAGTACAGAGTTAATACTTAAGTATTATTACTTACAGGGTTCATACGGTCATGAAAAACCTGGAAAAGTCATGGAATTTAAAAAAAGCAATTTTAAGGCCTAGATAGGTTTTGGAAAAATAAAAATACCTAGCAAGTTTTGGAGAAGTCATGGAAATTTGGCCTACAAATTTTTCTGTTTTATTTTATCGATGGAAAAAACTGTTTTGAGCTAACAAAGTACGTCAGCTCAGAGTTAATTCAGTAATTTAGTCCTGCACAATGGAGCTCTCAGGATCTGGCACTTATTTTATTATTTTAAAAAATTGTGTGTCAGACTTATTTTAGGACTACTATAATCAATTTCGATTATAGTTTTAGTTTAGTTTTATTGTCCGCGTCTGCACTGTTTTAAAAATTGTATAGTCATGCAATTTTGCCTCGAAGGCATGGAAAAGTCATAAAAAAAAAATAATGGAAATGGATTGGTTAAAAAGTGAATGAACCCTGTACTTAATACTTAATGTTAACTGTAAAGTTGCCCTTGGAGACACGAAGGTTTTGCATGGCAGCAAGAACGTACAACACTGTAGTAGTGATGCTTAAGCTTATCTATAAGGAATGTTGGGCATGTTTTCATAGTTAAGACTGTATGGCAACAATTCCTCTCCACTGCTGCATGACAAACTGACCATTCAAACATTATGCAAGGTCAGTTAGCAGACATGGGATCTCTGCATTCTCCTCTAATCAAGTTTAGACATTCAGAACTTTATGGCAGTGTCCGTAGACATAATGGCATGCTTCATACATACTGCATACATTCTGCTCTGGTATGCCGTGCATTAGGAGGAAGGTCAAGCGCATAGGCAAACTGTTACAAACTGCTGCTAAATGAAAAGAAACAAGCTAGTTTACTATGTGGACAAAAGTATTGAGACATTTTTGAGTATTTTTCGCACTATAAAGGGCTGGAGCAGTATTAGCATTACCCGCTAACCACTAGCTCTTTTGCCATTCAGAGATGAGTATTATTGGCCTGTAGCCTGCTGCTAACCCTGGCTAGCACTGCTGCTGGAGCAGCATTAGCATTAGAAGATAACTGCGCTGAACACTAGCCTTTTTCACTGTTCAGAGGTGAGTATGTTGGAGTGTAGCCTGCATGTTTACCGTTTTATAACAAGCTGTGTGGGACAAACTGCTATCTGATATTGCCCTGGATTACCGGAACACTCAGGGTTCTTCAGTGTAGCGCTAGCGGTTAGCTGCTAATATTAATGTTACTGCAACTTAGTCTTAGTGGAAATCTGGAAATTTAAGCTTACTGTAAGTAAATTGAAGTACTTTACTCACAGAAATAAACAGTTTTCAAGCGAGAAATCTGTGTAGATTAACATCCAGCACTCGGTTGTCTTTAAAAGATTATTATTATTATTATTATTATTATTATTATTATTATATATTTTTTAAGAATTACAGTTGTGTTTACTTAGCTTAGCTTTACAGCTAATGCTCGCCACGCAGCGGCAAGGCCTGCTGAATTAAAAGGAAAACATGGCGACACCCCTGTTCCATACTAGTGTCACGTAATGTGCCTTATGTATAAAAATAGCCCAGAAAATAAACGTTTATTGATAGTGCGCCTTATGATTTGGTGCGCCATATTGTGCGGAAAATATATTAACTGTCCCTGCTCTCCAGTAAAGGCTTTCTTCTACATTATAGAACATGGCTGTGAGTTTCTGGTTGTATTCAGCAATACGACTGTATTGGGTGGAGTAGCACCATCATTCCAGAGGACACAGTTCCACTGCTCCACAGCTCAATGCCGGGGGATTTAAATAGGCATAGTGCCAATGGCTACATGCTTATCTGCTCCAGAGAGTTCTGTTGCTTCAGCATTACTTCTGTACAGAGACTAGACAAGTTTTGGCATATGTGTATACATTTGCACATCTGTGTCAACAATAGGTGCAACTTAATGTAGCTGAGTGCAATCATTAGATAAGCTAGCCACAATCATTTGGACATGTAGCCTATTGTACAGAACTCACCGCTAATGGCTAAACAGGACGAGGGTTAGCGCTATTTTTATTTTTACCTCCTCAGTTGGCGCCAAGGTACAGCAAATTGCTGGGTTAGTGTCTTGAGAACTGGCCCTGAGTGTTGTTTATGGAAGGAAGACATCTATTTATGATACTGAAACCAAATAAGCAAATGAAACCACTTGGTTTAGGCCTCTGAAAGAGCTGTGTGCTGCATTCTTTCAAATAAGGCTAGAAAGCTGGGTAAGTCCTCTGTGAGTACTGGATTTAATTTAATAAAGTCACATACTTCTTCATAAATAATTTATTATAATTTAACTGCTCATACTTCATATATAAATAACTTTAATACTCAATACATATCTGCTAACAGAATAAAAAAAATCATTAGAAGAGTGCACCATGCATGAATTCCACATGTATCCTTACTTTTACTTGTTCAAATGACAAATAAAAGCATCATAAACTATATGGACAATGTATTGGGACACCTACACATTAATTATCCCATTCTAAACGCTTAAGTATTAATTAAGTTATTCCCACTTTGCAGCTTTAACAGCAGAATTGGAATTTGCTGTTATTGACTCATTTATTTATAAGGACCTATGAAATCCTTTTTGTTTATTTACTAAAGATAATAGCGAAATTACACTATTAATTGATTTATTTATTTTTTGGTATTGATTACTAAAACATAACTTAAGACATTTTACGCTTATGGAAAATGCACATTCACCTATCTACAGTATATACATATGTAGTTCAATTTAACTTTTTTAACGTTTATCCACAAGAAGGCAAATGTAGAGCTCATAGCTTTTGGTGCGCACCATTTAGAAATGCAATGAAATACACCAGAGATAAAGGAGGACATTTGAAATACATGTACAGAACTGCTCTGTGAAACTCGCACATTATTTTGAACAAGATTTCTTTATTTATTTGACTTTATTTTATTTAGCTTTATTTTTGGTGGTACATAAATGTGGTTTGCGCTGTTTGTGTGGGTAGTGGTGTTTTTTGTTTGTTTGTTTTTTCCCAAAGCTCTGCTGTGGTCTTTTACTGTACTCACTGTACTGAGTGATATACTCTCAAGAGGGGTATCCAGTTAAGTCTTTACTCTGCTTCCTCCTCTTTCGACAGATATGTGAGTCAGATACGGGAAAAAAAAAATCGTCACCTTGACGTGACTGGGCAGAGTCTGCATATGCAATGAGAAGTACAACATTGCACCAGCTCCATAGTTCATCTAGTGGTCAAACAAGAAACTGCAGCATCCTATGATCAAGAAGCTGTTACCGGCAAAAAAGTATCTTAACTTACGAATATGATCTCGTTTGTTAATTAGAGAAATATTGGCCAATCACAATCAAACGTTTTTTTATTATCCATACTAATACACAGCCAGTCAATTTTTTCTTCTCTACTTTTGTCCATTTGAGGTATCGTATTTGACCAGGAATGCTTAACCATTTGCATGTACAACTGTGTGCTCTCTCTCTCTCTCTCTCTCTCTCTCGTTTTTCTTCCTTCCTACCTCATTTCCTTTCATTTTACTCCTCTCTCGCAGACTATCTCTCCCTCTCCCTCTCACTAGCCCTCTAATGAGAAAGTGAGAAAGTGTCATTTTAATAACGGCTCTGGATCTCTCGCTCCGGTGCTTTCTGCCAAGCTCAGCTTTGCACCTCTCAGGTTGAAGCGACCCCTGCATCAACAGAGCGTTTTTTTCTTTTATCCTTAATCGCCTCTGCAATTAATTTGTCATCGACTCTGAGAGGTTTTTCTTTTTCTTTTCTTTTTTTTTTTTTTTTTTTTAAAGAAAGCTCTCAGCCTCTGAGTCATTTGCACTGCATGGCGTCGCTCCTTCTCAAGACTGTGCCAAACGTCGTGTTCTAAGTGACAGAGTGTTTCTAGGTCAAAGAGCTAAGACTCGGGTTGTTAAGTTGAGTCCCTTGGTCTAGCTCTGTGACTGCGTAAACCGTAAATGTAAGCATAAGAATTGATGTGCTACTGTTAAATCAAAAGGTCAAGTGAAAGAAAGTACTTATTTTTTCCACTTGTTCTCAGACCTGGTTCCAACTTTTAGCAGCCATGGGCTCCTCTAAGCAGCTGCCTAGCACTCTGGACATTGGGGGAGGGGGAATGATTATGCTCAAAACTGACATAAGACAGGAACTATTATTGTATCCCATGACTTTTGCCATGTCCATTGAAGCTAAAGAATGGTACTCTGACCTGCAGGATAGGTGTGTGTTACCCTATGCATTACATGTGGAAATGCATGTGGAAACAATTCTAGCTAGATACCATTGGTTGCCATCATTACCACCCAGTGTGCTGCCCACTGTGGGTGGTAATACCTTCTATTATTATGTCTTCCCAGTATACAAATGACCCTGAGGATAGAGGAAAGTTAAATGTCTGCACAACTTCAACTTTAGAAATGGAATATCCTATACATCTACACCCACTATCAAACCTCACTTGAACTCACAATAATGCACAATAATTCACATCGCCTTGCCATGAGTACCCTGGTCAGTGTTTAACCTCACTCATAAGATAACACCTCATAGCTTATACAGGTTTGGGCATTCTATTCCAAAGCCATATCCCCAAGCAACACTTTATGATCAATTTACATACTGCTCTCTCAGTGTATATTAACGTGTGTCAAACTCCAAATTTTATTTAAATTTTTTGTCAATATCCCAGTTAGGTTACTGTCTTCATACCTGACCAATCGAATTGCACCATGGGTAAAACAAACTGGTTTCAGATAAACCAGATAAAAATTGCAGGTGTGAACAGGCCCTTGTTTGTTTGCATTAACCACTCAGTTTTGATTACTTAACGTTTTGTTTATTATATTCTGTATTAGGGGTGTGCCATATCGTATCGTACACGATAATATCGTCAGAATTTTTAAATATCATGAACGATATTAGAACCTGAAATATTGTGCAATATCACCCATCCCATTTCCCTTTATATATCTACTAGAGACAGATTATATCTGTCCAGTATTATTTATTTTACTTTAATCCTGAATATATGGAGATATTTGGAGTGCATTATTATTAGTATCATTACATTCTGGATCAGTGACTTCTGTTACAAACCTGATAAAATTCTTGTATTTTTTAATATCTCAGTTAGGGGTGTGCAGTATTATGTTGTATGTAATAATACATTTTTTTTCTTGCAGTTTATAGTGTATTTTTGAAATAGTTTTTTTTTAAGAGTTTTGTCATATCTCCAAGAGTATCGTTATTACGAAAATACCATGAAATATCTTGAAATTATTTTAAGGCCATATTGCCCACCCCTATGCTGTAAATATGTTATATATTTTTATTATTGTGCTGGTGAACATTCAGCACTTCTTGATTTTTTTTTTCTTTTTCTTTTTTTGTTTCACACACCGAAAAGCAGTCCAGGCTGGAGCTCTTTTTACAACTGCATAAAGTCTGTTTTTTGGCCGAGCCCCTTCAAGGTCCACTGCCTTTTTCATAGTCTACTACTGTCCCAGCCTCCATCTGCCTAACATGCACATTGAGCCAAAATAGCACTCCGTTCACACACACACACACACACACACCAGTCCACACAGAGCCTGGTCTTGTCCAAGCTTGGTAATACAACACTGTGGACAAAAAGCCAGTGACCTATTCCGAGCAGTGTTGCCTTTACGCTTGTGGAGTCATGCTGACCTGATTACGTTAAAGCTTTCTTGTTTTTCCACCTCCATGATGATAATTCCAAGCCAGAGCAAACTTGATACAGTATCTAAAACGCTTGGCAAGCAAGGCAACCTGCTTGTGACGGCACTCCTTATGTGTATGTGTGTGTGTGTGGTCAAACATCACTCTACCCCAGAGTCCTGTTAGCTTTTCTCTTCTCCTATAGAACATTTCCATTTCTGAGCCGATACTGATCTATGATTTCCTTTCCCACAAATGTCATGTGTGTGATACTGTAAAAGGCTTATAGCATTTTTAATCAGTATCCACCATCGGCTCTGTACACTGCAGATGTATCATATAGCATTGCTTTCTAGTCACGGCTGAGGTTTATGGATCATTTTAATGTCAATGTGAATCGGAAATCATCCTACATTTGACTTTTGTATTAAGACCTAATGCACTGATTCATCAGGTATACTAGCGACAATAAGCCTTTAAAGCTTTAAAGCTCATATTGAATACATATTTGTATATATGAGTGTAGCATAGTAGTATGTAAATTGGTAATCAGTAAGTGTTTCTTTGGGGGTTTCTTGGTTCGGGTATGCCCACAAATGTGTAAGTTGTGGGGTGTTATCTTGTAATTGACACTGAACACTGACTGGCATGCACAGAGCAAAGTGATGTGAATTATCAGAGGTTAAGCAAGGTCTAAGTGTGAAACGTAAAGAGGAAGCACACCTGAGAAGGATTAATTTTTTTTAATGTTAAGAAGTAATATTTGCTCTTGTTTTTTTTTTTTATTAATTTTATTTGTAATTTTTCCATTTTCTCCCCAATTTACACAGCCAATTACCCAACCCACTCAATAAGACTCCCCGAACACTAGTAATGCCCCAACACACCAGGAGGGTGAAAACTAACACATGCTTCCTCTGATACATGTGAAGTCAGCCACCACTTCTTTTCGAGCTGCTGCTGATGCAGCATTGCCGAGCAGCCAGCGCGCTCGGAGGAAAGCGCAGTGACTCGGTTCCGGTACATCAGCTCACAGATGCCCTGTGCTGTGGACATCACCATAGGAGTGATGTGGGGAGAGAGCGCCATCTACCCAATTTTGCTCCCTCTGAGCACTGGCAGCTTGATGAGCGCTGGCTGCATGAGCTGGGGTTCGAACCTGCGACCTCCCGCTCATAGTGACAGCACTTTAGACCGCTGGACCACTCCGCGCCCGTGGTCTGCACCTTAAGCTGTATAGTGTGGTTAGGGACTCTCCTGTGTTTATAGCTTGTATTCACTGTATGGGTTAAAGGATGCCCTCTTGAAAGGGATATCTGGTTATTGCTGTCGAAAGTCTTTATTTATGTTTCGCTGTTAGTCTTACACATTCTATAAATAGTTTGCCAGACAGACGAACTGTAACTCAAGGATTCAAGGATTCAAGGAGATTTTATTGTCATTCGCATCACATGTGGTACATGAGGTGGAACGAAATTGTGATCTCACGATCCAGTTTTACACCCAAAGAGCTGTTATTAATAGATATATAGATAAAAAAAGAATACAATAAAAGAAATAGAATATACAAAATAGATAGATAAATATCCCAAGAATAAAAAAAATAAATAGAGAGTAGAAGGTTCAGCAACATGAAGTCCAGAGTGCAAGTGTGCTATAACAGCATGATAATGTGAATTAGAGCAGTGGAGATAAAGTGTCTCAGTGCAAGTAAAGTGACCATGTTGGTAAACAGTAAACAGTAATTTGTCCTTGGTGTCAGTGCAGTGTGTTGTTAAGTGGAGTTTAAGAGTCTTACAGCTTCCGGAATGAAGCTGTTTCTGAGTCTTGTTGTTTTGCACTTAATGCTCCGCAGCCTCCGGCCTGAGGGGAGTGGGACAAAAAGTGCGTGTGCTGGGTGGGTGGGATCCTTCCTGATGCAGGTGGCCCTTTTCCTGCACCTGGAGGTGTAAATGTCTGTGGTGCTGGGGAAGCTAACTCCAACAATCCTCTGTGCAGCCTTCACCACCCTCTGCAGTGCTTTCCTGTCTGCAGCAGAGCAGCTTCCATGCCACACATTGATGCTGGAGCACACGACGCTCTCCACCACATCTGTAGAAGGAGGTGAGGACTACGCTCCCGAGTCCAGCTCGTCTCAGCCTCCTGAGGAAGTAGAGCCGCTGATGTGCCTTCCTGACCAGAGTGGAAGTGTTGTTGCTCCAGGTGAGGTTGCTGGTCAGGTGCACACCCAAGTACCTGTAGCTGTCAACCACTTCCACCGCAGATCCTCCAATGTGCAGGGGGAGGTGGGCATGCTTGCCCCTTCTGAAGTCCACAATCATCTCCTTTGTCTTTTTTGTTTTCTCTGCACCAATCCTCCAGGTGTTCCACCTCCTGCCTGTAGCTGGACTCATCTCTGTTTGTGATGCATCCAACCACTGCCGTGTCGTCCGCAAACTTCACAATATGACAGCCTGGATGGAGAGGTGAGCAGTCATATGTGAGCAGTGTGAACAGGAGGGGGCTCAGCACACAGCCCTGAGGGGAGCCAGTGCTGAGGATTATGGAGGGGGAGGAGATGTTGTGAATCCTCACAGACTGCGGCCTGTTGGTCAGGAAGTCTAGGACCCAGTTGCACAGAGAAGAGCTCAGTCCAAGTGAGGAGAGTTTGGTTATCAGTGTCTGAGGAATCATGGTGTTGAAAGCAGATGTGAAGTCCACAAAGAGCATCCGAACGTAGGAATCCTTCTGCTCCAGGTGGGTGAGGGCAGTGTGGACCACGGAGGAAATGGCATCCTCTGTGGATCGGTTCTTCCTGTATGCATACTGGTGTGGATCCACAGTGATGTTGATGGTGGCTTTGATGTGGGTCTGAACCAGTCTTTCAAAGCACTTTGTGACTATCGGAGTGAGGGCTACTGGCCGGTAGTCATTCAGACCTGTCACTGTGGAGCTCTTGGGGACCGGGATGATGGTGGCGGTCTTCAGGCAAGTGAGGACAGCTGCCTGGATGAGGGACGCGTTGAAAATGTCGGCCAGGACGTCCGAGAGCTGGTCTGCGCAGTCTTTTAGCACCTGTCCGGGGATGTTGTCCGGGCCGGCAGCTTTCCGGGGGTTAATCCTCCTCAGCGTCCTCCTTACTTCTGCTGGTGTCACGCTGAGGGGCTCCTCTCCTGGTGAGTGTGGGAGTCTGGTGCTGGGGGGTGTGTCAGGGTTCTCAAAGCGGGCGTAGAACGTGTTGAGAGCCTCAGGCAGGGATGGGTCTTTGGAGCTTTGTGCAACGTTAGATTTGTAGTCCGTGATGCACTTGATGCCCCTCCACATGCTCTATGGATCCTGGGAGGAAAAGTGTCCCTGGATTTTCTGAGCATATGCAGCTTTTGCCCTCTTAACTCCAGCAGTCAGCTCTCTTCTAGCCCTCCTGAGTTCATCCGAGTCTCCAGATCTGAAGGCAGCATCCCTGGCTTTCAGCAGGGAACGCACCTCTGCGTTCAGCCAGGGCTTCTGGTTCGGGTAGCAAGTCACAGTCTTGGTAGTAGTGACATCCTCCACACACTTGCTGATGTACCCGAGAACAGCAGATGTGTATTCCTCCAGATCCAGCTCCCCCTCACACTCAGCAGCCTCCCTGAAGACCTGCCAGTCTGTGCAGCCGAAGCAGTCCTGCAGCACAGCGGCGCCGTCACTGGGCCACACTGTGATGGTTTTCTGTGTGGGTTTTGAGCGTCGCAGTGGGGGGTGGTATGCGGGGACCAGCATGATGGAGATGTGGTCCGATAGCCCGAGGTGGGGGCGGGGGAAGGCTTTGTAAGCGTCTTTCACAGAGGAGTAAACACGGTCCAGCGTGTTATTACCTCGCGTTGGAATGTTCACGTGTTGGTAAAACCTCGGCAGCGTGTTCTTCAGTTCTACGTGGTTAAAATCCCCCGCTACCACGTAGAACGCGTCCGGATGCTTGTTCTGAAGCGAGCTGATGTTGTCATAAAGCTCCTTCAGCGCGTTGTTAGCATTAGCATCCGGTGCTATGTAAACAGCAATCACGAACACCGCCGAAAACTCACGAGGCAGATAGTGAGGTAGCACGTATGTACAGATACTGAGCTAGCACGTACAGTGAGCAGTAGAACTCTGGCTGTTAATGTGCGTCTGGTGCCAGCTACGTAATTCCATCTAAGTGGCTGAACAAGGATCTGACCATGGAGTCTCTACGACACTTCTATAACACTCCAAATTTTGATTTGATCTGCTCACAGGATTGTCTAAATTAGAGAATATTGTACAGTTTCACATTTTGTCTGAAAATCTGCCAATATGGATACATAGCAATCTTTTTAGTGGTAAGCCCTTAGAAATCATAGTACACTCACCTTTTCAGAGACCACTAAACCACTTTCTCAACCACTGAGAGAAACCACATATAATATTCTGAAGCAGGGGGCGTAAATGTAGGCATCATTAAAAAATGTGTTCCTCCGGCTCGCGCCGATCGCTAACCCACCGCCGAGTTCGGCCCCGGCCACAGAGGTGTATAAAAATAGACAGAGAGGTGAGAGAGAAGGGCTCGCCTGTCTCGCTGCATTTTTAATAGAGGCCCAAGGCCAAACCTGTGGAGGATAAGCACATCTCACTGCCAACTCCTCAACTCTTCACTCTCTCTGTATCTATCCATCTCTCTGCGCTCTCCTCCCCACCAGTCCACTTCATCTTCCTCTCGGCCCGTTTCTCTGTGCCGGGCTCCTCCCCCAGGCTCAGCCGTTTCTCTCAGGTGTGCTGTGTGTCTTGTTTTAGGATGTGTGGAGTCAGCAGTGGTGTGCAGGTGCTGATGTGGCCGTTTCTGCTGTTTTTCCACTGTTTTTTTTTTCCTCCCGGTGGTATGTGTTCATGGCTTGGATGCACGACAGTGGGCCCGGGTCTACTGATGTAACACTGGTGTAATCCAATTTCATCATATCCCATTTCTGTTGCATTGATGTGAGTTAAAACGACTCCACTGAAGACCCTGCTCATTCCTTTGTGTTAAAGCAATCAGCCGTCATATTAACACCAGTGACAGGTGAAGTAAGGAGCTTTGATGATGTAGTTCCAATCGCACCTGTCAACGATACATAATTTTTTTTTTCTATTATAGCTATGGGGTGTGTGTGTGTGTACTTGGGCTGCCTAAGTGGCTGTAATGAAGAGCAGAGATTATCTGGCGTCATAAGAATTTGCACCCCACAGCATGACATCAGGACTTCTAGACATGTGATGAGATAAATAACGATTTATTTATCTTGACAAAAATTTGTCAAGATAAAATCTCATCTCAATCAGGACAAAAATGTGACTCACTGTGACATCACTGAAAATGTCCCTATGCAATTCTGCTTTTGGAGACTCTAGTACACTATTCCAACAGGACAATGCTCATCCACATACTGCTGGCCGCATCCATAGATCTATCCCTGATCGAAAACGTGTCTTTAACTATCAATACTCCATGACATATTACACGTGTTAAACTAATTCTCAATAAAAATGACCAAACATTTCTCTTATTAGTATAAATCATATCTTTTATATACACTTTCTAAGGCCCAATTTCATTCCACCCCTTGACCCTACCCTTTACCCCTACCCTTCTTTTGGGGGGGGGTTAAGGGGGTGTCCCGATTTTTTTTTTAGTCTAGAGGGGCACACTTCAAACTAAGGGGTATGAGAATCACTGATAAGACGGCAGAACAAGCGACCAAAGAAACCCACAAATGTAAGTATTTTTCTTGTTAAAAGTGACGATTAGCACTATATTACCAGAGTTTAATGTGTTGTTTCAGTGTTTTATGGTCGAATTCTTCATAACAAGCATAAAAAAGATCACTAGTAGTTTGTCTCAGTAGCTAGCTAGCTTTTTGCCTTTTCCACCTTAAATAGTGTAAAATATGGCAGGGGCTGCAGCATTTAAGGTGGAACGGAAAAATGAAATAAAAGCTAATCAAAGCTAATTTCAACGCCCCATCACAGAGAAATGAAGGAATGAACAATAATAATTAATTTCTGCACCACCTGCTCCCTTTCTGAAGACATACAATTAAGCTCTAAAGTTAACTAGTTAACCAGCAGCTAGGTTACTGAACTTAAGTGCTCCTGATGATGTATCGGGTGCTGGAATGGTTGTGTTCCAATTCTTACGGGGAGGATTTCACCTTTCCCCCTTGTAACTCCCCTTGAAACCCTTTGGGGTAAGTGGTAGGGCCAAGGCGTGAAATGGGATTGGGCCTAAGTGTTAACCTGGTATTGAATTGCATATGTCTATACAGTATGCCAGGTAGATGGTATGGTGTTCCTCAGTTGTTTGTAGATGATATAGTGTTGCTAGGTGGTTCTATGAAACTGCTTATTTTTTTGCTAGGCAGTTACAGTATCCCAAGTGGTACTAGGTGGTTGCTCTGGTGTTGCCAAGTGGCTGCTGTTGTATCCCATATCGTTGCTATTAAGCAGATTGTCAGTGTTTATTTCTGCATTATACATCACATACTTTTGGACTTGGCACTAACACTGCTCCAACCAGACCAGGCATGGTCTCCATGACCTCTGAAGGTCTTGGCACAAAGACATTAGCAGCAGATCCTTTAAGTCCTACAAGTTATGAGATGTTCTTCCAGTAAGTACGTTCTAGAAGTGAATGTTCTCTCCTATAAAAGTTATAATACGTGTTATGGCTTTATGACCGTGTCAATAAGCTATATAAAGCACAGGAATACTTGCATATGTATTATATATAGAGCAGTGCAGCGTATTCTTTGATCCCCAGCAGTCAGCGTGTGTCGTACTCTGAGGCCTCCAGAGCACCTGTTGTCCACTCACTTGTCCCCTCATTACCCTCCTGTATTATTAGACTGTCTAAATTGGTCCCTTGTGCTTGTATCTCTAGTGTCTGTCTACACTTTGAAATTAACCTTGAATTAACCTTGCTCCCCACTAGCATTAGAAGTGAGTGTGTGTGCATTTAATGAGTGAGTGGGCCTGTCTGTACATACTGTATTCTTATTGCGGTTTTAACTGAAAAAGAACTGAAGTAAAACAAGAAAACGATTCCAGACTCTTATTGTGTAATCACAGCCTTAATGTGTTCTGTTTGAGTGTTTTGTGGAAATTTCTATCTCTTTTTCTTCAAAAAAGATTCCTTAAGAAATATATATTTTTGTATATCAATATTCCAATAAGCATTAAGTAACTCTCAGGGCCTTTAAGGCCTACAAATATGTCTGGAATTTAAAACATTTGTGTTTAAACTACACAAAATGCCTATATCTAGGCAGCCACAAACTGTAATTTTTTTAATATAGTGATATCTTATTACAAGCTTTGTGCCGGTTTAATGTAGTATTATCATTTGCATAAGTAAGTGTTATTGTAATAATATAAATGATGCACAGATGAACAGAAATTAATAATATTCTAGAATAATGATTGAAGACTGTTGTTTATATTTCTTTAACAAGTTTAGAATTTTATGGCGTAAAGTTTTTTAAGTAAAAAGATTGCTTTGTTGAATGTACTTAATGGACGGGTCAGTCTCATTTATACTTTACTTAATATACCTGAATAAAAGGGTGATCATCATGGTTTACAATATCATATTCTGTTTTAAAATAAAACAAAATACAAACTGTTTTCCTGAGAATCAAGCATAGTTGTGTATTTTTTTCCGTCAAATGCATCCATCCAAATCTCCATAATACCATAATACCATTTTTGGAGCGAATACTGTGGCATGCAAATGTTTGGGCACACCTGTTCAAAGTGTCTGTGGATAGTAAAGTGAATTGAAGATGAAAGATGAGCTGATCTCCAGAGGGGGAAATTCAAAAGCTTTGAAAATCCAGATTCCCTAAAAACGTAAAGAACACCAGAAGCTGTGCTCTTTTAATTCACTGTTCATTTCAGTTTTTTTATTTTTCAGTGGCAGCTTCAGAGAGACTGATCACTGACCACTCCAGGCACTGCAATCACTCACACATTCAGAGCAGATCTGATTTAAAGACCATCTATCCTTCCCTCACTCCATTCATCCATCCATTTTTCCATTCTGCCTTACACAAGGAATTACTGAGTATGTTTCTGTACAGTTTACTCATGGTAGACTGGCAATCTACAGTATGACTATGTACATAGAATCACATGTTATCTTATGGTTATCATGGTCGCCTCATTTGCGAATGGGTCCCTGGTTTAAGACCGGGCAGAAACATGGTCAGGCAATGCAGCAATGGATATGGATAAAGCCTCATCCTTTAAAAAAAAAGAGCCAATTAGCTTGCTGCTTGTGCAGAGAGCAGAGGAGAGTTGGTGTGCTGTTGGGGAAGCCAACTGTGGAGCTGTGGAGATCTGCGCAGATGAAGGAGCCATTACCAGTTTTTGTCAGATTTTATCAGTGATTTAAAGTTGTTCAATGTTGTTCAAATGGCAATTAGACCTTGGGTTTCCAGTACTGTGGTCTCTCCTCATTCAAACAGATTGGAGGCTAGTCTTCCATGATGTAATATAAGCGCCCAGCCTCGTTGCCAAGATGGCCACTGTTTGAACCAGAGACTGTAAAAAAGATGGACGCAGTATCGCCGTTCCCATTCATTCAATGAAAATGTAGCCAAAAGCTTCCGCCATGTTGGCGATCCTGATACCAGAGTCTGCGCAGTAGAGACCAGAGGAGGGAAAAAGACTCTGGAGAGACAGCCTACTCATTTAAATTTAAACCTTCCTTGAGAGCTGTCTCGAGGTCACAGGCTATAGAGCAGAACAAAGCTGACAGTCTGTTATTGGTCCCGCCCATAACAAGCCCTTTTACAATAACCACACCTTTTTGAATAGAGCTGAATAAGGTTTTTAAAAATGAATTCTGTGGGGATATAAAAAATTAACAATATAAGCAGAGGTTACACTAGCTGCTGCATGTAAATAATGGAGGTTAAATTACACAATATTGGAAAAAAACTTGATTGAAAGTTGTCTGTTTTGCTATTGATACCCATGGTAACCGAACAGCTTCGCTCAACCTGTAGTGGCTTCACTTTTGAGAGAAGATGCTCTGTCCAGCTATACACACTCTCTGGTTTGAACTGATTTGCCAGTGAAGACTTTGGTAGTGCTCCCTCTCTGTCTGGGGTGAAGTGTGAGCCACGCTCTCTCCTCATTGGTGGTTAAGTTACTGCAGGTTGCCTCATGTACGGCTCTATTTTTCAATCTCATTTGCTTTCTTTCAGCATGATGATGACAGACCCCCGTTTCCTCTCTCCAGCGTTTTGATTACGGCTCTGTGCCGTGATGCACGCGTTCCAGAACACTTGGGGGAAAAAAAAGGAATTTCTCTCATTAGCTTTCCTAAAGTCTTTCATCTGCCCCCTCTGCCTCACCTCTCATCTTCCTTCTCTCTCTCTCTCTCTCTCTCTCTCTCTCTCTCTCTCTCTCACACTCTCTGTTTCTCAGTCTCTCGCTATCTCTCGTCCTGTCTCTCTTGTAATAGGCTCATTTCTCTTAGAGTTATGGCTGCGCTTGATGAGTTTGATGCTATCACTTCCCTGCTATTACACTCCACCTTCTCTCTCGCTCACTCTCTTTCCCTCCCAATATTGCTGTCTTTCTCTCTTCCTCCCTTCCCAATTCTTACTCTTTATCTCTGTCCTCTCCTCATGTCCTCATGTATCCCTTTTACTCTTTCTTTCTCTCTTTGCCATCCTTCATTACACTCATCTTTTTTTCTTTTTCCATCCCTCACTCTTTCTCTCTTAATCTTTCTATCCATCTCCCTCTCTTTATCTCTCTCCCCTTTTTTCTCTCTTTCTCATTGCCACATCTCTCTATTTCTTCCTCTCCTCCTCTATCTATTGTTTTTCTCACATTGCCTTTTATTTCTTTCTGTTCCTTATTCTCTTTTACCCTCTTTTTAATTTCTCTCATTCCCCATCTTTCCTACCTCCTTCCCCTTGCCATACTTTATTTTTCTGTCTCCCACTCTTTTTCTCTCTTCCTTTTTTCTTTATATCTTTTTCTCTCTCCCTCTTTCCCTCACACTGCCTCTCTTTATATATCCCCTCACTTTCCATCCCCCATATTCTCTTAATCTCGTTCTGTGTTTCTTTCTTTATCTCAATTTCTGTCTCCCTCTATCTCTTCCCCCTTCCTCCCTCTCACGCCTCTTTTCATCTTCCTTCTTCCCTCAGACTTTCTTTATCTATCTCTATATCTCTCTTGCTCTCTCTGTCTCTTCTTCTTTCATCCTCTCTCTGATAGTCTTTCTTAATCTCTCCCACTATCTCTCTTTTACCCTTTATCATCCTTTTTTACTTACTTCACCCTTTACTTTCTCTTTCTCTTTTCTTTACTTTGTCTGCCACTCTTTTTCTCTCTCTTCCTCCTTCTTTTTTCATCTCTTTTTCACTCTGCCTCCTTCCTTCACTCTGTTTTTATGTATATGCGTCATCCTCTATTTAAATCTCCCATATTCTCTTTTAATCTTTCTCTCTCTCCGATTCTGTCTTTCTCTATATCTTTTTCTCTCTCTTTCTCAACATCTCTCTTATTCTTTATCCTTTCTCCCTTTTTCCCTCAATCTTTCACTTTATCTCTGCCGTTCTGCCACTCTCTATCTCCTTCTCACTCTTACTCAGTCTCTGATTAATTGTTTCTCTTCATCTTTTGCTTTCTCTCTCTCTCTCTCTCGTTCTCTCTCTCTCTCTCTCTCGCTCTCTCTCTCTCTCTCTCTTTCTCTGTTTCTCTTCCACAGTTATAAGGCTGGGTGGTGAATATGCAGGCTGTCATTATTGTTGGCTGGTGTAGAAGTTAAGGTGCGTGGTTGTGTTATCAGCACCTGACAGACATACTTGAGGCAGAAACACTGCCTGCGCCTCCCCCGGGCCTGTTCTCGCTCTTACACACACACACACACACACACACACACACAGGCTGGTTTGTTCTGCCAGGCTCAGATAGTGCCAGGAGCAGCATTAATTGACAGCAGAGCTAAAGAGATGTGCAGTGCAGGAGCCCCCAGGAGGCTGGCCCTCAGGAGCATCAGTCCCAGCCCGAGGGATGTGCTGCTGGCTGTGTGTGACAGTGTGTTACCTCTCGGAGGAGCAGAACGCTGCTCTAATCTGGAGTGCTTTTGGCTTCAGGTTCCAGGTGAGAATATCACTGCAGTGAGGTCGAAAGTGGCAACAGGGGCTGTCAAAAATGTTGTATTTTGTTCAAGTCAGTGGAAAAAATGCATATTTGGATGTAAAAAAAAGTGGCATTATAAATGTAGCGGCTAACTTTTTTTTACTACTGTTGATATAAATGTAGGTTCCTGTTAAAATGTCCTACTCTAAACTTGGAAATTCTGACTTCTCAGTGGAAATAAAACACAGCATCAGACAGCTCTTTTCAGCACAGCTGTGCTGAGTGAAATGGTTTTGTTAGCATTTAATGCTAACAGGTAGAAACAGGTTTGTCTGCTTCTCTCTAAAATCTGCTTCAAATGAAAGGTGTTTTCTCACAAACCAGCACTTCTATAGCAAGCTAATAATTTCAGTTTATATACATTCATTCAGCTGTTCTAAGTACTTTAGAATCAGAAGCGTCTTTTGTCTAATATCATTCATTTTGTTGTGTTGGTTAGCTAAGTTGGTTAGCTAAGTGTTAAGTGCTAAGCTAAGTGTTAGCTAATGTAATGCTAGGAAAACTATTCTAAGTTGGCAAAGTATAGTAGTTTTGTCTTACACTGCTCTGGCTAAGAATTATAATAGTTAGCTAGTTAGCTAAATTTGCACTGGTTATCTTAGCTTACTTATTATTACAGTAGTTGGCTTAGTGCTACAGTAGTTATATAATTACTTCAGTGATAAACAGATTTGATAAACGGTACACTAGTTTCACTTAGCTAAAATAATAAATTAGTGTAGGGCTATGTGTTACAGAAGTTTGGCTAAATGTTATTAGTTTGGCTAAGTGTTGCATTAGTTAGCTGCTTTGGTTAAAAGTTACACTAACTAAATTGTTGACTAAATGTTTCATTAGTTTGCTGCTTTAGTTGTGTTACACTGGTTAGATGGAATGTAATAGACTTATGACTTAATTTGGCTTTGTGTTGCACTAATTGTATAGTTTGGTTAAGCACTACACTATTTGGATTATTAAGAGAATATTTCTGTGTTTAATATGTGTTTGTCCTTGTACTTTTTTTACATTTGAGTTCCTTCGTCCTGCTTAATATTTAATATTTTAAGGGGGTTAATTTCATTCATTTCCAGAGTCAGTGAGTTGACTGGAACGTGGGGCTAGCTGTGTCTGTCTCCTATTAAACATTAAACCCATTAAACTCTACTTGATTCCAGAGTGAAGGTGCATAGCATCCAGGCCTCTTTGCGTTACTTATGACAGCTGGAATCAGGAAAAAGCAAGTTTTTTTTCTTTCTAAAAGGAGGAGAAGGTTCCATATGCAGAACAGATTTCAGCACTTTTTTTAATTTTATGTTCTGAGCGGTTCGGATATTTTTTAAATTAGTTATTCAAGATGTGGCAGGGAGATTTTTGGTTTTAGCTTTGTGTGTGCTTTTATTGAAAGGCAGTAATGGGCACCAGATAATCTGATTTTGTTAACTGTAAAGGAATATGACCTCAGTCAGGTCTGACTTCTATTAAACAGCATAAACGTAGTAAACTTATTTAACATTGAAGAAACAGTTGTTTGACAGAATTATGTTCAAACTATGCCAAATCCAATAACATTTTTACCTCCAAGAGAAGATTTGAGTCTCAGACTTAAGACCAAGTCTTGTCCAAAGGCCCAAAGAAGCTGCTTAGGTGCAGGATGAGCGGTGGTCCACTTAAAAAGGCCGAAATCTGTCTACCAACCCAACAACATCCACAACGCATTTGGGAGTGCAAACACACCAGACAGTTCTGGAAAAGAATAATCCATAGTGCCAGTTGTTTACAGTCACCAGCCACTCATACAAAGTGTACAAGTTCAGAATATAGGGTAGTGTATGAGCAAGTGTAAGGTAGCATGGGTTAGTATGGGGCTGTAGAGGGGTATATAGGGAGTACAGGGTAGTATATGATAGAAGGGAGTATAAAGTGGTGTAGGCATGTATACGGTGGTAAATGGTAGTAGGATAACGAGTATAGGGAAGTATACGCAGTGGTGTAGGGTAGCATAGGGTAGTATGATGAGTATAGGGTCGCATGTATAGGGTGGTAAATGGTAGTAGTATAACGAGTATAGGGTAGTAAAGGGAAGTATACGCAGTGATGTAGGGCAGCATAGGGTAGTATGATGAGTATAGGGTAGCATGTATAGGGTGGTAAATGGTAGTAGTATAACGAGTATAGGGTAGGAAAGGGAAGTATACGCAGTGGTGTAGGGTAGCATAGGGTAGTATGATGAGTATAGGGTAGCATGTATAGGGTGGTAAATGGTAGTAGTATAACGAGTATAGGGTAGTAAAGGGAAGTATACGCAGTGGTGTAGGGTAGCATAGGGTAGTATGATGAGTATAGGGTAGCATGTATAGGGTGGTAAATGGTAGTAGTATAACGAGTATAGGGTAGTAAAGGGAAGTATACGCAGTGGTGTAGGGTAGCATAGGGTAGTATGATGAGTATAGGGTAGCATGTATAGGGTGGTAAATGGTAGTAGTATAACGAGTATAGGGTAGTAAAGGGAAGTATACGCAGTGATGTAGGGCAGCATAG
Source organism: Astyanax mexicanus (assembly GCF_023375975.1). NCBI lineage: Eukaryota > Metazoa > Chordata > Actinopteri > Characiformes > Acestrorhamphidae > Astyanax > Astyanax mexicanus. Next base: position 41,949,077 of record NC_064411.1, read on the forward strand.
GGTAGTATGATGAGTATAGGGTAGCATGTATAGGGTGGTAAATGGTAGTAGTATAACGAGTATAGGGTAGTAAAGAGAAGTATACGCAGTGGTGTAGGGTAGCATAGGGTAGTATGATGAGTATAGGGTAGCATGTATAGGGTGGTAAATGGTAGTAGTATAACGAGTATAGGGTAGTAAAGAGAAGTATACGCAGTGGTGTAGGGTAGCATAGGGTAGTATAATGAGTATAGGGTAGCATGTATAGGGTGGTAAATGGTAGTAGTATAAGGAGTATAGGGTTTTAAATGTGTAGGATATACATACGTAGTATAGGGATGCAGAGGTGAATATAGGGCTTATAAGGTGGTGATGTAGGGGAGTATAGAATAGTAAAGGATGGTGTAGTACATAAAATTTAGTATATGGAGTATAGGCTAGTAAAAATAGGGGAGTACTGTATTGTAGGATAGGTTGGTAAATGGCAGTATAGAGTAGGGGTGGGCGATATGGCACTAAAATAATATCACGATATTTCATGGTATTATCGCGATAGCAATACTCTTGGCGATATAAATTATTATTATTTTTCTTCAAGAATACACTACTGCAACAAAATGAAAATTTCATTTTATCATTGCATACGATTTATGTCACACCCCTACCTGAGATATAAAAAATACAAGAATTTAATCAGATTTGTAACAGAAGTCAATGATCCAGAATGTCATGATGACTTATAATGCACTCTAAATATCTCTATGTAAACAGAATTAATGTAAAATAAATGATACTGGACAGACATAATCTGTCTCTAGTAGATATATAATGGAAAATGAAAACAGTGTGAAAAAGTAGTACCCTGATGTAATAAGTGGGGGTGAGTGATATGGCACAATATTTATATTGTATAATGTCGTTCACGATATTCAAAAATGTTGGCGATATTTTCGCGACTAATGATATGGCACATCCCTAGTATAGAGTATTCGGGAAACATTTGGTGTAAGTGTACCAATAGTCCATTGTTTTGTATATCCTGTGTGTAAAGCAATAAGAAGGAAACTGAATGTTGTATTAGTAGACAATAATATGTCAGAGGTCCTTACAGCTTAATACATTATAGTTTTTTAAAAAAGCCTGTTCCATCAGTCTGTTTTCCATTTTTTTCAAATGTTGACCTTTTTCCATTTAGTGTTTTGTGCACAATTTAAAAATTTGCAAAACCTCAATGGATGGAAAACACTATGTAAATACAGTAAGTGTGAGTCATTGTCAATTTACAAGTGATAGTGTGGCTTCAAGTTGTACATCACAGCACTGAATTTGGTTTAAAGTGTCTGGTCTTCCTGTCTTCGCTCGATCAGTCTCTTTTTAAAAATCTTTTTTTTTTTCTCTTTTTCTGCTTCTCTCACTTTTCCTTCTCTGTCTTGTTCTCACCCTCATTGTAACTTTTCTCTCTCTCGTTCTGCCTTTTTTTAAATTTGATTCTCGCTGCCCTTTTTCTCGGTGCTGCTTGATTTCTTCGGGTTCTCCCGCTGTGCAGTTAGAGAGCTTTCGGAGCCACGGTTGAACGAGAGTGAGGGGGAGCGGAGACGAAGAGCCTTGCAGAGAATCGCTTAAGTCCCTGTCTCCTCTGGTGCAATACATGAGAGGCTCATTCCAGTCAGCCATGTGAGGTATCGCTCTCCTCTGATCAAAGGGATGGAGCGAGAGTTCAGCCATTCTTTCACTGGGTCAAGTGCATCCAGCTGCTCCTCTCCAAATACTAACATCAGGGTCTATCTGGCCTCTCTGTCTCTGTTTTGCTTTTCTGTGGTCTCTTTAACAGTCTGCGGGGAAAACTTGACCATTTTGGTTCCGAAATGGAGCTTCATTTAGCTTTTCATGTGGCTGCCAAAGAACGCGAGTCTGCATGAATTAAAAGTGTGGGCTTTTCACAAGTTGTGCCTGTGCTTATGGCTTGTTGACTTCAATGTTGGCCTTGTTGAACTCTGGTTTAAAGCCTGTAGCTCATATTAGCTAATTAGACATAAAACACAACATTATTGGCAGCAGAGTTGGAATATTTCATACCATAGGACCTAAAATATAAATCATCAGGGTGGCCTGTGCAAAATCTTCTTGACAAGGTCTTAAGACTTTGATGAGCAAAGCAGGCCGGAGGCAGCTCATCAGCTGTAATTAGGAACTGTCAGCTGAATCAAATTTTCAAGCTTTTCAAGGCTTTTAAAACCATGTGCTAACATTCATCATGAGCTCCTTGAAACAACAGTCTAGAGTTTGAAGAATTCTATTATTATTATAAAGCCAAGAAATTTAGTGTACAGTGTTTACAGTGCAGCATGTTATTTCAATGGCAGTTCAGGGGAACTGTGGAAGACAAGATGAGATCTGGAAAAAGTCACATGGCACAAATAAGTGCTTTTTGTCGTATGTGGTATTTAATCTGTGTGACAGTGTGAAAGCCAAAAAGACACAGAAATTGACATTGAATTTCATGTGACTACTAAAAGAATGGATGACTGTAATGAGGGAGGTTTTCTGTGGCTAATAGACTTTAAATGGCATATCACAACAGCTCCATGTTTAAAGACATTTTTAAGTTGACTAATAAAGACTACAAGAGGTTGTAGCTGTTTTTAAGCTTTTTATTACAGGCCTTTTGACCTGTCCATCTGTCAAAAGGCCCTCCCATAGGACCGGGCAGTAGAGATGCATGGAAATATAGATTTTTTTTTTTTTGTCTCAAACCAAACAAAATTGAAAAAAAATTATCGTATACCAAACAGATTTTATTAAATTTGCAACGATTCTCATCACTGTATAAATTACATAGCTTATATGTAAAGAAAAAGCCATTACCTCAACAGTGCTAGTTTTTCCTATCATGCATTTATTTCAGCTATGCTGTTGTAGTTCCACATTTAGCTAGCTAACTACCTCAGCAATGCAACTTTAGACATAAGTATAACTCAGCAGTGCTACTCTGATCACAGACAAACAAGCATTTTGCTAACATTACTATCCTAGCCCTGTACAGGCCTTCTACAGGTATTTTTGCTGGAAAACAGACACTTTGTAAAGAGCACGGCTGGACTTAGCTGGACGCTAACTCAGTTGTTGTGATCTACACACACAATAACATATGAACACAATAAAATAAAGCTCCCTCTACCATCATTGTCACTGTTTGAATAGTGTAGTGGTGGTGACATGGTAGTGTGTGTGTTGCACGGGTGTCAGGAGTGCACACTGCAGCGTTATTTGGGTTTTAAACAGTTTTAAAGGCTGTGAATCCCTTGGATCCTGACCTGAATGATGAAATTTCACCACCTTGTTTTTGCCACTCGATTCATGTCTGGCCTCTGATAGCCTCTTTCAGCCGGCCTCTTTCTTCACTTGAAACCCTGTCGACAACAACAGGATTCTCTGTGACAAGACCATCTACACTGAGAAAATAAACCCTCTTTGTGAATCTCAAAATCCCCCGGCGGCGATGCGTGAGCTGTTGCACTTCCAGCAGGAACTGTCTTATTTTTTATTCCTAACAGCCTGTGAAGTTCTTCAGCTGGTGTTGTTCTCGCTGAATATTGGAGTGAGAGATTGCACAGGGCTCGCTGGCCAAATGCTGTCAAAAGAAGGCCACCAAATTTTGCAAGTATGCAAATTGGAGAAGGTGCTGGTCTGTGAAGGAACAGACCATGTCTTAAACAGTGCTGATTGGCTGCATTTGTTTCAGATGCTGTAATGCAGGAAAGCTACAGGTTTCATCCAGCCAGTACTAAGTTATAAGGTATAGATTTGTGTAGAGTAGAAATGTCTCAATCAGGTCATTTTGCCTCTATCTGATCCAAGTATCTTAATGCTGAATGCCATATGATACAGATACTATCTGATCTTTGTGTATGAATAAATCATGTAGTGTAGAAAGTGCAGAAAACACAGTTTAGTTAGTTTCTCTTGCAGTTTAGAGAAGATGCTGCTGATTAATGCTGAAGTAAAATCTCTTTACTTTAAGCAATGGTTTGTGTTATGAAATCCTGTACTGAATTCTTTAGTGTAGGTTTGTCACATTTAATTACATTATCTACTTATGGTTCAATAAACAGATATAAACTAAATCATTTTTGCTGACTCCAGTATTGCATAATATATGAGCCCATTAATGTGCAATATTTAATTTGTTAACTTTGTTTAAAATTTATATTATTCATGTTTTATTTTTTTTTTTCAATTGCTGCAGGCAATTTGAATTGGTTTCTCAAATTAGATCTGTTGAGATGACTGTCTGCACTGTTATTTAAAAGGAATCTGTTTATATTTACATGTCCAGATATCAGAAACATGTGGTTCTGTGGTTTGGTGTCAGTGACTAAGCTTTTTATCACTTCCATTACTATGGATTTAAAGAGGTGTAACATGTAAAAGACACGTTCTAATTTGATTTGGGCATCTGTATAAATCTGATTGTAATCACTTTTTTTTCTTTAATAATTTTGTTTAAATTTTTTTCTCCCCAATTTACACGGCCAATTACCAAACCCACTCATTAGGACTCTATCACTAGTGATGCTCCAACACCAGGTGCCACTGATGCAGCATTACCGAGTAGCATCACAGCGCGCTCGGAGGAAAGTGCAGCGACTCAGTTCTGATACATCAGCTCACAGACGCCTTGTGCTGATCGACATTACCCTTTGGAGTGATGAGGAGAGATATTGCCATCTACACACCCAGAGTGAGCAAGGCCTATTGTGCTCTCCCAGGGCTCCAGTCGCCGATTGGCAAGCTACATGAACAGGATTCGAACCAGCGATCTCCTGATTATAGTGATGATTATAGCGCTTAACCCACTGCACCACTTAGAGCTCCCCTTGTATTCATTTTTCAAACCACCTCCAAATGTGGATTGGATTGGATTTGCGAAAGTTTATATGGATTTCTTATGTGGTTTCTGGCTGTCCACACTACCAAATCTCAAAATGGATAAAATCTAGATGAGCCAAAAGTCTGATTTGAGCTGGCAGTCTGAACAAACAGCCTGAGAATCTTTACATTAGGTTTCTTTAATATTCTTTACTCACTTTCCTGCATTTACAAGAACCCAGAGCTGCAGCAACGGGAATCCGGCCAAGGTCACTGGGCTGAAATTCAGACAGTGAGGATTAGGTGTCGATCTGCTTCACTGGCCACTGAGGGCCATTTTCACCATGAACCCTTTCAACCATCCATTCCACGTCACTTTCAGCGCACCTCAGGCTGGGAATTCACACTTCTTTTGGCGATTACTTTACAGGTAACTGCAGCAGCAGCGGCAGCAGTGAAGCAGGTGTTGGACGCAGGCCCTGTGTTATACGTGACACACCGTTTTTCCCCCGATGAGAAGAGCACAGCAGCTGCCTGCACTAATGAAATTAGTCATTACACACTCTCGCACAACACACACTCTCTCTCTCTCTCACACACTTTCACACTCTCACACCCACACCCACATATGTTCGCTCATTCATTCTCAATGTCATTCTCCTGTTGGAGGACACATGGGGGGATATGTGACACATCCTCCAGTCATCCTCTCCTTTTTATCCTCTTCAGCGGCCTTCAGTTGATCAGACTTGCTTTGATTAGATTTCGAGAAGCTTATTTGCATGATTGAAATACTTTGAAGGGCCATTTCTCAAGGCAAGTCTTTTTAAGAGAGTAAGTGAGTGGATATGCGTGTGTGAGTGTTTGAGTGTGTGTGTGTGAAGATTCATTCACAGCTGAATTGCATTAGGCTTTACACATCATATAGCTCGCAAGCACTAATGTGCAAACACAAAATATTCATTCAGATACAGAGATACAATTTACGCTCCACTCTCCGTTACCTCAGATGAGCTTCATAGCACTGATTTCTTTTCCTCCTGAAATCTGTGGTCTGGGGTTCACTTTAAGAAGCAGGTGTAGTCTACTGTATGTGTGGAAGCTATCGTGTGATTGGTTCATTTTGTAGCATGCCTACTTTGACTTATCACGTTACCTCTCCTTTTTATCAGTATATCCTAATAAATTCACACTCTCACAAAACCCTAAACACTGCTCAAAATCTACTAAAGCATTTATGCAGAGGAACAAGTACAGTGTTCTGGAATGATCATCTATGTCCCTAGACCTGAATATTATTGAAAAACTGTGGTGTGATTTAAAGTGGGCTGTTTATGCTCAGAAACAGTACAGTAAAGTACAGAACTTCACTCTGAAGACATTTATTCAACTTTACATTTTTTGAAATATATCACTCCACTCCTATCTGCAGAAACTGGGTGATGTAACAGAGTTAGAATGAACAGATAATATAATTAACGAGTTTCAACAAAATTACTCTATTATTCTAAAAATGGGTTAAAATGTGTAAAACGTTTATTTTTTTGTAAAAGTTTTTATTTTTGTAAAAAGGTTAAACATATTTTTGGGAGCTTTTCATTTCTTGCTTTGACGTTCCTGCAGGCTGTGTCCCTCTGCTGCTGCCGTACCTCCATCAGACGAGTGAGAGCTCTGAGATGGATGGTGCATAGCTGCTGCAGTTCCTCTCTAAAATATATATTTTTTAATCTATATCTAGTTAAAAACTTAAAAAAAAACATTGTTCTATAACTTCATAAAAAAATCTAGTGCTCTATTCATTATATAGTTTTGATAAGAAATGCTAACTTTATCGTGTTATAGTCTAGACACGTGCTCCGCTCGTGCAAGTCGAGTTATATAACTCATGCTTCAATAGTAAAATGTGAATTACGTTAATTTCTTATTTTATTTTTTACAACCTCAGTGTGCTACACCTGTAGCCGTGCATTGCAAGAATTATTTGATTTAATATGTTTCAGGTATGTTGCTCCCTAGATTTTCCCTTCGAAAATGCTCTATAATTATTTCTAAATATGTTATGAATTAATTTTCCAATCCTGTTGTGCCATAAAACCAAAAATTAGCTTTCCTCTGTAAATTTTTTAATATAGTTTTATGAGAAAAACAAGCTATACAATCACGTACATGTTAGGAGGATCACGTACATGGATGTGTGCTATACCTGCAGCTAGGGCTGGGGCGGTATTGATTTTTTATAACCGCGGTAAAAAACTAATGCATCACCGCGATATTGCGGTTAACCGCGAGACCCCAAACCACACCCCCCCCCCCCCCCCCCCAAAAAAAAAACACCACAAATTTATTGGTAACAAATCTTTATTCTTCAAACCATACAGCCTACATACAACCTCTACATAAACCATAAATACAGCATAACAAGTGAACATATGCTGCCTGTATAATTCGTCATTGTACAGCTAACCTGTCTTTTTCCGAGCAGACTTTTTGAAGGAGGAGCTTGTCCGCCTCCCCGTTCTCCATCCATAGATCTATTTTAGGGCTGGCCCGAATAGAGGTTTTGAGCTCAGGATATTCGGCAGTAATTGGTAGCGAATATTCTAATATTCGTTTTAAAAAAAAAGACGAATTAATCCACAGCAAAATTTTCCACTGACCCCCGGCCCCGAAAAAAATATATTTCTCACCCCTTTCCTCGGGCAGTTCGGGCTCAAGGCTCAAGAAGTCTGTGATAGGCGTCTGTTTTTTTTTTTATTCACACTCTTCTTATTTCTCATTAAATATCTACTAGATACAGATTATATCTGTACAGTATCATTTATTTCACTTCCCTCCTGAATATTTGGAGTGCATTATGTCTCCTTATGTTGTGTAGTTATGTAGTTTTCACCCCAGAATTTCTGCTGCCTCACACCAGGCTTCGGCTGCATCGCAGGGCAGGAGCGCAGCTGCGTTACGGCTATTTCGTTTGAATTGTGCAGTGCAGAGTATTACAGATTTTGTATTTTTGCACTTGGGCTATTAGCTCAATATTAAATATTTCGTTTGTTTATAAATTATTTTATATTCTTAAACCATGTTAAATTATATTCGATTGGAGGAAATTATTTCAGACATCATTTCTTTTTTGTCCCGTTACCGTTCCGCAAAAAAAATCCTTCTTTTAATCCCGCATCAGCCCGCCACATACACAGTTTTGCCGCACCTGCCCCGCGGTCCTAAATTACATTTAGTGCTTAAAATAAAAAAAAAAAAATTTATTAAAACCGCGCTGAATAGAGCGGTCACGTTTCTTACCACATTACAAAAAAAATCGGTGTGTGTGTGCCCGTGTCGGTCCATTCTCCGCTCCTTTTTTGTGCTTAGGGTTTTTTTGTTGCGTGCATGAGAATCACTGCGTGATTATTACAATTTTCTTAACTATTTATTAATGTGCTCCCACATCCTCTGGATTGATTAAACTCCTGTTCCCGCCAATAACAATTCAGTTCTGTCTGTTCCGCAAGATATCCTGACGGGACCCGCGTCATATAATATGTTGATTAAAATGTCGTGACGTTAAGAAATCGGCTCGCAAGAGACAACCGACCAAAAAAAAGACATTAGTTCCATTTTAAAATAATAGAAACCTGTCCTTTATGTTTGACAATTTTTGTTTCACTTTACGTGTCCTTACTCATCTGAAGTTTATTTATCTGAACTGAGTTTTATATGGTTATATTTGTAGCGGTTCTGAACTCAGTTCCGCGTGCTGTGAAAGAGACAAGGCGCAGCGCATTTTACCTCAGACTTGGTCAGATAACAACATTTCAGTAAAGATGGTGGTTATAGTTTTATATCATTGCTTTGCTGTTTGAACTGCACTTCAACCAACCTTACTATTTTTACCAAGACTGAGGCGCAATGCCGCGCGTTCTCCGCGGAGCTCACGCAGAACAGCCAGCAGCCAGACAATGAATTAATATATTTTACTTTCTCAAAATGTGACCACGGAACACCTTACATGGCTCTATGGTTTACCTTGAGGTGGGTGAATTAGTTTGATGTGTTGGCGAGAGGTGCAGACACCACTTTCCGGCAAATCTTGCAGATGATTCTCTTCTGAGTCTTTTTCTTCCTTTTTTTCTCAACTTACTGAGCCTGCCCTGTAGCTTCCATTTCCGAGCCAATATTAGTGCTGCTAATCTTCACTCTCTTCAGCAGCCTCAATGGAGACGAAGTGAGCAGGAGACTCCAGAGCTGTTCTGACCTCAATGAGTACCACGCACCGCGTTTTGCTTAACCCATTCGCTGCCGCGCCAGTGCAGCGGCAGCACAGATAAATGACAAAAAAAATTATATTCGATATTATGAATTTTGAGATCGTTTGACACCAATATCTATCGCGATCAAAATATATTTGATATATTGCACAGCCCTATAGTGTAGGACTTACACTTGACATATTAATACTGAATTCACCACAGTTGTGCTTATATGGAGCATTTTACTACCGCTCAAAACGCAGTCAATCAGATTTGACAGCCATAAAAAAATGCGGTAATGACGGTAATGAGCTCATCACCGCGGTGACGTCCCATAACCGCGGTATTGCGGTAATAAAATTATCGTCACAGCCCTACCTGCAGCCGTGCATTGCAAGATATGAAGAATTATTTGGTTGAATCTGTTTCAGAATAAACAGCACTGGAAAGCACTGGTTTGGGACTCATTTACTGGCCAAACAGTGGTCGTTACAGTGAGAATATTCAAAATGCATTGGATGGATTATCACAGGACACCATTAGGAACCTCTACAATGTAGTTTTAAGTGTGTTGTTTTTCTTCAACCATGTAATTTTCAGTAATGTAGACTTATGATAATGTAGTGTTCTTATACTACACCCCAGTAATCAAAATGAAAAACAGAATCTTGAAATGAGGTCAACGATTTACTACACCCCCGTTCTTCAGGCTGAAGCGTGAAGGCCTGCCTCCTCCTCAGCTTGGATATAAAGATATCTGGGAGCCCTTCTGAAGCTGTCTGCGCCCTAATCACCACCCCGCTGACAACTCTTTTGTCCGTCGGCCGTCCTTGCTCTCTTCCCCTCTCCATTCTCTCTCGCCTTTCTCTCTCCACTCCCACCCACACGCCTGTGCATCTCAGCCCTCTGCCGATCTGTTTTTTTTTGTCGCTCAGTCCCAGCTGCTGTTCTCATAGCTTACTGAGTGGCATTTTTACTGTGACATTTTGCATCCATTACCATTTTGCTAATGGCAGTAGTGTAGAGTAGGGAATGGGCCTGTCACGATAGCACTTTTTTTGTGGACGATATATCATCCCAGAAATTATTGCGATAAGAGATATTATTGTCATTTTAAATCCATTTAAATTCCACAGACGAAATGATAATAGTATAACATAAGTACAGTATAAGTAATTATACTCTTTTATACAAAACTTTTGAATTAATGGTACCACTTTAAAATAAGACTACCTTTATAAAGGGTTTAAAAATGGTTTACAATTAGTTTATTAATGGTTACTAATTAGGTTGTAAATGCCTTAAAAATCCTAACAATCAGTTATAACACATACGTAGAAAGGGCAACAATATAGATGGCTGTGGGTTCACTATTTAGCAAACAACAGGTCATTGCTTTCTACGTATGTGTTATAACTGATTATTAATGATTTTTAAGGCATTTACAACCTAATTAGTAACCATTAATAAACTAATTGTAAACCATTTATAAACCCTTTATAAAGGTAGTCTTATTTTAAAGTGGTACAGAATTAATCATAGTTTGGAAAATATATATTTTTTTCTTTACCTACTGCAGTCCACACTGTTTGCATGAAGTCAAAGTTATTGGTCGTTGCATGACTGGCTAAAATATGGTTCACTGTTATATATGTGAACAAACACTCAAATATTATTGAGGTCATGTCCACTTATTGTACGATAAATCAGTAATGTAATTATTGTGAAAGGCCTAGTAGGAAAAGAAAGAAAATATTGTAAAGTATGTTGAAGTATTGCAATATTGCTTTTGCAATACAGTATTGATTCTCAGAAAAAAAAACACAATGATTTAATTATTAATAGTTTATATGTAAAGATTGGCATCACAGGTGTTCGTTTTGTGTTCATCTCCAACCACTAGACCCAACCAAATGTTGGACTCCAGATCCCACTGTTCTAAATGGATACAAATAAAAGCAAACAAAATATTTTGGAAAAAAATGAAGTGAATAAAGTCTAAATTTTTTATATTGAACAATTTTATATTTGATGGAATGATCAAAAAGCAACCAGCTGGACTTTTAAAAAATGTTTATGGTTCAATGGTACATTCATTCAGGCTATTTAATTTATTCAATGTTGAAAAAAAGTTAAAAGAAACATTTTTGTTTTTTTTAATATGCAAGGTAATCTTCCTTTGACAAAATGTTTACTTTTGTCAGGTTTATATTTTAGCTAAAAACTTATTTTGGTGTATTACTCCCTAAAGATTTCGCGCATATTATGGTGTCTTTTTATACTATGACACCTTTCTGAAATGCGAAATATTGCCTAGTTATCTAGCTTAAGTTGATACTAAGCATGATAAGTGATGCTGAAGGCTTATTGTATCATATTTTGCAAACACAGCGTATAAATGAACTTAAACCTGCTGTTTGTCAGCTCTTGCCTGGGACCAGATTAAGGAAATTGGAAGCAGTGGATTGAGGGAAAATTTGAATTAATTAGAGCAATATTAGAGTAGCTATTGCAACATTACTAAACGCCGTTATAAATAAATAGAATTCTTTTGTATAAAATAGCCTTTTCACTTATTACCATATTCAGCTGAATATTGTCAGCTTCCGTACTATTGTCATCCACAATATTGTAAAAAAAAAAAAAAAAAATTAAATCCAGTATTCAGTTTTATTTAGTTTCTTTCATTGTGAATTTCACATTGAAACAGTAATTCGTTTGACCGGCCAAGACTAACTGCAAAATATCTGCTGAAGCATAATCCTTGTATCGTGATGTATACCATATCCCTCCTAGTGTAGAGTCAGGCTACTATAAGAGTACAGGCCTCCCTGATTCTCTTCTTTAGAACAAACTGGATGAAAGCTGAATGACCTCTCTTTCTCTGGTGGTGCTTTGTACTAAAATTAGTGTAGAGCTGTGGCGTCCCACACCATTGCTGTGGTCTGAAAGTCATTGGCAACGCTCTGTTCTAGTTTTCCCTGAGCGTGACCGAGTCTCAACTGCACAAATGCTTAAAGTGTTCAACTTGGCAAGAGAACCTCCTGGGCCCAGTCTTAATGTTCCATAGAACATGTGAACAGAAGTTTGTAGGCAACTACTTCTTAAGACCGTTTCTGAAAGCGAAGATAATAATAGGAAGTTTGTCCTCTACTGTTCTGGGAAGGCTTTGCACTAGATGTTAGAGCCTTTGTGTGAGGATTTGGCTTCAAAAGCATTTATGGTGTCAGGATACTTGAATACATGGTGTTGGATCATTAGTTCTGGATCATCCTCGCCTCTCTAAACAATCCTAAAAGAATTGGATGGAGGCCAATCTATTCAGAGAATGCTGTTCCACTGCTTCAGTGCCAAGGGACTTTATAATCCACTAGTCAAAGTTTGGAAGTGGGGTATGGGATGAGCTCATGCAAAAACATTGGGTGATTTTGCTTATTAAACACATACAACTTTATTTCATGATCATTTACCAGGTTTACAGTCCATGGTTTCAGCCATGCAACAATGGAAATGGTACTTTTGTTATAGAACAAAAGTTCATAATTGAAGAGATGGGCCTCTCATCAATGATACAATAATTATTTATTATAGTCACTCCCCAAATCTTCAGTGATAGGGAGTCATCTATTCGCTAGGTCTTTGTTCAAATTTTTCAGTTCCACCTTAAATGATGCTGCAGCCTAAAGGCTAATTTATGCTTCCAAAGTCTTTGGACCTTTTATTTTACCTTATGTTTAAACAATGGCATCCTATAACAACCATGTCTATGCATCCCATAACAGCCATGTCTATACACTTTTGAGTTCTTTTTTGGCATATGCTCGTAAGGCTGTCTGTTCAACACATGCTTGCTTCTCTAAAATACTTATTTTTTGGAGTTTCCACTAAAGAAAAAGCTTTCTTTAACCTTATTCCACTGTGTCTAACACTGTGTTCTTTCCTGAATGTCCTCCAATTACCCAAACATATGCAATGACCTTTTTTCACCACTTTCTGTTTAATCTTGGCCTCAGTTCTCCTTCTTTCTGCAGTGGACTCAGCGGTGTGCACCAGTTAGCCTTGTATGGGTCATTAATTCTTTGAGTCCTCTGGCTTTTATATAATTTTTCTATATTTGGAGCTCACCGTCTGGCCTGTGATTGCTTCATGATGGGCAACAGGAGTTGAGGCAGCAACAGGCAGCTCATCTTTTGATCTTCAATGGACAGTCCAGTAGGATCAGTGGGAGAGTAAAGATCATGGGCATGCATGCTATGGGTCAATAAGCAGTATTGGACTTTTTTCCCCCGCTTCTTTTCAAGTCGAGATGTGTGTGTGTGTGTGTGTGTGTGTGATGTGGGTGTAACTTTAGTGCAACCAAAACCGGAAGAAACTGGCTGCTGGTTCAGTGTCTTGCCTACAATTTTCTTGGCAAAGTATATATATTGCCAAAAGTCTTCACTCACCTATCTAAATTATTGAGTTCAGGTGTTCCGATCCCTTCCAAGGCCAGAAGTGTATAAAACCAGTTGAATCCAGGCCTTACATCACCAAGCAATGCAATGCAGATGGCTTGATGCAGTAGTGTAAAGCACTGTGCCCCTGGACCAGGGGTAGTTTGATTAGAATTCAGTACGGTTTATTTAGACAAAATTTCAACAGGCCAAAGTCTGGACCGATTTTTAACTTGTGTTATTATTCCAGTTCTATATCCTGTAAGTTTTTTTTTTTAACTATGATGAAAAAATATATAATAATAATAATAATAAAAAAAAAATACCTCTCTGGACTTTTTTTGTTTACATTCCTCACTTGTCTCTCTGACTTTAGTTTCCGTTCTTGTTTTAACGTCCATATCTTCTTATAAAGGCGTTTTTTCACAGCCGCATCCCAATTCAATAGCTGGAGCAGCCAGTAGCAATTACACAACACAGTAGAAACAAAAACAATACACAGTAGAAACAAACAATAAGTGTAGTACAATACACTTATTGAGGGATAACATTCTAAATTGAGACTTAAAAAAATATATACATAAATATATAAATACAAAAAAACTATAGAAAGTGTGGAAGTAAACAGTCGTAGATATGAGGTAGTGCAGTAAAAGAATAAACTAAGTATAGGAGGTATTAGTAGATATGACTATTAAACATAAACATAAACATGTGCAAGTATTAAATTTAAGTTAGGTGCGTAGTGTAGTGTCCAGGGGTGCAAAAGTACAGGATGTACAGTAAAGTGTCCCGAAGTGCAAATGTACAGGATGTACAGTAAAGTGTCCCGGAGTGCAAATGTACAGGATGTACAGTAAAGTGTCCCGGAGTGCAAATGTACAGGATGTACAGTAAAGTGTCCAGGAGTGCAAGTGTACAGGATGTACAGTAGAGTGTCCAGGAGTGCAAGTGTACAGGATGTACAGTAAAGTGACAAGTGTCCAGGAGTGCAAATAAACAGTAAAACAGTATATACAGTAAAGAGGCAAAAGAGTCTCAGGGTGTAGATGTGTATGGTGTTTTTCCAGTACAGATAAAAAAAAAAAAAAAAGGGTGATTTAAGAAAGCACATATGAGCCTTGTTTCTCATCTGTCTTCTCTCTTCCGGCTCCACTGGGAGGAGTTGAAGAGTCTGATGGCTCTCGGGACGAACGATCTTCTCAGTCTGTCCGTAGAGCAGCTCTGTGACAAGAACCTGCCACTGAAACTGCTCCTATGATCCATGATGATGGAATGTAATGGGTGACCATCATCATCCATGATGGAGAGTAGTTTGTGCAGTGTCCTCCTCTCTGCCACCGTTACCACAGAGTCCAGCTCCACACCAACCACGGACCCCGCACGCCTGACCAACTTGTTCAGACGCATCTCGTCCCTCTTCTTCATGCTTCCTCCCCAGCACACCACAGCATAGAAAAGACAGCTGGACACCACAGTCTGATAAAACATCAGCAGGATCTTCCGACAGATGTTAAAAGACCCCAGCCTCCTCAGGAAGTAGAGCCGGCTCTGTCCCTTCCTGTACAGGATGTCTGTGTTGGCTGACCAGTCCAGCCTATCATCCAGATGCAGTCCGAGATACCTGTAGGTCTTCACCATCTCCACATCAACTCCCACAATAGATACTGGCTGTGTGGGTGGCCTGGCTCTGCGGAAGTCCACCACCATCTCCTTGGTCTTGGAGGTGTTCAACAGCAGGTTGTTCCTATTGCACCATGCCACAAAGTCTTCCACAAGGTGTCTGTACTCCTCCTCCTTTCCTCCCCGTATACATGCCACAATGGCAGTGTCGTCAGAAAACTTCTGCATGTGGCATGTCTCAGAGTTGTACTGGAAGTCTGAGGTGTAGAGTGTAAAAAGGAACGGGGAGAGCACAGTCCCCTGTGGTGCTCCTGTGCTGCAGACCACAGTCTCTAATGTACAGTCCTTCAACCTGACATACTGAGGTCTGTCAGTGAGGTAGTCTGTGATCCAGGAGACCAAATATGGATCCACCTGCATCCCCACCAGCTTGTCTTTCAGTAGGAGAGGCTGAATGGTGTTGAAAGCACTGGAAAAATTTCGAACCCCAGCTCATGCAGCTTTGCCATCAAGCTGCCGGCGTCAGAGGGAGCAAAATTGGCCCTGCTCCCTCTGGGTGGGTAGATGGCGCTCTCTCCCCACATCACTCCTACGGGGATGTCTGCAGCACAGGGCGTCTGTGAGCTGATGTACTGGAGCCGAGCCGCTGTGCTTTCCTCCAAGCGCGCTGGCTGCTCGGTAATGCTGCATCAGCAGCAGCTCGAAAAGAAGCGGTGGCTGACTTCACATGTATCGGAGGAAGCATGTGCTAGTCTTCACCCTCCTGGTGTGTTGAGGTATCACTAGTGATAGGGGGAGTCCTAATGAATGGGTTGGGTAATTGGCCGTGTAAATTGGGGAGAAAATGGGAAAAAATTAGAAATAAAATTATAAAAAAAAAAAAAAAAAAAAAAGAAAGCACTGGAAAAATCAAAGAACATGACTCTCACAGTGCTGCCTCCTCTGTCCAGATGAGAGTGGGTCCGGTGGAGAAAGTACAGTATGGCATCATCCACTCCCACTTTCTCTCTGTAGGTGAATTGCAAGGGGTCCATTGCATGTTGAACCTGGGGTCTGAGGTGGTGTAGAAGCAGACGTTCCAGGGTCTTCACGATATGTGATGTAAGAGCGACCGGCCTGAAGTCATTGAGCTCACTGGGATGCGTCTTTTTGGGTACTGGAACCAGGCATGTTGTCTTCCACAGTGTGGGGACCCTCCCCAAATGCAGACTCAGGTTGAAGATGTGCTGCAGGGGAGCCCCCAGCTCAGCTGCACAGGACTTTTGTAGTCTGGGACACACTTTGTCTGGGCCAGCTGCCTTTCTTGGGTGGAGTCTCCTAAGTTCACCTCTAACCTGGTCAGCAGTGAAGGTGTGCAGAGGGGGAGGAGGAGGGGGGGCTACAGTGGTGCTGGTGGTCAGGACAGCTGAGTGTGGGGAGTAGGGGGGAGCGGGGGCTGAGTTGCTTGATGAGATGAGGGGGGGTGTGGAGGAGGTGTCTACCAGAGCTGTAGGGTCTTGAACAGGGCAGTCAAACCGGTTGTAGAAGGTGTTGAACTCATTGGCTCTCTCTAGTTCACCATCTGCAGCACTGTCCATCCTCTGCTTACAGCCAGTGATTGTCTTCATTCCATTCCATACCTCCCTCATGTCATTTTCCCTCAGCTTCTGCTCCACCTTCTTCCTGTAGGACTCCTTGGCCTCTCGCAAATGGACTTTGAGCTCCCTCTGTACGCTCCTAAGCTCCTCCTGGTTGTTTTCTTTAAAGGCCCTCTTCTTCTTGTTTAAAAGGCCTTTAACATTGCTGGTTATCCAGGGCTTGTTGTTAGCAAAACAATGCACAGTTTTCACAGGAACAACAATGTCCATGCAAAAGTTCATGTAGTCCGTCATGCAATGTGTAATCCCCTCAATGTCCTCACCGTATGGCTCCTGCAATACACTCCATTCAGTGGACTCAAAACAGTCCCTAAGAGCTGCTTCAGCATCAGGAGACCATTTCCTGAAGGAGCGTGTAGATGCAGGTTGTCTACGGACCTGGGGCTTGTACTGGGGCTGCAGGTAGATCAGATTGTGGTCAGATTTTCCCAGAGGGGGTAGAGGTGTGGCAGAGTATGCATCCTTTAGGTTGGAGTAAAGGAGATCAATAGTTCTGTTCTTCCTGGTGGGACAGTTCACATACTGGTGGAAAGCAGGGAGTACTGAGTCCAGTGTGACATTGTTAAAGTCCCCCGAGATGGCAAGGAAAGCTTCAGGATGCTGTGTCTGAAGTCTCGCGATGGTTGCGTGAATGACGTCACACGTGGTCTCGGCGTCAGCGCGAGGAGGGATGTAAACACAAACAACAATGGCGTGGGAAAGCTCTCTGGGCATGTAATAGGGTCGGAGACTCACCGCCAACAGTTCAACATCCCGACAGCAGATGATCTCCTTCACAGTTACATGTCCTGGGTTACACCATCTGATGTTTACAAACAGCACGAGGCCCCCACCTTTGTTTTTTCCGCTCCGTTTGGGGTCTCTGTCCGCTCTTACGGTGGTGAAGCCGGGAATATCCACGTTAGCATCCGGAATGTTGCTAGTTAGCCACATACAAGTATGACAAAACAAATACACAGAATCAAAACTTTAGTAGCTTTGTCCTGGCGGTTGGAATTAGGCAAGACCTGGATAGAGTTTAAAGCCAAATAAATGTCTATGCTACCTCCAAGAAAGAGAGAACTGGAGGAAAGGCCTCTCGTGGGACTTTCAAGGTCATAAAGCTCAGTGGCTCAATGGAGAAGCAGTGTGGGAACAGGGATGAGGAATGGGATCAGATATTTATAGAAAAACAGAAAAGTGATGAGTCAAGCAACAGAGAGAGAGAACACGAGATTGCACTGACAAGACAAAAAACAAAGAAACAAAAGCAATATAAAAAAAAAAAATTATGTTACCCTGTCTGCTCACTTTCTACAAACCGCTAGCCTAGATGCTAAGAAAATAATTAATATGGACATGATTCCCAAGAATTTGGAGTTTAGACTCTGCATGATATCTTATGTGAAATAGCCATTAAGACGGCTGCTCTTTGTGTATATAGATATACTGACATGCCAAAAGTCATGGAACTTAATCATGAAGTGGTAAATCAGGGAACAGCTTGGAAATTGCCAAATCTGTACAAGTTGTGAGGTATTATCTTGTGGGCAAGTTTGAACAATGGCCAGCATGTTCAAGGTTTCAAGATGATGCAAGGAAATCAAGAGTCTGAGCAAGGCAAGGTGGATATTTCTGATTGGCCTTTCCATAATTTATATTGTTAGCCTCCTTTGATGGCCTAGTGGGAGAATCCAGAAGTCCAGATTTGGCCAACAGGGGGTGCTACTCATATTTTAAGCATTATGTAAGTTGCAGGGTTCAATTCCTACAGTGCATCTCTTTAAGCCTGGTGACTTTTGGACGACTTTTACCACCTTGTATTAGAAAGATTTTCCTGAACAGCAAAAGGCAGTTACTCCAACTCCAGCTTTTTAATACCCTTGATTTCACGGAAAGAAGGTGTCCCAGTACTTTTGTCTTATATGGTATATATCTTGTACCAAGGGTGTCCAAACTACGGTATTTTAGAAATAGAATGAAAGTTGGCCCGCTGTTAAGCAGGTTTTTATAATGTGAGATTCAAAGTTTGAATGCTAGGTGTCAGAAACGGTGAGGGTACGCAGTTTTAGCGCAGAAAAAACAGGCCAAAGAGTCTAAAATTGGAGAGGGTGCTTAGTTGTAGTGCAGAAAAACAGGCCAAAGAGTCTAAAAGCGGAGTGGGTGCACAGTTTTAGCACAGAAAAACAGGCCAAAGAGTCTAAAAGCGGAGAGGGTGAAGTTGTAGCGCAGAAAAACGGACCAAAGAGTCTAAAAGCGGAGAGTGTTCAGTTGTAGCGCAGAAAAACTGACCAAAGAGTCTGAAAGCGGAGAGAGTGCACAATTCTAGCGCAGAAAAACGGGCCGAAGAGTCTAAAAGCGGAGAGAGTGCTCAGTTGTAGCGCAGAAAAACGGGCCAAAGAGTATAAAAGTTGCCGTAATTATGGTGTTTAATATTAAGAGACATCATGAAGAAAGATGTCATATCAAAGATAGATAAAGATAGTAAGTCAAGTAAAATGATGTGTAAATGAAAGATATCAGGAAAAAGTATTATTTAAAGTGGTATATTTCATTATTTGTTTTATTATAGAGTCTGTGCTTAGCTTGATGGGAAATGTAGAAGATTGGCCAATGAAAGGTTGTGGCAGGCTTTATCTCATTGGTGTAACAGATAGCGGAGCGGCTTGTATTTCTCCAACTCAGCTTGTCCTGAGCTGAAGAGGGGAGAACAGCGACAGGGTTGGGCTGCTGCTGTTTTGCGCTTTCCCCCTCGCAGTTGCTATCACTTCATCTGCTGATTTATTCTTGTTTCAGCTGTGAATAGAGGTCAGGCTGTATTTCGTGCTGCTGCAGTTGTTTTGTCCCGGGGAATTGTGCGTGAGTGTGTTCACTGGGGTGGTTTATTAACTAGCCAACTTTTTGTATTAACCTTCAGGCATCAAAGCGCTGCTTGAATGCGTAAGTCTTAGTCACTTTGACTGTTTTTGTGTCTGACATTGTTTGGGCTTCTCTGGCGTTTCCTGAGCGTGGACTGGAGCTGTCAGCTCAGCTCGCTCCTGCACCTCTGGCTCTCCGTCTTTGCCTCTGTAATAAACAAGCCGAGTAAGACTGGTGTTCCTGTATTAAAATTTCGCTAGGTGTCAGGTTGATGCCTGCCGTGGGATATCGAAAGTAGTGAAGGCAAAAATTTTCCTTTCAGCGTTGCCAACCTGAGTAATGAACTCTTCCCCTCACTCAGCTTATCTTTTTCTGCCTGCCTCTCAAGTCAGAATGCTTTATGCACTAGAGCTGAAATAGAAATCAGATTTTTATCTTAATCGCTAAACTAGTTTCAGTATTGGGCCAATTATTAAAGGTAATATGCCATGCATCGTCTTAAAATATGAAATGTACTTTACTTTTTACAATCAACCACATTAAAAAAACACTGAAAAAGCACTCCAGCTAAGATAGTCTGTGGAGCTTAAAGTGGAAACATAACCGAAAAGAGCTAAAAGTCCATTATTTTGAATGTTTGCAGTTTTATGTGGTTAGAAGTGTTTGTAAGCTCTGCTACTCACTGTAAGGGCTGAAAAAGATGCACTCTGACAAGCAGTATTTTCCGGTTAGTCTGGTTAAAACTCTGCAATGTCTATCCTCCATGAGTTTTACACATTCCACAATATATATCCTGCAGAAACTGCGAAAAACTTCATACTGACATGCTGAGACTGCTGCCTGCGTGCTACTAATAAGAGAGTGGTTAAATGAGGAACTGCAGCTTCTTGTGGCTGAGCAGACGCAACACTGAACCACACAGCTCTGCTGTAATTCTCATCTCCCCAATATGAACTGATCGGCTCTCAAAATTGGATTATTTTGGCTGAAAATCTGCCAATGGCAATACATAGCCAATCAATCTCTGCATCTTTACTAATCATGCAGCCAGAATACTCTAAAATCTTATATTTGGTATTGCATGGGGCTGCAGTAATTTAATTGACATAATCCACAATGTCAGTCATAAAAATGTGTCAACTCCAAATTCCGACAATATGCACTAATTGTTCATTTGCAGCTGCAATGCACTACAAAAGTGCTGGGGACAGAAACGCAAAAGGAAAGGAAGAAGGGCCGAAAGTAACAGACACAACAGATTACTTATTTACTCACTAAATATCAGAACATTTTGTATTTAAACAACATTAAAGGGACAATTAAATCTCGCATTAAGCTGTTTCTATTGTTTTGAAGCAATATAAAAAGCCATCAGAGGGAGCAGAGATGGAGGGCATGGCAGAAATAAACCCTTATCTAATTAACTAATTAAATGCAAAATACTTGACAGATTGGTCAACTTACAAACTAATCAATCAAAAGTTGCAGCCCTAATTTTTGTTTTGGCCAGGGGCTGTCTGATGGGCATGATGGTGTTAGAGTATATCGTGCTGCCCATTACACAACACTAAACGTCTTGGTAGTATAGTACATTTTAAACATTTAAGGGTCAATATCATATCCAAATGTTTTCAAGTTTTAACTATATATATTGATGGTTTTAGGTTAAGCTGAAAAATGTAGATAGTCCCCCCTCCTTCATTATTTAATCTACTTGGTGTAATGTACCGGCAAAGCAGTCTCGGAGCATGATACTCACATCACCATGTTTAACAGACGGTACAGTGTTCTTAGGGTTTAATGACTTACTTTTAATTGATCCCCTTAGTTGATCCTTTACTATTAGTTGAACATTTTACCTTGATTACGAGGTCACGAGGTTACCTTGATTATTAAGTCACATATGACTACACATGAGCTATGTTCATAAGATATATAAAAATATATAATAAAACTGTTATGGGCAGAATTCTCTTGATTTAAGGTTTAAATGTGTTTTGATTATTATTTTTTGTTTGATTGCACAGCTCTGCATTTATTTACAGCATTTTCTCAAAAACTCTTTTTTTATTCTTTGTCTCTCTCTCTATTTCTCCAGGCGGCTGCTGAATACGTGAAGACCCACCTGCCGGAAGTTTTAAAGCAGCAGCTACAGACATATGAAAAAGAGAAGGAGAACAGTCTTTTGTCGTATCAGTCCATCCTAGAACAGCAGATACTCAACGTAGACAAGGAGATGCTAGAGAAGCTCTCTGCCTCCTATGATGAAGCAGGTAAGAGGTGTAGAAACAGCCGAGAGATCCCTGTGGGAGTGGGTCAGTCAGTTTGTCTGTTGGTGACTGAGTAAGAAAGACACAGACACTCATAAACTTCATGAACTGAAGATCAGTGTCATGTCTAGTTTTAGGCTGAAATGGGCTAGAAAAGCAGATCATATAAGAACATCTGAAGACTCGCTAATTTAAATGGGATGTCAGTCGAAAACAATGCATGGAAAACATTTCTGCATTTCTGACCTGATGAGTACCATATTTACATGTATACTCAAAGCTCTGACAAATTGATTGCTAAAAGGGAGGACAAGGAATAGATCCACATTCTTCTGGTAGATTGTTAATGTAGTCTACATGTGCACAACTGCGACTCAGCAGTTCAGCCAAATGATGCTTTCTTGGGCCAAGATGCTAAGAACAGGCTAATTAACCCCAGCTTCAGGCTTTCAAGTTCAAACCATGAAGTATTTTTAAGCATCATCAAAGTACTAGACGGAGCACAATCTTTCCAGAGAACACAGTTCCATTGCCCCACAGTTCAATGTTTTATACCACTCTAGCCCAACACTCTAGCCCACACCTGGCATTATTATAAAATTGAAAGAAAACGTCAAAAATTATTGATTGAGTTTTATTTGACAAAATCATATAACGCAAACTTAACAGACTGGTTTCTCTCACACATTGATTCTATAATAAATAGAAATAATAAGAATAAGAATAAAAATAAAAATATTTTTTTTTATATAGTGCAAACAATAAGTGCCAACCACAACCAGTCATATTAAGCCTAAGGTTTGTGTTTTTTTTTCTCCTAAATCTCTTGTAATTTAACTATGCATAACCATAACCAGTCATATTAAGACTATGTTTGAAGTGCAAACAGAGACAGAACATTTTTTTTTAAATACAGTACAGAGCTAAGGGATTAGTACAACTGCCTATGAAACAGTCACATGTCGAATTTACGTACAGTATTTATATATGGTCTGTGTCTTGTTGGTCACTCTGTTACCATTTATTGTTTCCAGTGGAGCCAAAATGAAATGAAATGCATTATTGATGTTGAGACTACTTCTCTCTCTGTCTCTCTCTCTCTGTCTCTCTCTCTTTCTCTGTGTGTGAGAGAAAGAGAGAGGGGAAAACAGAGCGGGAGAAAGAGAGGAAAGAGAGAGAGCGAAAGACACAGCTTTGTCAACATTTCACTCTTCCCCATGATTGGGCTTTGCTTTTTGTCCTGTTTAATTAAAGGTTTATCTTACGGTGGCGTGTAGTAATTATCCCCCTATTCCTCTGTGGCGAAGAGCGAGAGAGCAGGAGCACGAGAGAGAGAGAGATGTTATTTCTTCTTTCGTTCCACCTAAAGACTTCACCGTGGGTGGAGAGATGGTGGAGGAAGAGGAGGAGGAGGATAAAGAAGTGTACATGTGAGAAAGTGACAATGCAGTGAAAAAAAAGAGTGGAACAGTGATGTAAGCAGAGCAACCCTGGCCGAGTTTCCCGCTGACCACATTATATCATCAGATAGTGTCCCAGTATCTCGCAGGAATTTGTCTCACAGGAGCAACATGGTGTAGTGTAGCGTAGCGTAGCATAACATTTAATAGCATTGGTTTTATCTGTAGCTCTGAGGACAACATGCCAAGATGTATGAAAACTGTGCTTAAAAACCAGGGTAATTCCACCAGGTATTGATTTCTGAACTCTTTGTTTGTGAAACTTAATTTTTTTCAGAGCTGATGTGACACATATTTGTATCCATTTCAACATCTAAGTTGTGACAATGCAACTCTGAACAGCCTGAGCAAAATTAGAACAACTTATATGTAATCTAATCTCAGTGACGTGTAGCGAAGGGAATCACAAATCAATTATCTACAATACTTCACCACGTCTCTGTTACTAAAAAGGATAAAATACTTCTAAATAAGCAAATACCAGGAATTACGAATGTATTGGTGTCAGTTTCACATAATTTATCTACCAATATTCTTCATCACAGATTTACACTCTTTGAGTTGCGCCACCACATGGAGTAATGAAGCAGTAACTTAGTAAGTCAAATTGGAGGACGAGTCAAATTTGGGAGTTTAGGGTTTTGGGTGCTATGTTTCAATAGAAATTTTGATATTTGATGCTACATAGCAACACGGTACGATGTGATCAAAACGATACAATATACCATAAAATAGATATATTGTCCCACCTATAGTCATGTGAATGAACATGCAGAGCCATTTCAAGGGAAAAAAAATTGATCAAATTTATCCAGTGTAAATGATTACTTACTGCTCTCTAGGTTTTTATTTTCTTCCTCTTCTTTTTTCTGGCTTCTGATGGATAACTGCTAAAGTTTTATATTTTGCCTACTGCAGGAATCACAAACCTGGCTGGCTGATGCCAATAGCTAGTAACTCCTCCCCATTGAGGAGGATTCTAATAAGTGTCGTCAGACTTTCCTGCATTGACTGTCTCAGAATTTAAAGGGGTGCTCACACCATTTGTTATTGCATGCAATTAATAACAAGTTATGGTCTTGGGGCCCCAATTAATTGGTTTTCTTGCCTTGTTGCAAGGGGCCTGTGAACATGAACTGTAGATCACATTATAAATACAGTTTAAATAGCCTAAAAATTTATTTGATAAGGAAATCTAATTTGTGCAGCTTTACCTGCTGTGTGAACGTAGCCAACGTGGGCATTTTCTTATACTTGTTCTCTAAAAAGATGTTAATAGTTTTGGTTTAAAAGCTGCTTACATTAAAAATAAGGAACAAAGCACTTTGCTGGAAACTGAAACCTCCTCCCCAGTGTGTTAACTAACAGTTTACTGGTTGTCCTTTTACATTTTTCAGCCCGATATTAGAATATCAAATATTTAACATAGCTGTCCTGCAGATTGATGAGCAGATACATTTCAGAGATAAGTCTCTCAGAGGCCGCTCTATCTGGATTATATCAACAGCCAACACTACCACACACACACACACACACTCGCATACAAAATCATCACAGACAGACGTGCGATGTTTTATTCATCTGTGCTTCTTTCCGCAAAACTACTGAGGCTTTTTTACGAAGAAAGAGGAGGTTAAAATATTCATTGAAGACTCTTCCATCTCACTGTTTAAGTAGTGAAGCACTCTGGATTTCTGTTTTGTTCTTTAGTGCTTTAGCACTTACGGTATATGTATGCCCAGCATATACTTGCATGCACAGCTTCTCTGACACACACACACACACACACACACTCTGGCTGACTGTTTTATTAGAAACTCCTGTGTTGTTGACCAGTTGGTGTAAAACATTGCAACTGTAAAAAGCATGGGAAGAGCAATGTGTATTAAAAGTGAAGCCACCACAGGTCTAGCGCCAATGCTGGCTGGTTTGCAATATAATGTGTATGAGTATCCCTACCCATCCCCATATGTGTCAATGACAAAACAACTAATGTTCTATCTCCAGTGTCAATTTCAGTGTTGCTTATATTGGCATTTTTGATTCTGCTATATCCTGAGCAGGCAGGGTTACACTTAGGAAGTGATTGACACTTAATTTGGCTTCCTTCTAAGCTAAGTGAAGGTGATCTGAGAAGAGAATGGAAGAGTCTGAGATTATACACATTATACACATTATTGTGATACTGTAAGTAGTGTAAAGTAGAATAAAACCCACCATCATATTAAAAAATTACATGTGGGATCAGAAGACAGTAAACTACAACACTGCTATCTTGTCTAAAATTAAACACTAAATTAAACATTATACTTATTCTAACATCTTGTAACTCTTAGTAACTGTTTACTTTTGACCACAAGGGCTGTCTTGGCTTTAAATTCTTGGGTGTTAATTCAATCAAACAATCAATCAACCTACATTGAGGGTGGCCCTCATTTACAATGTAGTTGAGCAATTTACATTGGGAAGGGATTGACAAAAGAAAAGGAATCCATAAAATAATATAAATATAAAAGGTTATAAAACTAATAAAAATGCAACTACAGATGAATAAGTAAAACTAAACACATACAGAGTAAAAAATAAATAAGCAATAACTAAAAACAATACAAGAAAAGAAAGGAACAAAAGAAATGCAAAAAAAAAACAGCTAAAACAAGCCAAAATTAAAAACAAACAAAAAAAGTTAACTAAAAATAAATTTAAACACTAAAAATATATCAAAAAGCACCCTCTTCTATGTATGTGGCTGCATAACCACAGGCTATTCAGTGTTACCATGCTAACCCCTGTCCACTTCTAGACCTGTGGGCTTTGTAATTAAATGGAATAGGGTCATCTGCTCTGATGAGAGATGTTTAAATTCCACTCCTTGTTTCTGGTTTAATTTGGTTTAATAGGCCATTTTTTATATTAGATCCAAATTGTCTTTAATCAGGTAACTGCACTTTTACATAGAGTCTTCTTAAACTTCTTTGGTATGATATGTTTACTGTATTGTTGTGTGATTATGATTCTTGGTGATCAGTTCATATACAGTATAGCATGAAAGGTTTCCTTTTTTAAAGAGGTTTTAGTAGCAGCCAGCTCAAGAGCAACATCTGTCAGGGTCTGTGTCTCCTGAATATATGATGGTATGCTGTACTGCGTGCTGCGTGTGATAAATCACAGGTCAGATGTCCTGTTTTGGAAGAAATTAGCCTTGGGGACAGTTTGTGTACACTTACACAACCATTTCCAAAATTCCTTACTTTAAAGGGAGAGCAGAGAACCGAGACTCGTGATTGGCCCTGGGCCATCATACGAGTCCCTGCAAATTGGCAGAGCGAGAAGAGTGAAATATAAAGAACAAAGTATGGGAGTCCAGCCAGTTGGGTTCCAAAATGACAGGAGACACCTCGCCAGCAGCAGACCATTATTGTGAAATAGATATTATCTTCCTGAGGTCATGAAGTCAAATGCAGACTTAATTTTTCTTGGCTTTTGTTTCATTAAGAATATGATTTGGAGTCAAATTGGCATTTTTCTAGTAGTAAAAAAATCTGGTAAATACCATTTTTTTCACTAAATGGCACTCAAGTGGGGAAACTTTAAAAACAAATTTAAAAACCGTTTACATGTTTTACCAGCCCTGGGTGACTCTATTTCATAGGTGTGTATCTCACAAACTAATCAAAGAAGTAGGGGGGCACCTTCTAGTTGTCTCAAGAAAATTTGAACCAGCAAAGAATGCTTTAAAGAACATAATGCAGCACCCACTTCTGTGTATGGGACTGCATAATCACAGTCCAGTCAGTGTTCCCATGCTAACCCTTGTCCACTTCTAGATCTATGAACTTCGTAACTGAGCCTAGGCGAATGGAATAGGGTCATCTGGTCTGATAAGAGATGTTTAAATGTACATTAACATTTTTGGCTGGCGTAGTGGATAACTAGTCCGCCTCTCAGAACTGTGGCCTTGGGTTCAAGTCCTTAACTGGGTGGAGTTTCCATGTTCTCCTTGGGATTGTGTGGGTTTTCTCTAGTGAAGATCTAAAGATCAGGTAATCTGGTGACTCCATATTGTGTTATGTTATGCATATGGATATATCCTGAGCAAAAAAAAAAAAAAGGATGATGTTAACTCTTGGCTGGTGCTACTTGCTGGTGTTTGTTGGTGGACTGCTGAGTATAAAGGATTGTGTAGACTGTTGAACTGGAACTAGAATGTTGAGATTACAAAACTATACAGAATCCTGTGAAAAAGAACATAACCTTTTTGATTTGCAAGTGAGATATCAGAGCTTTTTTTTTTTTAAAGAATCTTGAAAAGGAGGGTCCTTAGTTGATGTTTTAAGACTCCTAGTTCAGATTGGGTTTGACCATTGGCATTGGGAAAGGAGGAGCACTAAAAACCAGTGAAGGGTATAAAGCAAGGGACAATCAAGGCTGAACCACTCAAGACTGAAGATGAGTTGAGCTGCTGCATTCTGGGTAAGTTGAAGGGCCTGATGGAATGCATCGGAAGGCCAGCCAGGTGTGAGATGCCAGTATTCAAGCTTTGAGATAAATCTAATCCATGGCAGCTCAATCTGAAAATTTACAGGACTTAAATTATCTGATGGAACTTCTTTGTGCCAGATACACAAAGGAGTTTAGAACTCTTGTAGAGGAAGCTGTTTTGGTGGCAAATGGAGAGCCAACAGTATGTCTCTAATTAAACACGTGAACGTTCATTGTTAATTTCGCATATTGTATTACAGCTCTTAATACTGGATGTATTATATGAACACTGCAGACGGCAGATTGGAACATGCCCTCTGAAAAAGCCCATCTGCTCTTTGTGTCTCTCCTCCTTTGTTTGTGGCTGGAAGAGAGATTAAGATGAAGAGCTTTGATAGCAGAGCTGGACGTTATCTTGTTGAAACATCTCTGGTGTTTACAAAGGAATTAGGTGACCATGTTTTGTATTGACTCTGGATTTTTGTGGCAGCATTCAGGAGTGTACTTTTGGATGAATTGTGATCGGGTGGACTCTGTACGAGGAGGATTTGATTGAGAATCATAAAGGCTGAGCGTTGTGTGTGGGGTAATCATGGTGCGGAGTGGTAACGCTGCAGCTGAAGTGTGGCTGTTTATCGCTGCGTGGTGGCGAGGCAGTGAGGCGGCAACTGCACTGTCCAGCTGTGCTTCACTCACCACTGCATTCCTGACTTCCAGAACAATCACACACACAAAACCAGCAAAGGGTGGAGTGGTGAACTGACTGAGGCATTTATGCATGAACACTCAGAAATAACTACCTTATTCTGTCTCTCTCCTTCCCTCTTCCTTTCTGTCACTTTCCTTTCCTTTTCATGTCCCCATTCTCTATTCATACACACTTTCTCTTTCTTCCTCTTTCTCTCTTTCCCATCTTCGCTTTTTATTTCTCTTCTTTGCTCATCCTTCTTGACTCTCATCCCGGTCACCCTCTCTACCTCCATCCCATCTTTGCTCTCAAATCCTTATTGTTCTTTTTACCTCACTCTATTCCTCACCCTCCCTGCCTCCCTCAATCCTTTTCAGCCCCTCACCCTCACTACCTCCCTTTCGTTTTCACCCTCAATCCTTCTCACCATGTTTCCCTCACTACCTCCCTTTCGTTTTCACCCTCAATCCTTCTCACCATGTTTCCTTCATTACCTCCCTTTCGTTTTTACCCCCTAAAGCCTTCTCACCATGTTTCCTTCATTACCTCCCTTTCGTTTTCACCCTCAATCCTTCTCACCATGTTGCCCTCACTACCTCCCTTTCATTCTCACCCTCCATCCTTCTCACCATGTTTCCCTCACTACCTTCTTTCGTTCTCACCCTCAATCCTTCTCGCCACGATTCCCTCACTACCTCCCTTTTATTCTCATCCTCAATCCTTCTCACCCTGTTGCCCTCACTACCTCCATTTAGTTCTCACCCTCAATCCTTCTCATTTCCTTGCCCTCCCTACCTCCGTCTCCTTCTCGCCCTCAATCTAGTTCTTATCCTCACCCTCACTACCTTCCCTCTTGTCCTCATCCTCTATCCCCTACCTTCTTCTTGTCCTCACCCTAGGTCCCTCTTGCCCTCCATCCCTCTCGTCCTTGCCCTTTGTTCCTCTCACCCTTCCTTTTGCCGTCTCACTCCATCCTTTACACCCTTTCACCCTCTCTACCTTTCTCTAGTCCTCGCCCTCTGTCCCTCTCGTCCTCCTACATTTCCAAACTCCCTCTCTCCCTCTGTAGCTTGCCTGCACCCCTCTCACTTTCTCTGTGTCTCTCTGCTCTGTGTGTAATGGTGGTGTGTCTAATTGGAGAGGGAGGCTAACAGGCCAATCCAGCCCATTATCTTCCTGAAAGCGGAGAGCAGATAAAAATAATTAGGCGGACAGAGCAGCAGAGAAGGTGACAGCTGAACAGACACAGGGAAAGATTATGGAGAGAGAGAGAGAGAGAGAGAGAGAGAGAGAGAGGGAGAGAGAGAGAGAGAGAGAGTAGAAATCCTTTGTGTAGGATTTTAAACAAGTGATTTAGCTTTTCCAAAACCGGCTGGTTATACATCTCAACATTTCAACTCCACTTCAATTAATGATGAAATTGCAGTGCTTTAACCAACTTTTTCAGGCATTGCTTAAGTGCCCAACACTTGCAACCTAGTGTACCAAGTTTCAAACCCATAACTTCTAGTGTTTCATTTCTATGGTCTAATTAGCTTCGATAACATTACCGATAAATTATAGTAATATTTCTTGAACTGGGAATTCTTTCACAACCTTTTCTATATTAGCTTTCTATCAGTAGAGAAAAACAGACTACATTGTGTTAATGTTTATTGTTAGTGATCAAAACAGCCAGCTGATATGGTCAGAAACTGAGAATTTAGCATCTATCTTTAAAATACATAGCAGGAAGGGCTCAAGCACTGTGCGGCATAACAAATCCAGTAAAACTCATATAAAATAAATGTTTTAAGTCTGTTCTTATTTATAATAGATGTAGGGCCTCAAATATTTGGGCATGGCTTGAATTTGCATAAATGTTGAAACATTTTTAGTCTGAGTGCAGCCGAACTGTCTGGTTAAAAGCAGTAATTGGAGTGATTCTTTGTCACCTATGTCTATTATCCTTACATTTCATTAATAATAATAGAACTTTATTTGTATAGCACTGTGTTATACATAAAATTCATGTCAAAGTGCTTTACAACATCTTTTTTGTGTCTGAGTTCACTGCTTTTTGGAAAGATAGACATCTGCTCATCCGCAGTTTTTTTTCCCGCAAGAATCTAATAAAAATATCCACACATCCTTTTCTAATTAGTGGATCCAGTCGATACTTTAATGTGCGCATATTGCTGGAGCAGGTGTTCAATTGCACACTCACAGCTTGTATATAATCTCCATAGATTGGGGTGCTCTGGAGCATATCCACCATAAAAGGAAAACTAAAGCAGAAAACGAGGCATTACATGGGACTTATGAAATATAATTTCTAAAAACTTCTTTAACATGCACTAGGTTCAGGCTCTGAGTGGTCCAGCAGGCTAAATGCTGCCACTGTGATAAGGAGATCGCAGGTTTGAATCCTGTTCTTGTAGCTTGCCATTAGCACTGTGTGGTAATTGACCTTGTAAATTGGGGAGAAAATGGGATAAAAAATAGAAAAATAAATGCACTAGGTTTGTCGCAAAAATTATGTTACCGACGTATTGTACGAAAAATTAACATGAAAATGATACATTTTCCCAGATGCAATATTGCCTGTTGTATCTACTTCCGTATATTTTAATAGAGATGTTATACATATTTCTTAGAGATGTTATACAATAATTTTACACTGACAATAAAATTGCTTATCAACATTTTTCCAGGAACAATATATTGTCCATTACAAAATTATCGTCACAAACCTACTGTGGTTCCCAAACATTTTCCAGTTCCCTATTCTTATAGATGTTGAATATCCTGAGATACAATCCCCTATGCTCCTTATTCACAATAACTCTTATCCACACAGTGTGTTCAGAAAGTATTTCCCTGAACAGATTTTAGCAAAGCACGAACCAAAGCAAACATATAAAACAATCTCTAAGGCTTTAAGTGTTCCCAGGACCACAGAAACTCAACTTTTTGAAATAGAAGAAACTTGGCACAACCTTGAACTCAGAGTGTCCGTGGGCAGGAAGAGCCTTGGCAAGGGAAAAGAGTGCCCACAGTCACTCTTAAAGATGTCAGAAGATGTATAAAGTGATGGGAGTACCTCTTGGACAGACAATCATCTTTTGTAGCACTCCATAAATCAGGCTTTAATGGCAAAGTGTCACAGATCAAAGATGCCACACACCAGCACTGGTTGGATCAGGTGGCAATCTTCCATTACTCCAAGGTTCAGTTTTCACATGGACACGTCCATTCTTTGTATTCAGTTTCAAAACATGAAAAGATGTGGTTACAATCCAACATCATGCTGAGAAATTATAGAAAAGTGTGCTCTCTCTCAGACTCTGGCAGCTGATGGCAAGGAGTGTGACCTAAGATTTGCACTGGAAAAATCTGTTTTAGCTACAGTGCAATTCACTACAGGAAATACTAAGTCTAAAACACTAAAAATGGTGTCACTCAGTCATTTTAAACTTTTAATTTCTAATCACCTTCAGGCAGCCTGTACCTATTTAATACTAGCTTTTATTTCTTGTTTTAGTTTTTCCTCTTAGTTCTTTATTTCCTTTTTATTTCTTCATTTATTCATTTTTTTAATAGTATTGTAATCTTGCTTTTTAACTTATTTTGATTAGTTTATTTTATTATTACTATATATATATATATATATATATATATATATATATATATATATATATATATATATATATTTTTTTGTACTATGTAAAGGTTAGTTTTAGCTTAATTGTAACTTTTTGTATATTCATCTTAACGTTTTTGATTTTAATTTCTTAATTAAACCAAGTTGTATTATTATTATTATTATTATTATTATTATTATTATTATTGTTATAATTATATTTTTATTTTTATCTATTTTTTTATATTTTATTTAATGTTATTCTAAAATGATTAAATGTAGTTATTATTTTCTGTGTCATATCAATTCCTGTATTTGTAAATGCTCGGCTACATTAAAAATGAGGGATGCCCTCAATGTACTTCCGAGTTAAAATAAAGATAGGTTCATTGATTGATTGATTGATTGATTGAACCAGCAATCTTCAGATAATAGGGGCACCCCTAAAGCTGATATATAAGGTAAAATAACATTTTGTGTACCGGTACATACAATAAAAGACATACTGTGGATGCAGTGAGTTGTCAGTCATGTTCAGTGTCTATATATTTTTGTTTTTGTGTCTGTCTCTCGCCCACACCCTCACAGTATATTTAGTTTGCATATGCCTGTATTCCTCTTTTGCTCGTTTTCTATGTCCCCCCCATTTCTCTAATCCTCCTTTCACTCCTCTCTCTCACTTCTCTCCAACTTAGTGTGTGCTTATCGTTCTATTCCTCCTCCCCACAGCTAGTAACGGTGAAAGAGAAATCACTCGCTCTCACTGGGTAGTAATCTCATTTACAGTTGTGGTCAAAAGTTTACATACACTTGTAAAAAAACATAATGTTATGGCTGTCTTGAGTTTTCAATAAGTTCTACAACTCTTATTTTTCTGTGATAGAGTGATCGGAACACATACATGTTTGTCACAAAAAACAGTCATAAAATTTGGTTCTTTCATAAATTTATTATGGGTCTGCTGAAAATGTCACCAAATCTGCTGGGTCAAAAATATACATACAGCAACATTAGTATTTGGTTACATGTCCCTTGGCCATTTTCACGGCAACTAGGCGCTTTTGGTAGCCATCCACAAGCTCCTGGCAAGCTTCAGGTCGAATGTTTGACCACTCTTCTTGACAGAATTGGTGCAGTTCAGCTAAATGTGATGGTTTTCTTGCATGAACCCGTTTCTTTAGCACTGTCCACATGTTCTCAATGGGGTTTAAGTCAGGACTTTGGGAAGGCCATTCTAAAACCTTAATTCTAGCCTGGTTTAGCCATTCCTTTACCACTTTTGATGTGTTGTCTTGTTGGAACACCCAACTGCGCCCAAGACCCAACCTTCGGGCTGATGGTTTTAAGTTTTCCTGCAGAATTTGGAGGTAATCCTCCTTCTTCATTATCCCATTTACTTTCTGCAAAGAACCAGTTCCACTGGCAGCAAAACATCCCCAGAGCATAATACTACCACCACCATGCTTGACAGTAGGCATGGTGTTCCTGGGATTAAAGGCCTCACCTTTTCTCCTCCAAACATATTGCTGGGTGTTGTGGCCAAACAGCTCAATTTTTGTTTCGTCTGACCAGAGAACTTTCCTCCAGAAGGTTTTATCTTTGTCCATGTGATCAGCAGCAAACTTCAGCCGAGTCTTAAGGTGCCTTTTCTGGAGCAAGGGTTCTTTCTTGCACGGCAGCCTCTCAGTCCATGGCGATGTAAAACACGCTTGACTGTGGAGACTGACACCTGTGTTCCATCAGCTTCCAAATCCTTGCAGACCTGCTTCTTGGTGATTCTTGGTTGACTCTTGACCATCCTGACCAATCTCCTCTCGGCAGCATGTGATAGCTTGCGTTTTCTTCCTGATCGTGGCAGTGACACAACTGTTCCATGCACTTTATACTTGCGTATAATTGTCTGCACAGTTGCTCTTGGGACCTGTAGCTGCTTTGAAATGGCTCCAAGTGACTTCCCTGACTTGTTCAAGTCAATAATTCGCTTTTTCAGATCCACACTGAGTTCCTTTGACTTTCCCATTGTAGCTTTTGTAGCTGAGTCTAATCACTGGGTCAAATGAGCCCTATTTAAATGGGCTCATGAGAAGTCAACAGCTGTAGTCAATCAGAATCACTTACAAGAAGTGAAGAGGCCATGACATGAAGCTAATTTGATTGACACAACTCGCTACATCACCAAAATTGACAAATTTTGTTGCTGTATGTATATTTTTGACCCAGCAGATTTGGTGACATTTTCAGCAGACCCATAATAAATTTATGAAAGAACCAAATTTTATGACTGTTTTTTGTGACAAACATGTATGTGTTCCGATCACTCTATCACAGAAAAATAAGAGTTGTAGAACTTATTGAAAACTCAAGACAGCCATAACATTATGTTTTTTTACAAGTGTATGTAAACTTTTGACCACAACTGTACGTCTCTCTCTCTCTCTCTCTCTCTCTCTCTATTTCTCTCTCTCTTTCATTCTTCTTTTTGCTTCTTTGTTTTCTGCACTTGTTTTCCTACTTTTCTGCACTGGTTTTGTTTTGCTATCTTTTTTTCTACAGTCTTCTTTTTCTTCTCTCTTTTTCCTTTGCTGCTTGTTTTTCTATTCCTTTATTTCTTCCTTTACTTCACATTTTTATCTCATTTTCATTTTTTTTTATTTTTGACCCATCTTTTATATACTTCTTTACTTTCTTCTCTTCTTTTCTGCAGTGCATCCCTCCATTTTTCTTCAAATCTTTTTTTTCCTCTCATCCTCTCTGCACTCTTTTTTGTCCTTCCTGTTATCCTTTTGACTCTTCATGTTTTTCTTCTCATCCTGCCTTTTACTGTTCGATTTAATTCTTCTTATCTCTCCTTGTTCAACACTTCTTTTTACCCTTATCACTTATTTTTAAAAGTGTTGCTTTTCATCCCTCCTTTTTTGCTTTCTTTTCCTGTTTTTTTTCTCATCCTGTATTTTCTGCTCTCCACTCTTTTCTAAACATCTATTTCTCATCCTGTCTTTTTTTTGCACTGTATTTCTTCCTCAATAAACATTTTCTCCTGCTATCTCTCTCTCTCCCTCTCTTTCTCTCTTCCCACACACATGCACATTATCTCTCAGAGCGCTGCAGGCGATTGGTTAAGCTGCAGCCTCTAAATGATTTAGGCACTAAGTAAAACCGCAGAGTCCGGGAGTTCTCGTTTTGGCACTTTTATAGCGCAGTGTAATTCATTTCCTACCGTGTCCAAAGCGCCCTGACCGAGCCGTGAATGCCACGGAGCGACATAAACAGGAGTCAGAGACGTCCTGGTTTGGGTTTGGAGAAGACGAAGTCTCCAAAAGTGAAGGCACTAATTGAAGATGAGTGGAGAAGATCTGCCAGGGAGCTTCTTAAATCTGGAGTAACTGTCATCACTGAAGTGTGTTGTGTGCGGCTATAACAGCAAGCACACAAAAGAGGAAAAAGAAAAGAAAAAAAAAACATTATATATTACTATAGAGACTATAGAAGAAGCTGTGTGTGTGAGAACTTGCACATCTGTGTCAGCAATAGCTGTAGTCTTATATAACTGAATGCCTTCATTCAGTAAAAGGGGTGTCTGGCCACAAACATATGGACATGAACAAAGAGCTTAGTAGGTGTGTTTCCAATCACCTGTGGTCTTTTTAGGGTCCAAGAGTTTTTCAGATTATTCTTTTCACCAATAAAACGAATAGCCCAGGCCAAACCGTAGGTCCTAGAGACATGAAGTCAGTAGGTAGTAGTCCCTTTTCTGCCTGAGCACACAGTCATGTATTCCTTTTTATGTTTTTGCTTTTTTACTACAATTAAAAAACAAATTTATGCCTGTTTGGATTAAAATGGGATTAGAATGAGCGTTTTTTTTGCTGATGTGTGTTTTGACATGCAAATTGCAGATTGTTGCTCTATTTTCCGTTTGTGAATTTTGACATATTGACTTTTTTTCTTCCTCTTTACTTTTTGCTATTAAATAACTCTTATTAGATTTCAGTGAATAAGCTTTTTGTGCTGAAACAAACTTGGACCCATGATTGCTGCCTGCTGCTATATTTATTTTCTGATCGGGCCTGTCTAACATGCTTTGGCATTTTGCTAAATTTGGAATGGGATGCAATGCTGTATGGTTTAGTACTAAGCAGAGCAGATCCTTCGTTTGGGTGATTTTTGGAGGGAAATCATATGGCCAAATCATAGCCCTTGAAGACATTAAACGTAAGTCATGTATTTCTGATATCTGTCTTGACAATTTATTACTTACTGTACTATGTTACTTAAGCTTTCTGTCTACAATTAAAGTGGAAGTCTCTATTATTTTGTTTCTAAACTGAAAGCAGAAGCATTTCTGAGTGGAGAAGAATATGGATAAATGATCATCCCTGCTAAGCCTAATATATTAATTCTAAAAACTGGGGTGTCAGGTTGCTTTTCGTAGTAGTTCTTCAGGCATCGTCACGCGTCTTTATGTACTTATGTCACATGTACAACTTCTAAAAGAGGACCCGGCTCAGTTTTACTGAACGCAAGCGGCTGGTGGAGCAATGGAGACTTCAGAAGGAGACCGCATCACACCCACCCAGTTTAAAATGCTTCTTCCACTTGCTCGGTGCAATTACCCATTCTCACCAGAGAGGGCCCTAAATCACAAAACTTACGGACATCAGTTTTAGAGAACAAACTCCATTAGGCCTTATTAAGCCTATTTAGATTAAAGTGGATGAGCTGCTTGTGCTGATTTGGTCTTGGACCCACAGTTGCCGCTTGCTGCTATATTTTCTGATTGGGCCTGTCCAACAAGCTTGAGCATTTTGCTCAATTTGGAAGTTTGCAATAGATTGTGATGTGGATCGGTACTGAGCAGAGCAGGTCTCTGTTCTGGGTGAGTTTTGGAAGGAGAGAACAGATGGCCCGACAGACGGTTTGTTCGGTGCCGATGGGATCTTGGTGAACAAACAATGAGCTTGTGTACGATGGGATCGGTCCGCTGCCTTCCAAGCCTGTGCCTGGGAAAACAAACAAAGCAAGGAAAGGAAGAAGGGAGGAGAAAGAAAGGATTCAAAAGGAAGGGAGGGCGGTGGCGGCAGTGGTGGAGGCGGAAAAAGGGCAGCACCAAAGAAACGGAGCATTGTTGAAGGCACTGCTTTCAAAGGGGCTGGCATTGTTGCAATCAGCAGATGTTTAGATTGGCAGCGCACCAAAGTGGGGATAGATGTGTTCTGGGTGAGAGAAGGGAGCTGATTCGTTGAAGGGAGGCCACTAAGGACTGTTATACTTAAGATGCTTGTTGGACAATGCACTCAGGCCTTGTCCACATGTGTCCAGATGTTTTTGCTGAAAGAGATCTTCATCCAAAATGACAGTTACTCAAACATCTGTCTGTCCACATGAGTATGCTAAACCAATTAAAAACAATTGCATGCCAGCCCAGTAGGGGGTGATAATAGGGGGGACCCAACAAGAACTGTATGTAATGACCAAGTTATATGTAGAGTATTAAGCAAACAGACAATGATACTGAGACAGATGTATTGGGACGCTTGCTAATTGTTCATTGTTCTTTTGAAATATACTGCTTTTGTTGGAATAACTGTTTCTACTGTCCAAGGAAGGCTATCTGCTACATTTTAAGAACATTGCTGTGATTATTGTGAAAGCATTAGTAAAGTCTAGGAAGGATAATCATGATGGTTGGATGATTACTACCTTATCACTGAGCTCATCCCCAACTCCCCAGCTCATCCTCAGCTCCCCAGCTCATCCTCAACTCCCCAACTCTCCAACTCTTCCTCAACTCCCCAGCTCATCCCCAACTCCCCAACTCATGCCTAACTCGCCAACTCGTCCCCAACTCCCAGCTCATCCTCAACTCCCCAACTCTCCAACTCATCCTCAACTCCCCAGCTCATCCCAATCTCCCCAGCTCATCCCCAATTCCCCAACTCATCCTTAACTTCCCAACTCATACCTAACTCTACAACTCATCCCAAACTCCCAAAATCCTCAACTCATCCTAACTAAACCCTGACTCCCCAACTAAACCCCAACTCATCCCAAACTCCCAAAATCCTCAACTCATCCTAACTAAACCCTGACTCCCCAACTAAACCCCAACTCATCCCAAACTCCCCAAATTCCCAACTCATCCTAACTCAACCCCAACTCCCCAACTCATCCCTAACTCTCCAACTCATCCTCAACTCTCCAGCTCATCCTCAACTCTCCAACGCATCCCAAACTCCCCAAATCCTCAACTCATCCTAACTAAACCCCGCCTCCTTAACTAAACCCCAACTCCCCAACTCATCCCAAACTCCCCAAATCCCCAACTCATCCTAACTAAACCACAACTCTCCAACTTATCCCCAACTCTCCAACTCATCCTCAACTTCCCAACTCATCCCTAACTCTCCTACTCATCCCCAACTCTCCAGCTCATCCTCAACTCTCCAACGCATCCCAAACTCCCCAAATCCTCAACTCATCCTAACTAAACCCCAACTCCCCAAATCATCCCCAACTCTCCAACTCATCCCCAACTCTCTATGTGCAAATATCCACATTTATATGCTCCAGTACTTCTCTACAGGGAGAAGACGAGCTGTGTGGGTCTTCATTTGCACGTATCTGTCAGCAGTGGCAGTGATTACAACTTAAAGCAGCAAAATTCAATTATTATAAGAAGTGTCCACAAATATCTTCACATAAATTGTACTTTAACCCTCTTTCTCCGTCTTTCTCTGTCTCTCTAAGGAACGACTTGCCTGGTGGCGCTCCTGTCCGATAAGGAGCTGACTGTAGCCAATGTTGGTGATTCCCGAGGAGTTCTGTGTGATAAAGATGGTAACGCCATCCCCCTGTCACATGACCACAAGCCCTACCAGCTGAAGGAGCGCAAGAGGATCAAGAGAGCAGGTGAGGAACAAAACATCACAGAGCAGAAGCTGTACCTTCATAAACAATCTAATCAATCCCGTCTAACCAAAGCTTATAAAGCCTCTCACCACCTCAGAGCAACTGAAGCTGCAGCCTGTTATATATAGCAGTTTGTTTTGGAGTCAGTCTGAATCCACACTGTGGTGGCCATCACTGTCCTTCAACATCAGTACTTCAGCCCCATCTGCTGGTGAAAGGCTGAATTGCAAAACTTACTCACTGACTGAGATTTTGCTCATTCTGAGTCTCACCTGATTTAATGTTTATAAATGCAATAAAGGTAGGCATGTCACAGTAATTACATTATTAAATTATCGATTAAATGTGCCAAAATAGTAACAAAACAGAATCATTTAGGGTTTTTAAATATGCAAGCTAATGTTTTTTTGCATTAATTTTCAAGGGAGTCGAAAAACTCATATTGAGCAAGGGGCAAATATAACCTTTATATTTCAATTATGGAAAAAAATGTATCAGGGCCACATAAAACACATCATTTCAGGGTTTTAGACAGAAGAACAAGCTTATCCACTCAAATATCCTCTATATCTTGATTAGCAATTGGATTAAATTGGATTAAAATTTTTTTGGACATTTAAGCATTTTTGAAAATTATTTAGAATTAAAAGTCCATTGCTCTTTTGAAGTTATTTAGTTATATGCTGTTATGTTATCATTATATCAGTGGCTTAAAATGGTCTTAAAGGGACAGTAGTTGGTTTATCACTGTTATTTCTGCAACATTTGGTTATAATTCCATTGTAATTAAGGGTGCTTTAGACAATAGAAGGAGAAAAAGGTGAGAGAACTGGTGTTTTGCTGAAATCTGGCTCCGCATCACATTCTGTAAATTCCTGTATCTTTTGTAACTGTAAATGTACCCTTATTTATAAACAGAAATAAAGGTGATCATCTGTTAAACACATTCTGCTGCATGATGCTCTTACATTAAAAAGGAGTCGGATTCTGGCAGGAAAACAGAAAATGTTTACAAGCAACTCCAACACACTGTCTTTTACAAATCAATCTGTGTCAAGTATAGTGTCACTTATCTACAGTGTGAAACCGAAGATAATCAGACCAAATGTACATTTTCCCCCATTTGGTATGCAATACTTGGCTGAACGAAATAAGAGAAACGGTTAGTAACATTAACATGAAGCAGCTGTTAATGAGTAATGCAGGCTTTCAGCAGAGCATCGGGTCATTACTCAACAGGGGTGGGTAATATGACCAGTTTTATTGTTCTCAAGACAAATTACATAACAATATGTGATCGAGTGGATATTGTACTAAACAGCTGCGTGTTTCATTACACAGAGAGCTTAATTAGTCCTGATTCACTGGATCGAGTACAGCACAGTGCGTGAGATGGAGAATACAAATCAATGCACTCTTAGTTTTGCATAGAGTGGAATAAATTTGGAGCAAAATGTGGTGCAAATGGTGTGTTCAATCTTAAATATATTAATTCTGTATATATTTCATACACTGCCTGGCCAAAACCAAAACCAAAAATCGCCATCTAATAAAAAGGGTCACACACCCTAATATTGCGTTAGACCACCTTTATCTTTGATTGCGGAACACATTCACTGTGCTATTGTTTCCCAACTATGAAAGAACAAGGAATCTTGTAGTAACTTAGTGTTAAACAAACCAAAATACTCTGAGAAGCATTTTACTGGGCCTCTTATTGTGAATTTGGTAACTCGGATGAATTTATTCTGTGCAACAATGGTAACTCTTGGTGTTCCATTTCTGGGGCGGTCCTGATGAGGGCCACTTTCATCATTGCATTTTTGATGGTCTTTGAGGATATTTTGAATATTTTGATATCTTGAAATATTTTAGATTCACTGACCTTCATTT
Organism: Astyanax mexicanus; assembly: GCF_023375975.1. Lineage (NCBI taxonomy): Eukaryota > Metazoa > Chordata > Actinopteri > Characiformes > Acestrorhamphidae > Astyanax > Astyanax mexicanus. Next base: position 41,990,024 of record NC_064411.1, read on the forward strand.
ATTTCTTTACTTAGTTGAGTAGTTCTTGCCATAATATGGATTAGAACATTACTCAAATAGGGCTATTCACTGTATACCTGTAACTCTACCTCTTTACAGCTTCACAACTGATGCTCTCAAACACATTAAGAAGCAAGAAATTCAAGTAATTGACGCCTGACAAGTTCAGCACAGCTGTCAACTGAAAGCCAGTCCAAGTGACTATACCTAATAAAGCTGACTGAGAAAATCCAGTCAAGATGTGTAAAGAAGATGTGAAGAATCTAACATATAAAAGATATTCTGGTTTGTTTATTAAATAAATCCTTATAATTTTCTTCATAGATTGGATATCTTTTTACATTATTGGATATCTTTTTACATTAATCTACAATGCAAAATGTAAATAAAAAAAATGTGTGTACAAACTTTTGGCTGGAACTGCATATTTAGATTACCTGTAAAAAATATATTAAAATATATCCATTTTTTTTAAATACTTAAAATGATTTAGCATAAACCACATATGGATTAGGCTGTGCACCCTTATTATGGGTATAATAGGTTTTATTACAGGCATTATATCTAAACCTCTAGTATTAGGTGGCCTTATAAGCTGCAGTCTCACTTTATCCAGAAGGTTCAGCACTTATTCTGTTTTGTAAATGTGACGGTCGTAAATCCTTTTGACCAGTTAAGCTCTCGTTAATTAACTGGTCAGACACATAATCTCTTCTCTTTACTTTCGCTCAAAGGTGGCTTCATCAGCTTCAACGGCTCGTGGCGCGTGCAGGGCATCCTGGCCATGTCCCGCTCGCTCGGCGACTACCCGCTGAAGAACCTCAACGTGCTCATCCCAGACCCAGACGTTCTGACCTTCGACCTGGACAAGCTGCAGCCGGAGTTCATGATCCTGGCGTCGGACGGCCTGTGGGACGCCTTCAGCAACGAGGAGGCGGTGCGCTTCATCAAGGAGCGCCTCGACGAGCCTCACTTCGGCGCCAAGAGCATCGTCCTGCAGTCCTTCTACCGCGGCTGCCCGGACAACATCACCGTCATGGTGGTCAAGTTCAAAAAACGAGCCGCCAAAGCTGCCGAGCAGTGAGGCCTCGCGGCAAACACGAATATATTATCGGTTCATATTAATGTATGCATAGATTTCAGATGTAAAAGGAAAAAAAAAAACGTTTCATGACTATTTTTGGAACAAGAACTGTTTCTTATTGAAATAACAGCAAATAACATAAAGCCATTTCAGCCCGCATTGCATCATTAAAAACACTTTCTTACACAGTTAAATGGAAGATAGCACTTTTAGACCCGGGGTACTGATCAGTAATGGGGTAACGCGCACAGCAAGGTCACTGATATTATCCTGTTATTCATCATGTCCATGGTGTGTAGTGCTATCTTGGCTACCGTGATGGGTGTTCTGGGACAAGAATGTAGAAAGTTAAGAGTATAAGATCGTCTACAGGATAACGCATGGTCACATGGTCAATTTCGCAGTGCTGATCAGATTAGCCTGTTCCACTGAGGTCAGAACTGATGGGGGTTGCGCTGACGCAACAAAATTATTATTATTATTATTATTATTATATATTTTTTTGTATATTGGTGGGACTTTTTTTCATAAGTGTTTTGGTTTTGTGAGTCAGCACAGTTATGTAGAATGCAGAATTGTTGTTTTAAAGGTTCCATATTCTTTGTTTCCTTCGTTTTATTTTGGTATATCCGAAACACACATGCACATTGTTGCTGTCCAAAGAAATCTCTTCGAAGTAGAGAAATACTTTTTAGAAGTACGACAAAAAAAAAAACTCCATGTAAAAAGGCGGTTAGATGGTTGGGCCACTCTAGAGCTGTAAAGCTAAAGTACATTTTTGAACGCGTTCTTTTACAAAAAGGTCAATTTGCTCTGAAATGTATTTTTATGTAGTGCAGTTTTACAGTTCTTGAGTGGCCCTGCAAGCAAATTTCTTAGTGTGCTCTTAGCCTGGAATCTGAATTTAAAAATATATATATTTATAAAAAAAAATGCAGTTTATGATTTGAGGCACAGAATTTACTGTTGTTTTTGGGAGAGCTAAACTTGAATTGTGATCTACAATAAAACTACAATAAAAACGTGATTCAGCAGAACCTAGATAAAAATATCTTAACATTTTAGGTTAACCTGATTTGAAGTCAATTATAAAAATGTATTCTTACTTACACTAGTACTTAAAATACTCCTTAAAATAACTAAAAAAAACACTAGAGGATATGGGACCTTTAAGGCTGTAATGGTTAATTTTTTATTTTTTAAATGAGAGAGAGGAAAAATTAGAAACATTTCTCAGCACAGTGACAGTGACCATTACGTGACCATGATGTGAGACACATGTTGAGACCTGGTCAGCACACACTGGCAGTCAGAAAGAATGTCTGATATGTGCAGATGTGATCTGCTGATGTTTATCAGATGGTTGGGGTATATTTGAAGGAGCTACCTCTGATTTTCTTTGGTGGTAAACCTCAAAAAAGTCACACTGTTCACCTGTACTTTCTCACACTAACATTTGATGAGTAGGTGATCAACAAAATTATCAGATTTAAATAGAATTGGGAAGTTGTTGGACTGTGTTGCAAGACCCAACCAATAAGGGAGGTGTGTGGACAGCAGTAAATAATGTGAAAGCAGTTCATTCTGATTATTTAGAAGTTTGTGGTGGTCCTCAAAGCCAGAGTAGGACCTACTAAAACTGTTACCAATTGGTCAAATGGTTCTTTGAGTGATGCCATAGAAGAACTACTAGAATAACTAGTGATGGTTCTCTTTAGACACTCACATATCTCCATTAACACTGTTTTAGATCTTAATGGTGTCAAAATTGGGTCTCCAAGGGAGTATCTCAAAGAATCATTTAAATCACCTTCATTTTTCAGACTGTAAATCTTCTAAATTATCTAATTTTAGTTCTCTGTATCAGTGATCCTTACAAAATACACTATATCGAGCCATTCTTTTTGACTACCAGTGTAAAAAAGGGATTTTTAGTTTTCAGTATTTACAGAATCCTCATCAGCTACACACATACAACATATCCACCATATTTACTCATATACTCATTGCTCAGTTCAGGGTTTGTAATGGCTTTACCCATTCCTGCATATAGAAATAGTACAGTGTAAACAGTATACAGTCTGATTAGAGTGCTAGATTGTACAGTTAAGATTGTTTTATTGAAGGCGTGCCTCTGCACAGTGTATTTTAGTGTAAATTGTGTGCACTGGTGTGCTAGCACAGTTAGCCTATGTTTGTTAGGTGTAGATTTAAAGTGCATACACTGAGGGAATGGTTTATTAAATGCACAAACAAAGATACTGGACTTGTACATACCAGTAAGACCACAGCGATTGAAGAAGGGGTGTGTTCATAATCTGGTCTTTGAAGTTTTTCTTACAGTTCTTTGTTTGTACTAATCATGCATGTGCTAACCATTCTATACAGTGCAAAAATGAAATCCTGACATTTGAAAACCTCTTAAATCAAATATTATATACTTATTTAATATAATTCTATCCATATATATCTTGTTTTAAGTTATTTTCTATAGTCATCTAATTTGGTCTGTTGTCCCAACCAAAATTGTCTGCATTATTTCCTGAAACAAGCTAAATTATTTGCATTATTTTTTAAAACAAGATAACCTATCTACATTAGTTTTTAAAACAAGCAAATATCCGCATTATTTCTTAACCAATCAAAACAAAGGCCTTCTTTTTTTTTAAACAAGCTAAATTTCATGCAGTATTTTTTGACACAAGCTAAAATATCTGTGTTAGTATCTGACACAAGCTACATAATCTCATAAATTTTTAAAATAAGCAAAATTATTCATAAAAAAATTCTTTAAACAATTTAAAACAATCTGGAAACAATCTAAAATATCTGCATTATACTTAAAACAAGATAAATTATTTGCATTATTTCCTGAAATAAGCTAGATTATTAGCTATATTATTATAACCTTTTGAAGCAAGTTAAAATATCTGCAATATTTTTTGAACAAGCTAAAATATCTGCATTGTTCTAAAACAATCTAAAACCTCAGCATTCTTTTTTTTAACAAGCTAAATTGTCTGCATTATTTTCTGAAAGAGGTTTAATGGTCTGCATTATGCAAATAATTGTTTTTTTGTTTTTATAAAATATGTATATGTTTATATAATTTCTTAAAACACATAGTCTCTGCCTTTACAATAATAAAGCTTTTTGATTTAAAATGTATGCTTTAATATTTATGATGTTTCGACTTGCCAAGAAATCATTTTTGCACTGAACTTTTGTAAAGGTTTTGGTAAATCTGCCTTTTTCTTTGCCTCATTCTGTGCATTTCCCTACAATTCAGCCAGTTACATATTGAAGGAGATCCGTAGATAGATCATTTCAGAAGCAAAGATTGTTAACACTGCTACTGCATCCAGCCCTAGTGTCAATGTGGCCTTTATTTTCAACTTGTTTGAATCCCTGCAGCTGATTTTATCTAATAACTGAAATTGATTACAAAGAGCCTTTGAAGAAAACATGTTCTCGTTGCCTTATTTTCATTACAGATGCTCTGCTCTCGTCAGTTCATTTGCCAAAACACTTTTCCCCATTATATACTGAGGCAACCATGCACATCAGATGTAAATAGGGTATTTTGCATATTGACGTCTCTTGGAGACAGACTAATAAAATGAATGTACATACTCAGTATCATTAACCTCAATACCAATAAGATAGAAAAAAGGTAATGCATCAGACTCTGGTTTATTAATATCAGAAGAGATTTAATAGTTAAAGGTCTTCTTATGTGTGATTTATTTTTGGTCTTTGGTTGTATATTCCTTCAGAATACAGTATGTGTTATAGAATGTTTATGTGGAATTTGTGTTTGTTTCATTGAATTAAAGAAACTGTAAAAAGAGAAAATTCTGTGAATTTATGAAAAATGAAAATGTAACAATAAAAAGTGCAAGGATTAAAATCTGAATTGGTTCATGTATTCATAATGTGGAGTGAGTTTGCTTTATTATCCAGATTAATTCCAGTTGCCAAAATTGTGGCAAATATTATTTCTAAATGTACAATTTTACATTTTAGTTTGAAATTTACATTTTAGTAGTTAATACAGATAGATCTACCAAATGAACATTACTATTAGGTATAATCATGACAAAACGAGAAAAATGACTAACTCAAAAAAAGACTAACCCAAATGTTCCTGATTAAATTTAAACAAGATATATTTTTTTTTTCATCTAGTGCTGTATAGTCCCCCCCCCCCCCAAGGCTGATAATACAGTTTGATTAATTAAGCAACAAAAGAGAAAAAAGCTCAAATATAGTATCTTTATCCAATATAATCCATTATTACTTCGAGAAATAAAGTGTAAAATCCAATATATAAGAAGAATGCTTCAAATTCAAAGTTGAGAGAGATAAGAGATAAATAATAGATTTAGAGATAAAAATGAGTGTACGAGACACTCTACATGCAACATGGAGAGGAAAGGAAAATAAATGGAGTGGAGGAGGGGACAAACAAGACTACAGTTACCACCATTGGTTTAATCCTAAACTGCGTCAGTTCCAACTATACCACAAATCCAACAGTTTAGAGAAATGCTGCTTTAAAGTCATCTCTGAAATGTACTAGGAGTTGAAAACTCTTTGATGATTTTTTTTGTTAGTTTTTTTTTGACAAGTCAGACTTGCCCCTTTAGACTTGGAATTAGGGATATGTCTGTAAGAAATGTTTTATTCTCATCCACACATGAAAAAAGTACATGCTACTGATTCTTTACAAATATTGCTAATCGAATGTTCATATTTTTCTCTTTGTTGGTAATTGTAAATATACTGCTTTCTCAGGTATTTTTTATTTAAGCTGTTTGTAATTTATAAGTAATTTATAGTCATTTTTTTCTATTTACAGAATTTAGCACATATCCCAAAATACACAATTCTAAACTTGCCCAGGTCCATAACCTAAACCTTAGAGTTTTTTGCCATACAGTAGAAGTTAATTGGTAGTAAGTCAGCGGCTTTGAATGTATTAATCCTGCAGTAATCTTGTAATTACCAATGACTACTCACAAAGAGAGTAAACATAGATAACCCTCCCATATTTACTTGCACTGTAAGTAGGGCAGGCTATTAGAGAAAAGGTCATGCATGTCATTATCAACTGATCCCTGGCCTGATATACCAGTATATAATGGATTCAGTTCTAATGTGCGGTGTCGGTTCATTGCATTTATATGCTGTCTTTATACTGTGTTGCACTGTAGTTATTACGGTAAAGTCATATTATATATATATTTTATACTTTGTACATTTAAATCAATCAATCAATCAATCAATCAACCTTTATTTTAACTCGGATGTACGTTGAGGGCAGCCCTCATTTTCAATGTAGCCGAGCATTTACAGAAACAGGGATCAACATGACAGAGAAAATAAAAGCTACATTTAATTATTGTAAAATAGCAGTAAATAAAATATAAAAATAGATAAAAAAAATAAAAGTAGAATTAGAATAAAATAGAAAAATTAAAAAATTAAATTAAATAAAATGAATGATTATAATTAAGTATGGTTTAATTGACAAAAATTAAGATCAAAAGAAAGTAAGACTAATACAACAAAAAAAAGTTAAAATGAGCTAAAACTAACTTGTTCATAATACAATAAAAATTCAAATAAATAAATGAACTAACAAAAATAAAAGCAATAATAAAAATAGTAATAACAATAAAAGAAAATCAAAATAAGATAAAAAGCAATAATACAAAACTATTAAAAATAATAAAAATAATAATATAATAACTATAAGAATAAGAATAATAAAAATAAATAAAATGAAAATCATACCTAATGACAACCTTTGTGTACACCTCTGCCATAAATATTTATATATTCCTTAATTCCTAAAGGGCTGAAATATTTTTTTAAAACTATTTGAAAGCATAACTCAGACATCTTATACTATTTCCATAAATAATTGTCCAATAACTTTTTGAACAAAGATGTTTTATGTTTTTAGAGATATTAAACTTTTCGGATATTTAGTTTCTATCACCTGTGAGGGCATTTCTCATCTATCATTCTTAAGGTGATGTTTCTGCTTAAAGCCCACTTGCACAGTTTTTATGAAAATGAAAACAATATCCTATGTTTTCTTTTCTTGAGATTTGTTCAGATTATGAGGGCAGCGGGATCATTATAAGAGCAGATCTCTCAGCTATTTATCAATATTGTGATATGGGACTAGTATTTGTATCAACATGAACTATTCTATAGTTATAGTGTGCAGTTAGTTTTAGAGCTAAATGAGGAATAAACATTTGCTAATTAAAAGGATTAAGCCTATTTTCCGTTAAATGTAAAATCTTCAAAATACTGTGTAGTCCAAGACTAGGCTCATAACCAAACGATTACCAAACAATTGACGATCATTTCTGCATTAAGATTAAAAACTGAATAATAAACCTACATAACAGTCACATAAGCTTTGTATAGATATAAAGAAGTAAGCATATTCTTGAACACAGTTTCTTATATCATCCCTCAAAAATATGATGAAGAGTCCAGTCAAGAGAAAGGTCAATTTTTGATTACAAACTCAGATGGGCCTCCATCAGCTCAGCAAAAATATCTATGACATCAGCGTATGCTAGGAAGACTATATCGCCCTGATCCCAGTGCATGGACACCAGCTAACAGGAACACATGACGTTTAGCCATAACGGGACTTCCGCTGGTCCGGCGACTCGCTGAAATTGACCCCTTGAGCGACCCCTGGGTGAAACCTGAGTCACTTGTCGTCGCCGCTGCCTCTGAGTGGAGTTGTCACTGCTGGGAAGAGGGCCATGCCTTACTTTAATGAACAGTCACAGCTAAGGAATCCCAGTGCAAGGTGCCTGGGTACCATTTTTGTTCCTTGTACTTTGACCCCTTTCCTTATTTGCATGTTTACACATTGTCCCTCCCATATAAAGAGGCCGATCCCATTGGCACCAAACCACATTGATACTGAGGCAGCATCGGCTGCTGCTGAACTTGAAACTCAAAGAAGACGGCCAGATCTTGGTTGTGGTCTTCCTTTTGATTGAATGAGATGGGATCGCACAGCTCCAAAGTCCCACTAGAGACTCAGATTCTCATTCTTGGACTTGACGGATCCGGCAAGTCCACCCTGCTCTACAAGCTCAAATACAACGAGGCGGTGGTGACTGTTCCTACTGTGGGCTTTAATGTGGAGATGCTGGAGACCAAGGAGAAAGGTTGCACCCTGACCGTGTGGGACGTTGGAGGCCAGAGCCAAATGAGGGCCTACTGGAAGCACTACTACCAGGACTCATCCGGGCTGGTGTACGTGGTGGACAGTCACGACCAAAATAGGCTGTCCGAAGCCAAGCAAGAACTGGAGCAAATCTTGGAACACGAGGAGCTTGAGAGCAAGCCGCTGATCGTGCTAGCCAACAAACAAGACCTGCCAGGAGCTGCAAATGCAGACGATATTGCAGAGACCCTGAACTTGAAAGAGATTTGCGGGAACAGAAACTGGCTCATCCAGCCATGTTCAGGGAGGACTGGTGAAGGTCTGGAGAACTGCTTCAGGAAAATGGTTCACTTACTAAAGACCGCTGTAGTAAATAGAGAGAGAGGCTACAGTAATAGGGGCTTTAGTTTAAAGGAGAGAAACGCCAGAACATCAACCTCATCAGTGAAATCAGTAACGTAAGACTTATAGAAGTAACTGGTGGAACTACTAGACTTTTTTGGTGGTCTTGGGACTGAATAACAAAGCAAGAAATGGGTGAGGGGGCCTATCTTTTAGGCTATGTCTGTAACATGGCTGCCATCTTAAAAGTTGCCATATTACATTTCTGAAATATGCCACTTTTGACTCGCACAAGAAGCAGCAAAAAATGAGAATTCCTAAATAATGATTCTACCTCTGTGGATTTATTGTTGATGTACTGTACACTTCTGCAAATTCCTTTCATTTTTAATGCTTTTGTGGTTTTTGTGTATTGTACATTTGATTTCTAATTGTATTTTTAAAGTTTATTTTTTTATTTATTCGTTAATGTATTATTAAATGTACCAATGTATTTTAAACATTGTGTATTTTCTTTTATCTCTTTTCTTTTTATCTTTTATCTATTTATTTTGTTTTTTTAAGTGACATAAAATGTTTTCAAAACTTAAGCAATGGAGCATTTTTAAAACATTTTCAGGATTGATGATAGAAATGTTTAAGTAATTAATCCTTTTAAAAGATTGATTTTAAAATATGCCTATATGTGAATAGTATGATTAGTAAATATAACATAAAATAAAAACTCCATACCAAAACAAAAACGCTTGAATTAAATTATCAAGGAATGATAAGAACACTTAACAAATTTAGTGTTGTTGACTGATTGTTGTAATTTTTTGAAAAGATTTAACTAACAAAAAAAAGAAATCTGTGTTATCTGGGTTCATTCTAAAACATAAAGAAAGGTTAGGAAAGAGTAAAATAAAATATAAGGACTCATTTACATACGTTTAATGGTGCCTTCTAGTTGTGTTTGTTTTTTAAGTGGGAAATTTGGATTTTTTTAAGGACCCCTGGCTTTGGAGGCGTGTTGATAAAAAAATGCTGATGAATGTATTTTTTATATCACTTAGTATCTGGTGCTCACCACACAGTATCTAGTGCCCACCACACAGTAGTATATGGTGAGAAACACTACAACACCCCACCATACCCCCATTGTTCCCTGGGCCATATAGTACTTAGTATCTGGTGCTCACCACTTAGTATCTGATGTTCAAACACTCAGTATCTAGTGCTCACCACACAGCAGTATATGGTATGAACCACGCCCTCCGAACCACCATCCTCAATATTTGGACAAAAAAAAACACCCTGTGCACAATTTCACCCAAAATAAATCACGCTGTTACACAGATTAAGTTCCACTGTTGATTGAAGATTCTTGGCATATACTGTTTTTTTTTTTTTTGACACAACTGGAGCTCTATGCCTATATTAAAATAGATATATATATATATATATTTCCTTGAATCTGTAAAAAGCAGAGAGGAATGTGTACTTTTTTGTACATGTGCTGCTGCATTATTAAACAGCTAGTGTACAGAGTGTACTCTTCTCAGAGAGCCTGTTAGCAGAACCTCGAAGATGACTTGCTGGTGGCGTGACTTTATTTGGGACGCGGCCGTCCGGCGTGTCGGGGAATCCCCTCCGAGTAGCGTAATTATTCGACGCAGTCTGGATATAGCGGTTTATAAATCGAGCTATAGAAAACATTAATGTCTTGATTTAATATTTGTGTGAAGATTAATGCGGGCTGTCTTAAAACGCGTGTGTTTCTTGTAGCGATACGCCGCAGAGGCGTTTATCTGTATACAGGGATCTCCTCCCCTCCCGTCCCGCAGACGAAGTGAAGGGAACGCGGAGGAGTGCGCGACGAGAGCGGATTGAGACACGTCCCAAGAGCGAGGCTGCTTTGCCTAGCTCTGGCTGCACCCACCCATACCACCGGCATTCCCACTATGCACTGCGGGCTCATTACATGCTAGCAAAAAAATAGTGCGGTGTTCTGGCAAGTTGTGCTACCTTGCAAAACTGTGCTACCTTAGGGTATGTTCAAAGGTAAAAATAGAGAAAAGCACCTTTTTAGAACTTTCTTAAGGTCAGAAGTCTAGGTTAAATATGTAGATAGCTTAAATCACTGTATTACGGTAAAAATAATGTAATAGAGCTGATTGAAAACTGATAAAAAACCTGATGATATTTTTTTATTCATTTTATTATGTTACCATTCATTGCCGTTTACACATTTACAACAGTCAAACTCACCATAATTTCAGCGGGCTCGTGTTTTTCAATCCGCCCAAGGAACATTCATGACAAAGAAATTGTCATGAAAAACTCACGCAAAAATGAAAAGATGTGGGCCGGCGCATGCGCAGTGAATGTTGTAGCACATATCGACGAGTAGCATAACTCGGCAGAACACTAGTGGCTACGAGAACGAACGGGCTGTGCTGAAGAAGAAGGAGAGACGAGGAGGAAAATCGGTGTGATCTTGTTTCACGTAAATCAGCGAACAGCAACCATGAACGACAACGAGAAGCTAGACAACCAGAGGCTGAAGAATTTTAAGAATAAAGGCCGGGATTTGGAGGTGAGTCGTGTGGATTTGGCGGTCCGGATGGGAGTCCCCCGCTCTCCCTCTATCTCTCTTCTCTCTCTGCGCTGTGACGTCGTTTACATTTTACACCATTTTCGCCTTATCAGTACAACATGGCATCTCTAAATCGGCCCTGTTAGTGTGGCGGCGAACATTACACGTTTTTAACGTCGATCCTAAAGACTGGGAGTGAGCCGGCTCGTTTTATTCACCGAGTGCCTTCACGTGAATCGCTAGCTAGCTACTTTGTGCTAAGCTGGTTAGCTAGCTAGCTAGCTTAGTTTAGCATGCTGGCTAACGGTGCCCTTCCCTCTGCGCCCGGTGTTCTGTCGAGTTGTGCTACCTTGTTAAATCGTGCTACCCTAGCTAAATTTAACTGTAAAAATACAAAAGAAGCACCAGTTTAGAGCATGTGTCGAGTAGAAGTCCCAGTAGATGTAGCTAATATATTTGGATAGCATAAATCACTGCATCATGGTAAAGTTTTGACAATGAGAGGTCATTACAAACTGCTTTTGTATTTTTCTTTACTAATAATTATAATATTTATAATTATTAATTTGCACTTACACTTTTGTGCAATGACTGCGAATCCAGGTTGTTTAATGCAAAAAAGGAGGTTTATTATTTAAAAAAACGGGAGAAATAATCAAATAGTGTAGATCAGCGCATGCGCAGTGCCTTTAGGAAGCACGTATCGATGGGTAACATAACTCGACAGAACACCCCCGGCTCTCTCCATCTATGTGACTGTAGGGACTAGCCTGGCTTGGCTAGCTGCTTTAAATCAAGCCAGCGATAAGCGAGTTCATAATGTACGTTAGCTAGCTTACTTTAGCTGGCTACACAATCCTTACTATTCAGTTAAATATACATAAATTAGTTCATCTAGGCTTTTAACTAGCCACTAAAAATAGCTGTTAGCTTAAGTAAGCTAGTTAACTGGCAAGCTAGCGTATGTGTCTTTTATGATGGATGAGTCATTAAACTAGTTACTTAATTAGTTTTGCTAGCTAACCTAGCCAGTCTATATTAGCTAGCTTAGCTAAATATTTAACCTACTCAACAGCGTGGCTACTGAGTTAGCTAACGTTACTTAATTAAAAATTGAGCCACTCTCTTTCCAGTCGAATATTACGGTCAGTAAATTCTGAGGACATAGCTAACTACTTAGCTTAGCTAGCTAAAGCTTCTCACCTCCCATCTCGGCCTAGACAAGCTTAGTCAGGCGATCTTACTGTACTGGATCAGGCCAACTGTGGCTAACTATCTAATAAAAATATAAAATAAGTATATATTAGGTTACAGAACACCGACAATATACACATTTGGCTGTTTGTATCACTTTTATATCTATAAAAATAAGCTTACATCAGGTTAGCTAGCCTGAGTCGTGTTTCGTAATGGCTGGACTTAGCTTAGCGGCTTAGCTTAGCCACTTTAGTTAGCTAGCGCTATTCGTTAGCCACCCTAGTTAGCGAACCTTGCTAACGTAGCTAGCTCGGTCAAAATACCGAAATAATGACTCAGTTTTCGAACAAATATGAGAGTTTAAGCATTTATGTCTTTTAAGTTAAGTTTCTGTACCTGTAAAAGTAGCTACATGCGTGTCACAGTTAACACAGGCCCTACATTTTTATAGGCCCCAAAATAGGACCCTGTGGGATTCCACTAGCTAACTAGTTAGCTATGCTAAAGCAAGTGGATACCAGACGATATTTACATAACAATAGTTTCTAATCTTAATATTTCTAACAGGGTTTAGTGGTTTAAAGTTGAATGTAAGTAGGTCATCAAATATTTAAGGAGCTAGATTAGATATACTGTCTTTATATTATGTTTTGTTTAACAATATGTTTGGTGACATTTGTATAATTAGCTACTAGAGCTGTAATTAGTTACTACAACAAATAATAATATCCTGGATATGTAAGCATTACACTTATTATTTGCTTAACTGTTTAATATCCTATTATAAAATTATCTAACTTTTAACATTAGTGTTTCTCCTCCAGGCTTGAGTAGTGTGTTTTGTAATGGCCGGATATCCACATTGGCTAGCTAACACAATGCAAAAAGGCTTTATAGTTAGTGTTAGTATCTAAAAATAATATCCTGGATTCTTAAGCAGTACATTTCAGTATTTGCTTAACTGTTTTATGTCCTATTATAAAATTATCTAACATTTTAGTTTCTCCTCAAAGCTTGAGTACTGTTTTTGTAATGGCTGAATGTCCACATTGGCTAGCTAACACAATGAAAAAGGCCTTGTAGCTATCTTCTTTAACCACCCATATTTGTTAAATATATTATCACTATTTTTTAAATAAATAGAGCTTAGAGCTAACAAACTGGCTGTGCTAAAGGAAATGGATACTAAATAAAGTTAACCCAAAATAGTCTACTCTAAAATATTTCGAACAGGGTTTTGTTGAATGGAAAATACTTTTAAAATAGGTAATTGATTAAGATGTGCCAGTGCTACATATTATTTGATGCATTATCTCGATATTAATCTTAAACTACGTTTGAAGACATTTTGAGTTACAAGCCACTCTTTTAAGTCACATTAGTTTCATAGGCACTAATGTAGATGTAGTTTATTTTAATTCAACATATTAATACTAGTCTACTTAATCCTATGTCTGAAGAGATTAATGATAATTGGTTGTCCTTGTTAGTGCAGCTAATAATAATCTGCTGGATGTTATTATAGAAGATGGCCAAAGAGTCACCATGGCATACAGACTAAATCACTCCTTTTTGAGGCCCAAGTAAACATGATATCCACTCTTCTTGGGTTCAAAAAGAAATTAAGCGCAAATAAACTGTATAAACATGTCCAGTTTTTATAATTTTTTTCAGTTGTTCTTGTGTGCAAAAGTATCATTACTGTTTTTTTGTTTCTTTAATTACTTCAAATATCTTATTTCTGCTTACATTAAGGCACTATTAGTTTTTAAACAATATGTGCAGGGTGGTTGTGAAACCTGCAGTCACCAAGACCAGCCAAACAGCTCAGTGAGCCTTTGTTTCTTAATAATAAGTATAGAATTATTATACCACTATACAAGCTGGTGAATAGTCTAGTGAATTTGATAGGCCACTCAGCCCAGACAGTGAGCTCTGTCTGTATGTCTGTAACAGGGCTGGCTACCCACTGTTTTAATAAATATGGATGCAGCTTTGTCTGCATATTGCATTATTCTCTTAATCATGATTTAGAGCAGTGACGCCAGCTGCATGTGTGGATGTTTGTGTGTTGAGCGTGTGTCTGTGTTGGTATCGCTTTAGCATGGTGACACGGATCAGGCTGACATTCCTGAGAAGCCTGGCCTGCTCTCAAAGCTCAGACGGATGTTCACAGCTTCTCTTCCTGGGGCATGAGCTCACATGTTTCTCTACTTCTGGCACCTTGTAAACACTGGACTCACCACCTGATCTGTTTGCAAATATTTGCAAATGTATTAGTGTGGTATGGATGCACTAATAGAGGGATTGTGGGATGATATAAGGTTCTATTTTTTAGGTATGAATATTATTGCTGTCATGCAGAAACCTTATGTCTCCAAAACAGAAACTTTAAATGAGGAGAAGAAATCTTAAAGTAGTTGACATTTAAAATTGAATTAGATTTTGTTCTAATACATTTTGAATGATATTCTATTTTAACATAGTGTAAAAATCAATTCACGAGTCAAAAATTGAAAAATGTAGGTGAAAGTTTTTTTTTCTTAACCTTCATGACATGATGCTTCTAATACAAAACCATTTTAAAATGTAATAAGTGGAGAAATAGATCACCTTATTTCTGAAGTTTACAAATTCAGTCAAATCATTAAAGTTTTGTAGTGTACTTGAAATGAAAAGCTATAATATGTCGGTACAACAATATAATAGTTGGTCAGAACTCACACAAACATTTTAAGTATCTAATTTGAGAAATTATGTATAGGTCTTTCTAGAAACCCAATCTAGGAATTGCTGAGGCGTGGTCCTAATACTACAGTGAGTAAAGTTGATTGTTAATTAAAATTGATTGAAGTTTGTCTACTGTTCACATTGAGTAATTGGTGAGGATACCACTCTTGACAACAATACTTGAGAGTATTTTTTTTTTAAGTACAGTTAAGTCAATTTAATGTTTACACGCAAAGCCTTGGCTGCTTAAATTATGCCTAAAGTTAAAGCGTTGGGTAGTCAGAATAATTTTCTATTAGTCAATCTTACTCTTTAGAGCAAACAGTATGAATATCTCGATGTATTACCTTGATAAATAGTTTTCCGTAACCGCAAAATATGTATTTCACAATGTATTTCTCCTTATTTTTCATCTGTGAAGTCCTCCTTTATTTCTCCAATCACTACTGTGATTAGTGGACAGAGGGTCATCAATCACCTATGCTCACTGCAATATTAGGACCACACCCCATGCTCAGTTTGGGTTTATAGAAAGACTTGTTATTAAGACTATTGTTATTAACTATTGTTTTGTTGCCCCCTGCATATTTTAACTTTTAGATTGAAAAAAATACACATGATTTTGCACAAGATTGAAGAACCAATAAAGGAGGTGAAATAGTATGTTCTACATGCCTAAAATTACGCTATATTGCTCTTACTTTATAAATCTCATAAGTCCAAAACATATTAAAACTTGGACTTAATTTTTTCATATATAATATTTATTGAACATTTTACAGTATATAAAGTAAACTAAAACAAGTAAAGAGGATTTTTAAAAATCCTTAAATTCTTAGCTCTCTTACAGAAAGCAGCAAAAATGGAGTGTACTTTCTTATTAAATCCATTGCCTCATTGTGCCATCTGTCCTTTCAGGCATATTCAAAGCCAAGTCTTGGCGCAAAATGATCATCACACCACACATTGTGTTGTTGGTCACACAGTCAGTATTCCAGGTTTTGAGCACCATGAGGAGCTGAAAAAAGTCCCAACAGACTCATCCTCCTGTTTTTTTGCTGGACCGCCTAGTGAGCCGGCCTAGAAGAGCATTTTGCTGTTTGGCTTGATTGACTGATGGAGTGAGTTGCCTTACTGAAATTAGAAAGGAGTGGATCTGGCCAGTGGCAGCATATCCATCTGCCCTAGACAGTTATTGATTGGTTAATGCTAAATCTCGTCTCTGTAAAGTTGTCATTTCTTTTCTTGCTTTTGCTTGATAGTGTTATTAGCGCTGTCGTGATTTCACAATCAACCGATCCCTGTTGTGTTGAGTGTTTTCATCACAATATTGTAGTAGAAGTAAATAAGCTTAAAACAATCCTCACACATAGTCTGTGGATGTTCCCTGCAGTTGTAAGTATTTTATTTACTTTTTAATTCTGAAGAAACAGTATTCATTAAATCTGACACTTTTCAGATTACATTCTGTCTGTTATAGGGAAGGATCATATGAAATGCCACTTTTTTCTTTTTAAACAAAGAACATTACCTAGGAGTTTCTAAAATCAATGTGTTTTTCGGACACATGAATTTTTGAAATGTCCGTGACACTTTTGTGACATCCTTTGCAGTTGATTGCAGTCTGGAAGAGCTAGACCTGCTTGAACTTGTCACTTTTTATTTTTTTTTTATTTTTATTAAATACACCTTTACAACTTATGTATTGTAGACATGCACTGTATAGTGAGATTAGCTTTCATTTTCTTTTTTGTTTTGTTTGGTCTTTCTTCTTTGTTAGATCAGGATTATTCATAACTTATTCGATGAAAGCATGAATGTATTGAATGATAAATGTACATTATTATACCTAGATTCATTGTATAGCTGAATATGTAAGCTGTTTTAATCAGAACAGTTAAAGCATCATATTAATATATTTAAGCCCAGGCTGCTGAAATGTACAGATGAATGTAATAAATGTTTATATTTCTTGGTTCACTGAAATGTTTCTGGTCTCTCTTCAACAGACTATGAGAAGACAGCGAACAGAGGTGGTGGTTGAACTGAGAAAGGTAAGTGTATTTATTGCCTCTTTCCTTTGTCAGTTGTTCCTTAATTATGAAGGTTGTTAAACTTTTAATTATTAATCGGATAAACAGTACATGGGGAGTAAAGTGGTATGCATTAGATGTTACTCATAGATTAAACCTACAAGAAGTGTGTGGTTAGTTTGTTACATCTGATATATATTTTTTGTATATAAAAATCAACTGACTTCTGGGGAGAAGAGTGTAAATGACTGACTGGCTCTGTGCATTTGTTCTCCAGAATAAACGAGACGAACATCTCCTGAAAAGGAGAAACGTGCCACATGAGGATATTTGCGACGACTCTGATGTTGATGGAGACTTCAGAACGGTAAGAGTGCTTTTTAGATAATTTAAAGCTTCTAGTTCTTTTCTCTTTATAGTAACGCTAATAAACAGCTTTATTTTTCTGCTTTTTGTTTGTTTACAGCAAAACACCTCTTTGGAAGCAATAGTTCAGGTAAGTTTTGCATTCAGTGGTTCTTATTGAGGTTTCTGGCATTCTAAAATGCAGTTTATAATACTGTGTTTTATGGATTTACATGGTCAGATAATATTTAATTCATCATTATTAGTCTGTATAAACCCTGACTAAATATTGCTTCCTGAGTACTGCCTTTTTAAACTTTTAAAATTATGCATTTATTTATTTAATTTTTTCATGGCACATTAAAAATATAAAAATGCCATTATACACTGTAAAGCTACCAAAGTAAAAACCTTGATGCTTCTGTGTTCCTCATGCTGTTATCATTGATCTTGGTTTCAGAACGCTACCAGTGACAACCAGGGCATTCAGCTGAGTGCAGTGCAGGCCGCCAGGTAAGCTACACCTGAAGAGGCACCTTGTCTCGGATCTGTTACCATTCTGACTGACACCTAAGCATTCTGTGCACATTTTCCAGAGCACCTATGGAATGTTTTGCAAGGGCAGACTGCTTATGTCTTCTCAGATACTATTAGGGCTGTAGGCAGACAGTATTGCGAAACAGCTCCTTGCCTTTAAAAAAAATAAAATAAATAGTCATTACTTAGCTCTGAGGATGCTTGAGTTACAAAACCTGTACCCTAATGGAATGGTTATGCTTGTGTCTGCTGAGATCAGAAAATAATTTGAGTAGTTTGCGCTCATGTCTGATCAGATGAAAGTGCGTACGTCTGATTGATTGTGTTATTTGTCTTTATAGGAAACTGCTGTCAAGTGACCGCAACCCTCCGATAGATGATTTGATAAAGTCTGGAATTCTGCCCATTCTTGTGCACTGCCTGGATAGAGATGACAAGTAAGACTGGATAGCTTTTTTTTTTTTTTTTTTAACTTTCTTAGTTTGGAATTGCATAGCAGTGTTCTGATTTTGGATACAATTTTATAGATTAAGTATCACAATAAATCATAAAAAAAAGTCGAAATAATTATAATGTCTGCAGTGTGCTGTGTTTTTGAGATTGAATACTTTTTTTTTTTTTTTTTTTTTACCTGGTGTTTGAACATGTGTAAGCATTCTGTTTATTCCTCCTCTTTTTGTTTTTGCAGTCCATCTCTCCAGTTTGAGGCAGCTTGGGCTTTGACCAACATTGCTTCAGGAACCTCTGAGCAGACACAGGCCGTGGTGCAGTCCAGTAAGTGTTCAATCTTTAATGTTTAACACACATTCTTCTGTATTCATTTGTACGTTTTAACGATCGTGTTTATTAATTTGATGTGCACTGTAATGGGGTAATTGTAATGCTCAGGATTGTTCTCTTTAACATTGTAAATTGCTTATTGCATGAATTAACAGATTGCATTAGTGATTTATGCTGTATCTGTTTAGTCAGTCATTCATACTCTGGTTGAATGGAGCGCAGACACAGTCACTGAATGCGCACGGATAGCATTCAATAAGCAAGTCGATGGCAGAATATAATTCCGAGTGGAGTTATGAGGCTTGTGGGCCGTCAGCAGTGAAATGGTATGCAGAGAACAGTTCCCACTCTTGGGAATTTAGAAAGCGGGCCTGCTGACTACAGTGCCAGCCTGCTAGTGAGTCATCAGTGCGAGGGGGAGAAAAGTCTGAGTCATTCTGACTTTAATTGCGCTTGTTTCTGTGTGTTTGTACAGATGCAGTTCCTCTGTTCCTAAGGCTGCTCCACTCTCCCCATCAGAATGTGTGTGAACAAGCTGTCTGGGCACTGGGAAATATCATTGGTGAGTAACTGTTCCAAGAAGTGGACAATACCAAATTAAATATTTTATTTTATTTTATTTTATTATATTTTTCTTTGTATGCGTTATATGCAAAGTTTTTTTTTTCTTCTTTCTACTGTCACCTAAGCCCAAATGTTTCAGTCACAATTATATTACATACCTATATAGACTGGACTTAAATCATTTCTTCTGCCCTCCGTATTACCCATTGTGTTTAGTAAGCGAGAAGATTCCATTGAATGCAATGAGCCCGCATATTATCATGTGTGTTAATTAGGGGTGTCACGATCTCGATATTTTATCGAAATCGAATCGAAATGAGGTCACGATCTCGAGTATCGAAGTCAAAAAGAGGATCGACGATCCCTCCCGCGCGCGCTACGCAAATAGCGCAGCGCGCTACGCAAATGGCGCGGCACCAACACAGCGCATCCTATTCATTTAAATAGAGAGCCGTTGCATGAGCGCAGTCGGCGGGAGTGTGATCACTGTTTTTATCTGTCCAACGGGAGAGGGGGGGGCGGGGGTTGGGCGCGCAGGTTTTGTATCTGTATCTAACGGAGGGGTGGGTGCGCGCAGGTGAGAGCGTGTGAACTCGCTGAAATGCGTGTGTCAGTGTGACTTGAGAACACTGACTATAGATCACAGTGAGGTGGATTAAAAATCTTAAACTTATAATTGACTACACATGTTGCTTTCCATTGAATTAAAAAACATCTTTCTCTCAGATAAAGTAAACACAAGCGTGTTTCTGACTAAAATAAAAGCTTTTCAGGAGAGATATAAGTTATGTGTAAATATTTATAAGACAATACCCACATCACTTATCTAACCAGCCTGTACTGATTTCTGCCCCCCAATAATGCTTTCAATAACCTCTTGTAACCCCTGGGAGCCAGGGGTTACACTCTAATAGCCTTTAATAGTCTTCAGTAGCCTTTAAAAGACTTACCTGGCGGCCGTGGTGTGTCCACTAAACTCCGTAGTTATAAACATCCTGAGGTTAGCAGCGCGCTAACTGACCTGTTTATAATGTAATCCCAGCAGTGACTCCGTGTCGGCTGTTCTAACCTGCTGCTGTTAGCTGCTTGGGCTGAAAGATGAACTGTAGTGAGCTGTATTATCCGGTTAGTGGGGTTAAAACCTTTATTTGTTTACAGAAACAGTAAAAACGGACTGGCTGAGCTCTGTAGCCCGTGGCTGGGCTGTACTGAAGTAGTGACTGAGTGAAGAGAGCGGGGCTTGTGCTGCTGCTGCTAGTGGTTGGATGAAGAACTGCAGCTTCATGTAATGAGCAGTTTCACCAGCCATCCACACACAGCTCTGATAAACTGCTTGTTTTAATAGTGCACACTGTTGCTACCAAAAAAAGTCACTAGATGGCATTACCATATATATCTTAATAAATAATAATAATAATATTTATAATATTTATAATAATAATAATAATAATAATAAATATATTATTTAAATTTTATGAGGCATAAAATAACAAGAAAAAAAAACAAGAAAATCGAGAATCGAATCGAATCGTGACCCTCAAATCGAAAATGAAATCGAATCGAGGATTTAGAGAATCGTGACACCCCTAGTGTTAATGTTTTACTAAGTGTTTCGTTAATTTAAGAGATAAATTGTTTTTTTTAATTGTTAAATTCCTATGTCTAGAATTCTTAGTAACGCTGTTTATTTATATAAACATTTCAGTAGCATAAAAGGGTCATAAACTAACTAATATTTTGAACAATTATTCTTGGGCCAAAAAAAATAAATTGTGACAGGCCAGTTTTAAATGGACAATATTAACTATGTAAAGACAATTTTGCATAATGATAAATATTGTCATTTTCCAGCTCTAAAAATGACTTAACCTCATTAAGCATTATCCATCATACCAGGTGTTGTTGATGATATGTTGATAACTATAAATAATACTAGACTTTCACGAGGAGAGCTTTTGGAGGTGGTTTAATAAACACAGTGATGTAAATCCACTAGTTAATTGTATGGCTTTTATGTACTTGTTTAGGGTGTATTTGTACCTTTTGTACAGCTTGTGCTGTGCATGGTAAACAGCAGTGGTTTAATTGTATTGGTGTGTTTCCTCAGGTGATGGACCGCAGTGCAGAGACTACGTGATCAGCCTCGGCGTGGTGAAACCATTGCTGTCCTTCATCAGCCCCTCCATCCCCATCACCTTCCTGCGCAATGTCACCTGGGTCATGGTTAACCTCTGCCGCCACAAGGACCCCCCTCCACCCATGGAGACCATCCAGGAGGTGTGTGTGTGGTCAGCTGCAGTCAGATGGTTTTCATTAGTCTGTGTTGTATCACAACATTTAAAGAGGATCACGCTTACTTTACTGGAAGATTCTAAAAAAAGCTAATCAAATACTACTACTTTGCGCATAGTATAGTGATTTTAATCATTTGTTTGCTGCACATCATTCAATTAAACAGGATTTTTATCTTCTGCAGATATCCTCAAAATTTGAAAAGCATATTGTCTATGCATTAGAAAGTGTATTATATGATACAATATCATCATGTTTCCCGGCTCTAGCCATCGCTATTAGTTATTAAAAATGGTTTAATCGCAATTCACGCTTTAAAACAAGACCAAATAATACAACTAGATGTAAAAAATAATGAGTAATGTCTATATAAAGGTGTATGAGTGTATCTGACTCGCTTTCTTACTGTAAGGACACTTACAGTAATGTAATGTAATATGCATTATCCTTGTGCACAATTACCAACTACTCATTGTCTATTCATTGAAAGTACATTTTAATTACTGACTTTCCATTTAAAGTAATGAAATCTGACATCCCTGCTTTACAGCATTCACATAATGTAGGCTTTGCAACTATAAACTAATTTGGAGATTGAGCTTTGTTTAAGTGAGTAATGTGCTAAACTAAAAAAAAAAAAAAAAAAGAGAGAGAGAGAGAAAAATGTCCTGCTGGAATGAAGGCAGTCCAGTTGTTTGTGCAGAATTTCACTGCAAGCTCCAATTAGGGCTCAAATATTGACTAAAAATAATCATGTCAAGATTTAATAACATAGCCTCTTACACACAGAGTCTGAAACCAAACCGACTGTGATGCTGCATACCCTTTTGTAATTTGGACTTTCTTAGCAATTTCCTGCATTGTCATGTGTTTTTAAACCAGTCTGAGCAGTCTCCTCTGAGCTCTGTTGAGCAACAGACCTTTTATTGACATGGTTGCGGACCAAACAAATGAGCATGAAGGCAGCAGCAGAACAGCTGATCTTGTTTGGACCACAAGTTTGTAAAGCAACACGCTGAGTAAAATGTGGAGGTTAAAGAAAATATATGCGGATCAGAGCTCTAGAAACACATTTTTTTATTTTATTTATGTGCTTCTTGTTCTGTTTGTCTATAAAGAACTGTAGCTTTTCACACTAATGCGTATTTGTGAAGGAGGAACATATACAATCAGCAGAAAAAGGGAGGAAAAAGCAATGAACAGAGAAACTGTGTGAGTTCTGTGGGTGTGAGTTGGGGTAAGGTTAGGGTCAGGTTTAGAACTATGGAGCTACTAGTCTGTTAACTGAAGAGGAAATAAGTGCCAAAGGCTGGTGTATAATGTATTAAATAAAGTCATGTTAATCTCTATTTATCTCTCATTGACTCAGATTCTGCCAGCCCTGTGTGTCCTGATCCATCACACGGATGTGAATGTAAGTTTTATCTCGCAGTGTTTCCACAAAAGCATACATGCCAATGACACTAACTTCTCCCTTGTGAACATGTACGTGTATGGCTACATGAGTGAAGAGTGGGCATGGCTGTGAGCTGAGAGTGAGTTAGGTTGTGTGTTGTGTCTGGGCAGATCCTGGTCGACACGGTGTGGGCTCTGTCTTACCTGACGGATGCTGGAAACGAGCAAATCCAGATGGTTATCGACTCCGGCATCGTCCCTCACCTGGTTCCCCTTCTCAGCCACCAGGAGGTTAAAGTTCAGGTAAGCTTCTGCACACTGTTAAATTATATAACATGATATTTACATTTGGGATAATGGGTGAATGGGTGGATTTTTTTATATATATATTAAATGCTTATATGTGTCACTGGTATACAATCTAATGCTGATCTTGTATATGTCTGTATACACAGTTGGGTAAATTGTGGGTTGATTTAGCGTTTATCTTGTAGCATGAATGATTAGCCTCCATTGATGCACATGCATGCTTTTTACATTTAGACCACTATTCATTTAAGATAACTGGGAGATGAACTGTGTTTAGCTCCTTCACATTCTGCAGTATAATGGTTCTCCACAATGGGGGTGCTGTTGGCACTTGAGTAATTTAGGTTTGTGGCGCTCCACATCATTGACACTGCGTATCCATATTATTTGACTGTTTGAGGTGTAGCATTTTAATTGGATTAAAGTGAGAACTCTGTTCTAAACTACAGACTTTATTTAGTATATAAGCCATTTTATTGGTCAATGAATGTCAGGCTGAGGTTAAATTATCAAAACTGTTTCAAGATTTTGTCATGAAGACTCAAGAATGCACCATATTAAGTAAGTAAAAATGCGGCCTTAGCTGTCAACCAAAGATTCTTAGTCACTTAGAGCTTTACTGGTTTAAATGTTTTTTCAAGAGTGTTCTCAAGTATTTTGATAGAGTGTAAGTTTTGAACAGAATTACTATAATCAACGACGGGTCAAACCCACAACTGAATTGATTGAAACATGTCTTTATCCTAGAATTTCTTATCCTTTTTCCACCAGACATCTTGTTTGTTGGAACTGTTTTTTTTGTTTGTTTGGTTTTTTTACAAACAATTAAACTGATCAATGCTGATATTTTTGACATTTTAGGCACGCTTGGGGAATTTCTGCAGTTATGATCACTCAAAGCCTTGATATGCTATTTCTCAGTTGGATTTTCTTACTAAATATATCCACTAAATAAATATAGTGTAGCAAGCACAAGTTGACATGTCGGGTCACATTTGTTTTTTTAATTATTTATTTATCCATTCATACATTCACAAACTGATTTCACTGGATGAGGGAGCTGGGGGTGCTTTTTTTACATTTCACATTTTTACATTGAAATTTCTTAGATAAATTTAAGTATTTTTGAATGTTTTAAAGTTGTGTGTGAATGTTATCAAAACCAGTGAGTGATAAGGTTGTTTATTCTGCTTGTAGACGGCGGCACTGCGAGCGGTGGGGAACATCGTGACTGGCACGGATGAACAGACCCAGGTGGTGCTGAACTGCGATGCCCTGGGCCACTTCCCGGCCCTCCTCACACACCCCAAGGAGAAAATCAACAAGGTCTGCAAACACAGATTCCACTCAATGTAGTTATTACTATACCAAAATTAGTGCTGGGCAATATCGTCAATAAGAGTAAACATTAATTTAGTTTAACTTCCTTCTGCTTGAAAGGTTTATTTCACATATTTCAAAGGGTCTGTGACATGTCAACATGGGCTCTTTTGGTCTAAGATAGCTCTGTCATGTTTTCAGGCTAAAATGAATTTAGCTCAGCACTAACTTGGTTATAGTATGTTCTATAGTACTGGGAACCTTGCACCTCTACTAATAGCTTGAAACTGGTACAGAGTTGGAGGTGATGACAATTGAGACTTGGCCTTTGTGTGTATGGAGTGGATGTGTGTGCGTGTGTGTATGTTAATGAATTCTGCTTAGTGCATTAAAAAGGACCACAGGAGAGATTCAACGTCGTGGATGAAGATCTGCCAAAGAAGAAGCTTAGAATTGGGGCTTATATTTGTATCATTATCATTAATGTGGGAGTACAGCTAAGTGGGATTGAAGTGGGATGGGTTGTTGTATGCATGTTTGCGTGTGAGAGTGAGTGTTAAGTGTTCAGCTGGTGAGTAGAGGTGCTGAAGACCATTGAGTCTTCTGCAGAAAAAGGAGTGCATCTGAGGCCCTTCACTCACAAAAAGAGGCTTCTTTGTGATTGGGCCGATGATTAAAGCCTCAGAACCACCTCTATTCCCAGCCTTGTCATTGCTGCTGTCTCAGCCAGGGGCTGTGGCTCCCTCCACAGTTCTCTGGAGTCTGATCCAACACAGTCTGTACTGCAATCCCTTTTCAAGCTCAAGAAATTTAAAGATAAACTGTAGAATCCTATCATTTACTGTTATTATTAAAACGGTCAGTTTTACAGTGCAGTGACTTAACCTGGCTGATTCTTTTGTAGGAGGCAGTATGGTTCCTGTCTAACATCACAGCCGGGAACCAGCAGCAGGTTCAGGCAGTCATTGATGCCAACCTGGTGCCCATGATCATTCTTCTGCTTGACAAGGTGCAGTATTCTTGGATCATGTATCTTTATTATATACATACCCACTTCTTAACCACAAAAGGGGGATTCTCTGTTCAACTGGTCAGTTTTAAAAGAATACCTCAACATAATACAAGCACCAGAACCAGGGCACACCATGAAGTTGCTCTATCTCTGTCTCTCTCTCTGTCTCTCTCTCCGTCTCTCTCTCTGACTCTATTGTGAGGATGAAATAAGCTTGCCGTGCCCATGTGCCTGTGCTTTCCTCAGTTTAATGTATTGATCTAATAAGAAATATTTTTACAGGGAGATTTTGGCACTCAGAAAGAAGCAGCCTGGGCCATCAGCAATCTCACAATAAGTGGCAGAAAAGATCAGGTAAGACACCCAGCATCTAATCAGACACAGCTAACGGACAGATTCATTGTACAAATATTTACAGTTCTTTAGAAAGTCTATTTAGAATACTTGCATTAATTTGTTATGAATTGTGTCCTCTAGGTGGCCTACCTGATCCAGCAGCAGGTCATTCCTCCCTTCTGCAATCTGTTGACTGTGAAGGATGCTCAAGTGGTGCAGGTTGTCCTGGATGGACTGAGCAATATTCTCAAAATGGCTGATGATGAGGCAGAGACCATTGCCAACCTGATTGAAGAATGTGGAGGTGAGGAAGGAGTGGCCTAATGTACTTTTCTTAATTGTTTATTGGTAGGGGTTGTACTTTTGCATCAATGTTTAATAACCCTGATTTTATTCAAATCCAGAGCAGGAATTTCCAAAATGGTAGAGTGATCATATATCTTTAAACCAGTTAAGATGATCTTAACCACAGTGGTTTAGGGAACACTTCCCAGTCAGTATGTCTGCTTTGTTTTGCATGTATAGTGTTACTCATCCTTTAGCTTTGTCTTTTATTCAGGCTTGGAGAAAATCGAACAACTGCAGAATCATGAAAATGAGGACATCTACAAACTGGCTTACGAAATTATTGATCAGTTCTTCTCATCTGATGACGTAAGTTTGGTCCTTCACGACGGAAAAAGATAGAGTTTATTATAAAAATGTGTTTAAGGTTTTTAAAAAGTGATTTTAATGTACTTTAATTTCTTAGGTGTTCCTACCTTGTGGAACACCTGAAACTAATCTGTACCCAAATAAACCTCTTACGTTTTTTATGTTGCTTGTTCGAGCATCAGACTGGCTTGGTTTGGCATAACTGTTCCATCTCTTTCAGATCGATGAAGACTCGAGTCTGGTTCCAGAGGCCATCCAAGGCGGAACATACGGATTCAATTCGTCAGCCAACGTGCCAGCAGAGGGGTTCCAATTCTAGAAGGGCGGTGTGAGAAATCCAGAGTTTTGTTTGTGATGCAGCACTCTGTTCAACATATACAAAAAAAATAATTAGGAGAGAAAGAGAGAAGCGCGCGAGAGAGTGTGAGAAATTAGATCCATTGTGCTTGGCTCATGGGATCCATGGCTGCATCTTAATCCAAGAGAAATTGTGTGGATTTCGTTTGGCAATCCTGAAGGATCCAGTCCAAATGAAGTTTGTGATGGCGAGTGGGTGCGAGTGAGAGTGAGTGGCTACTATATGTTGCAAAACACGACCATCTTACACTGAATGCGTTCAGAGAACATTTCGTGGAACTTCACAAAACATCGGAACGTGTCTACTTAAAAACGACGAGAAAAGCAAGCAAGTGAGCTCAACAAGCTAAATGAAAACCAAACGATGTCCAACCACACGGAGGGAAGTATCCGGGACATTGTAACCTAGCAATTGGAGGAAAAGACACAAACAGATGCGAAACCTCTAAATATGAAAATACAAACACAACAAAAAACAAAGACGAACCATATCACATTTGAGCGGTTCCGAGGAATGGGAGGAGTCTTCTACGGCCAGCCCCTCTCCCTGCATTGGGCCACGCTTCGAGAGGTGTGTGTGAGTGGGCCGTATGGCGTATGAATGTCTGGACTCAGTGCCGAGGAGGCAGAGCTCATCTCCTCCGGACTGAGGGAATCTTTAACTTTTGGCGCACCGGGCCTTGCGGATCTCCACACTGTCCGCCGGGCATCAGACTGTGCGCTACGTGTGCAAGTGAAAGGACGAATGGGTGTGTATGGTTGGGTGCGTGTTGTGTGGGTTGGGGAGAAGAGGAGAAAAAAGAAAATAATAAAACAAAACCGTGTGACTGACTGGATTGTGTGCGCGATGCGAAGACTGAATGTGGACGCATGCGGAGAGAGTCACCATCGGAATACCGAAACTGAAAGCAACGATCGGCAAAGTAACAAATTTTGGAAATTCAAAAGAAGGAAAGGAAGGGTGGGAATGAATAACAGCCTGTAAAAAGAAAAAGGCTGATCTGATCTAATGATTAAAAAAAATCTTCACTAAGAATAACAACCAACAGTGATCTGAAGAAGACAACTTTCTTTTGTTTTGGATTTTGTGGCGGGTTTTTGTTTAGAATCAACGACACTGGACTTGAGCTGTTGGGTGGAGAAACTGAGGGCCATCGTGTATTTAACAAAAAAAAAAAACTAAAAATATGAGATGTAAACAAGAGATGCGCTCTGTAGCTTCTGGGATTTGCTTTTAGTCTCCAGTGTTTTACTTTTTATTTTAGCTTCAGGTTATATTTTCATTGCTTGCATAGAACTGAGCGATTTAACCCACACCCCTCCCCCTTTACACACCACTGTAGTTTTATTGTTATTTGTATTTGAGAATAGTTTTTTTTTTTTTGATGCTGTTCATTAGCTTCCCCAATCAGATAATCTTTGCATGATCATTTGTTTTATCTTTCCTTTGTTTTGTTTTTTTTCTTCACTTTTCTTTCTTCATTAAGCTTCTGCGCTGTTACCATAGCTGTGAGCTTACAGATCATTACATGGGGCTGAAAAAAAAAAAACTAAACAAAAACAATAAACCGAGCAAATAAAAAAAGGCCACTTGCAGAACCTCACGAAATCTTTGCATGTGCCGAACTACAGCATAGTTTTAGGGGGTTTTAGTTTTGTTAAGTATGTGTACACAAATTGTATTGTCTTTTTTTTTTATTTGTCTTTTTTCTTTTTATTAATTCTTAGTGAACTGCTGTTCAAATGTTACATGTCTTTACCTCCTTTTTCCCTGAACTCCTTTCTTCTGAACTACTTACACACCTGCCTGGTCGGGAGATTAGTCATTTTTAAAACTTGTTTCGTGGTCATGCGCGTGCACACACCGCGAACAGAGCCTGAAGTCATACAGTGGGACAAGAATTTATATAAAGGACATGCCAGCACCATCAACTAACAAACTATATGCATAAAATGAATACAATCTGGGTTCTTTTCTTTCTTTTTTTTTTTTTAATTATGATTTTATTTTATTTTTCATTGATGGGGGACATCTATGTAGATAAGAGTCATTAATTAATGTTGAGCCACATTAGGGGAGTACAAGTCTTCACAGTAGTTTCAATGATTTGAAATAAAATGACCTGCCTCTTATTTTGGGGTGTTCCTATTATTGGGAGAGATGTTTTTCATAGTGTGATAATCCAGCTCCCTCAAGTCTCTGGTGGCTCGCAGACTGTTGTGCGGTGCCTTCTTTCTAGAGCACAAGAAAATGAAAAAATAAAACTCAAGAAAAGGGGAAAAAGAAAAAAAAAAAAAGATGCATGAACAAAAGTGCTGTTCTCGAGTACATCCTATTGTCCTTATTCCCTTAGAGCCCTTTTTACTTTTCTTTTTGTGTTGAACTTTCAGAATACTGTAGAGATGGATTACTCTTTGTGGTCATAACCTTCTGTTGGACATAGGGTCTATTTACAGCATTCCTTGTTAGCGGAGATGTGGTTTCAAAGAAGACTGGGGCAAAAACATTGGAATTAGATGGTATGCTTAACCTGTTGATCATAGACTACGGGCTAAGTTTCTTCAATGAAATAAATATTGAAACCATACCAGCTTGTGTGTGTAGTTTTTGTTGTTTTTTTTTTCACCTAAAACAAGTACATTATTGCCTCTCAGAGCTCTTAAAACTTATCATGCACATCCTTATAACCACCACCATGCTACCTTAGTTCTGCTGAGCATGTAGGAGCACTTTATACTTTAAAAACACTTTAGTTTCTGAATCAGTTTCTCTGATTTAGCTTTTTATAGGTATAGGTTTGAGTAAAATGAATGTTATTGTTTTTATTCTATAAACTACAGACAACCAAATTCCAAATAAAAATATTCATTTATGGCATTTATTTGCAGAAAATGAGAAATGGCTGAAATAACAAAAAAGATGCAGAGCTTTCAGACCTCAAATAATGCAAAGAAAACAAGTTCATACTCAAAGTTTTAAGAGTTCAGAAATCAATATTTGGTGTAATAACTCTGGTTTTTAATCACATTGGCATGTTCTCTTCCACCAGTCTTACACACTGCTTTTGGATAACTTTATGCCACCCCTGGTGCAAAAACTCAAGCAGTTCAGCTTGGTTTAATGACTCTTTTCTCTCAGATGTTTTCAATTTGATGAAGTCAAAGGAACTCAATTTTTAGGTGGTCTCATTTTTTTCAGAGCTGTATTTATTATCCTCTTTTCACCATGTTACTCAATTGTCAGTAATCTGTAGCACCACCAAAGAGCAGGTGTTATTTCCATAGTGGGTTGTTTTCAGCACTGCAGTGACACTAATGTACATGGTGGTGTTGTACTGGTATGAGTGGACCAGACACAGCAGTGCTGCTGGAGTTCTTAAACCCTTTATCCATTAACCATCCACTTTATTATACACTCATATCTCCTATCTCTGTTTTACCCTATATATGTATAGTCAGGTACAGAGAGGCTCAAGATGCGTTAAATCTAGAGAATAGCTGGAATTTCCAGGTAGCTTAATGCATTATTTGCCTCTACAGTAAATGACAACACAGAATATTAATCTGTATTCTGTGATTGTAATAACTTCAGCTCCTAAGCTGGTTACTTAATGCCTCTTAATCTCTTTGGAAATTTAATAAGCTTATTCAATACTTACATTAAAATATGATGTCATTCTCACCATGTGATTCTCTCTGCACGAAAACAGGATTTGCACAGTGTGGGTAGGTTACTTAAAGAGCAGTGTAAGGTTTGCAACTTCTTCAGGTCAATAAAATTAACATTTTGAATGTATTCTGTGTATGTGGAAGAGTTTTAGTAACCACATGTGAAAACTGGTGCTAACAAAGTTGAATAGTTGAGGAGTCTTAATCTAGTTTTACTCCACGTAATACAAAATGTGTTTTAAACTTATTGCCAACAGTGCCACACATGCTTTTCTGGACAAGCTGAGAGGTCCAAAAGCATGAAGAGAATGAAGCTTGTGTACTGACACAGTAGAGTTCATATTAGATGATTTTACATAAATATGGCGTGGCACAGATCTGTGGAGTGATCTTGTATGTCTCTACTACACCTCAATAATGCAGTAGAAGTGTTCCTCCCAATAACTGTCAGTGGAGCATCAACACAGTGGACCAATACAGCAGAAGACATGGCTCTCCAAACCTGATTGTGGAAACTTCATACTAGACCTCAAGCAGTTTCTCTCCCCACTCTTCCTCCAGACTCTGCTCCCTTTATTTACAAATAAAATGCAAAATTTACTGATGATCAGTGATGGTTTAGTGAGTCACGTCATCTGCTGGTATTGGTCCACTGTGTTATTATCAAGTCCAAAGTCAGTGCAGTGATTTCCTGGAAAATCTAACAGCACTTCATGCTTCTGCTGACAACTTTTGTGGAGATGCAGATTTCATTTTTCAGCAGGACTTGGCACACTGCCACAAGTACCAATTGGTCTCATATAAGTGATACTAACTTTTCGTGTTTCATTAGCTGTAAACCATAATCATAAGAAAAAAAAACAAATAGAAAAAAATGAAATAGATCACTCTTTGTGTAATACATCTATATAATGTATGAGTTTCACATCAAGTAACTTTTCAATGATATAAAAAAATTTAGATGCACTAGTATATATTCTTTATGTATGGAAGTAAGGAGTTGAATGAGAAGGTCTGGGTAGAAATGAAGTTTTAGAGAGTGGCTTGTCTCTTAATATGCTGTTGGCTTTGTCTTTAGGTAAGCACACAAAAATGAAAATTATACCTCACTGATTTATGCAAAAATTTAATTTGTTCATAATACTAATTAATTTAATTAATTTCTACTTAATTATTAGTTTGTTTAAAAGTGATTCGGTATACATTTTTTTAAATAACAAGATCAATTTTAAGAGACACGACATGGGCCTCCATTTCTAGAATGAATTGAAAATATGTATTTTAGATTCTTTACTATCACACTGTGTTCTCCACTAACACCACAACTTCATGAGCTATTGACTTCTTGTTTAAATACCTCAACAGATCTCTGGAGCTGGAAGATAAATCCGGTTATTCGACTCCGTTTTATCCTCTCGAAATCTGAAGATTCAGAAAAGCGAACCGATTCAAGGCACCGCTGGGATTCGAACCCAGGATCTCCTGTTTACTAGACAGGCGCTTTAACCAACTAAGCCACGGCGCCACATGTACATGACTCATATCACTGATATGTTCAGTGTGACAAACAAGAGCTACAGACAAGCGCTGTAGATTGAAGTGGAGTAAAACATTTCAACTTGGGTTTCCCAGTTTTACACACAGACTTTAATAGATGTTTTATTTAGAGCTGAACTAAAAGACTCCTGCACTGAAGTCAGAATTAGCACCCTGTTGTAAATCTGTGACTGAAACTCTGAAACGAGACTGAAATGAACTTGTTTCAGCCTCACTATCAGAAAACATCATCTTATTAAACCGGTGTTTTTTCGAATTGTGCTGCCCTGTCAAACCGTGCTACCCTAGTCTATATTTAAATTGGAAAAAAACACCAAATTTGAAAATACGCTCGGTAGCATATTTGGAAAGCCTGACTCAATATATCAGGATACAGGTAATGGTTATTAAGGGTGGTTACAACCCGTTTATTTTTCAATGCTCACTTAATTATTTTATTATTATTAAATGCAATTTACACATTTGTAACACTCAGACCAAAAATGACAAAGACAGAGGGCTCGGGTTGTTGAATGCACCCGGTAAAATTTTGTAAAACTACCATAAAACACAGAAATATAAAATATACTTTGGTCCGCACATGCACACTGGTATTAAGAAGCACTGGTGTTAAGAAAGCACAATTCGACAGAACACCTCAGAATTTGAATTACAAGGGGACATAAGGGCACATAAGGTTAGAGAAAACGGAAAGGAAAAAAAAACAATCATGTTCCATATCCATTTTCCATAAATAAAACTGAGAAAAGCCTGAATAAAACTCTTGAAACAGTCTGGGTAAAGTGTGACAGTTAGGCAATCTTCAAACTTTCCATAACTATTTTATCAAAGGAAGAATAATGTACACATACTGCGTTTAATGCCTTTGTTTTATCCTCTTGTATTTAATGTTTATTTGTTAATCATAACTTTTTTCCCAGAACCATTTCTAAAAAGAAAAGGCATTTTATTACAACTGATTCCATTTCTAAAAAGAAATTGCAATATATATTATTTTTAAACAGAATTAAGTGTTTTTTTTTCTAAAAGATAAAGACATGGTAAAATGGTCCAAAAATGCACAAAAAGGAAAGACTGTAAAAGTACTGTTAGGTTTTCTGGTCATTTTGGTGAAAAAATACAAAATAAATTTTACATTTGGATGTATATTTCAATATTTTCAAACAGAAATAAGTACTTTTTTTAATGATAAAGACATTATAAGCGTGGTTCAAAATGCTAATGAAGGTAAGACTTACATATTTTGGCAATTGCAAGGTACAATTGAAAGACACCTTAAACATTTTAACACAGCTATGGTAATCCAAAGAGTGAAGACTGAATGGCTTCGTGCGCTTTTACGCACAGAGTGCACGTCTGAAGTACATTTACGAATAAGTCCTGAGTCTAGTCTTAATTGTTGGCACACAAGGCACAAATCAAGTCTTAATTCAATACAGACAATTACAAGTGTTACAATTGCAGTCCTGCTCAAATCACCAAATTAAATTACAACATTTTTACGCACGGAATGCATTTTTACGCACTGAATGTACTTTTACGCACGGAACGTACTTTTAACGCACGGAATTTTTACGCACAGCCTACATGTTTTACCTACAGTGAACAATTGTGTTAAAGTCTGAAGTAAATTCAAGAATAAATAATCTTTTTATATTAAAAGTGGAAGGTGGGGGTGAGGGGGAATTAATGGATACATTTAATAAAAGAAGCAACTTTCGCCCCTCCATCTGCATTTGCCTGCACGTAATTGTATTAATGCAGTAAATCACATTTCATCCTAAACCACACTACAGTCTATCTCTCCTGGATAGAAGGAAAATAATGACAGTGTTCCTGCACCATGAATAACATTGACTTTACTGACAACTGCTGACAACTTTTACAGAGACGCGGATTTTATTTTCCAGCAGCACACTGCCAAAAGTACCAATTGGTCTTTGAGACACTGATTTTTGGGTTCTCATTGGCTGTAAGCCATAATCATCAACAATACAATACAATAAGTGCTTAAAATAGATCACTCTGTGTGTACTATTTATATATTTTCAATATATATATAGTTTCATATTTTGAACTGAATTACAGAAATAAAGTAACTTTTCAAAAATAAAGTAGTTTTCTAATATGATTAGTAAATTGTATTAATAATTGCTTCAGTTCTACTTATTAATTAAGTTAATTTTATTCAATATATATTTTTTAATAACAAGGTCGATTTTGAGACACACGATGTGTGCCTCCAAGTCTAGAATGAACCATAAATCTTTAGATGCACTAGTATATATTCTTTATGTATGGAAGTAAGGAGTTGAATGAGAAGGTCTGGGTAGAAATGAAGTTTTAGAGAGTGGCTTGTCTCTTAATATGCTGTTGGCTTTGTCTTTAGGTAAGCACACAAAAATGAAAATTATACCTCACTGATTTATGCAAAAATTTAATTTGTTCATAATACTAATTAATTTAATTAATTTCTACTTAATTATTAGTTTGTTTAAAAGTGATTCGGTATACATTTTTTAAATAACAAGATCAATTTTAAGAGACACGACATGGGCCTCCATTTCTAGAATGAATTGAAAATATGTATTTTAGATTCTTTACTATCACACTATGTTCTCCACTAACACCACAACTTCATGAGCTATTGACTTCTTGTTTAAATACCTGAACAGATCTCTGGGGCTGGAAGATTAATCCGGTTATTCGACTCCGCTTTATCCTCTCGAAATGTGAAGATTCAGAAAAGTGAACCGATTCAAGGCACCGCTGGGATTCGAACCCAGGATCTCCTGTTTACTAGACAGGCGCTTTAACCAACTAAGCCACGGCGCCACGAGGACATGACGCATATCACTGATATGTTCAGTGTGACAAACAAGAGCTACAGACAAGCGCTGTAGATTGAAGTGGAGTAAAACATTTTAGCTCGGGTTTAACAGACTTTAATAGATGTTTTATATCGAGCTGAACTAAAAGACTCCTGCACTAAACTCAGCTCTTCTGATTAGAATCACCCCCTGTTGTAAATCTGCGACTGAAACCGAGTCTGTTCTGAACTTATTTCAGCCACACTGACAGAAAACATCCTCTCTTCATTAAACCGGATTACAATTGGAATTTCTCTCTACCCCTGCAAAAACACAAGGTTACTATTTTTTGTTGTCTTTTAAAAAAATATTTTATTAAAGGAGGAATAACGTACACAGGTACGAATAACCATGCCCGGACTGAAGATTAATATTTCTACTATGTAATATAGACACTGATTTGCATGTTGATTTGCGCGTTTTTGGGCATGTAATGCACTTTTATGCACAGATTGCACTTTTACGCATTGAATGGCTCTGTGCGCGTTTGTGCACAAAAGGCACTTTTATGCACATAGTGCAAGGAGTGCTTTTACGCACGGGATGTACCTTTTACGCACGGCCTGTACCTTTTACGCACAGAGTGCGCTTTTACGCATGAAAAGTCTTCATTTTTGGCACACAAATCACGAATCAAGTCTCAATTCAAGACAGACAATTACAAATCTTACATATAAAGTCCTGCTGTGCTTTTAGTCTCGGAATGTACTTTTTAAGCACAGTGTGCGCTTTTATGCGCAGACTGCACTTTTACTCACAGAGTGCACTTTTATACACAGTGAACATTTTCCTTAAAGTCTTTTTACATTCAAGAATAAATATTCTTTTTATATCAATAGTCCTGCTAAAGTCACCAAATGTAATGTCATTTCAATATTTAGCACCAAAGTTCACCAAACTAGTATTAAATGTAGCAGGTTTATAGTTTGTATTTTATCTAAAAAAATACTTTAAAAAATGTATGCATATATGCTCGGACACTGTGGTTTCTTATATGGAAAATATACATTATGTGGAAAAATATAAATAGCACAGAGTGAGCATTGTTCAAGTCGTCAGCGCCACACAGCACACCACGCAGTAATGTTTTATAAATTAGACATTATATAAAACAAAACCAAACCATACATCAAGAATTGATAATAAATTGAAGCGTGACTTATATTTACAGCACATGAAATACATGAATTGAAGTCTTCTAGAAAAAAGTTTTGCCTGGAGTAATCTGCCTCTCTACAGCTCTGTACAACGTCACGTCTGTATTACAAAAAGCTCCGGTGTGGCTGATGGATGGATGTTTGGAAAATTCTCAGCAAAACTAGAACACAAAGTGTGTTGAAGTGATTTTTCTGCACAACGTTATTTTATTATAGACATTAAACCCAAAATGAGCCTCCAATTTAAACCTATTACAGATATACTCACTATCTGAGGACTGATCTTTTAATCAGAAGATCAACGGAAAAAAGCAAGTAAACCTTAATTTTATCTCAAGTGATTTTGAAGCACTTTATTTGCCCATTCTTCACAAAATTATTGAATCTGATAAGTGCTTTTATTACACACGCTTTTAATGACAAAATGTCCAACCGTGAAAATTTACAGCAAAAAGAGATACAATGTTTGGGCATGAGAGAGTTATGGACGGAGATAATCTGCAACTTTACATAAAACAGTGGCGAGTTTGGACTACATCAATACCATAAAGAAACCAGGCGTAAGCTTCTAAGTGATTAAATCGTCCGTACATTTAGACCTTCTGACCCATCTATAACTCAGAAACGTCTCAAATTTGATGTACTGTTCTTCTGCATAAATATACAAGCTGTTTATTTCCATTTAAAAATAGTTTAGTGGAGTGATGGTTCTATGCAGCTCAGCTATAAAACAAGCGTTCATAAAAATCACTATTTAGATTTAAAAACGCAATACACACACTGTATTTACAGTATTACAAAATATAGTAAAACAACACTTTTAACATTAGATGTTGAGACATAATGAACCACTATACCAGTAATTTTTTAAACTATCATTTTTAGTTTGACATTGGTATAAAATTAATATTATAAGGAAAACAATTGTTGTAATACTTTTTCTAAAGACCACAGCAGTAATTTTGACAGTGTACATTATAAAACGTGTTTGTTTTTTCTAAAGTTACTTTGCAGCGATTTGGTACAGAAAACAGCTCACAAGCGCAGCTTTTCTGACGAATCAAATACAGCGGTGGTGAAGGAGCATCAAGATAAACAATACGTCAGGTGTTAGCA
The DNA here is from genome assembly GCF_023375975.1 of Astyanax mexicanus. Taxonomy (NCBI): domain Eukaryota; kingdom Metazoa; phylum Chordata; class Actinopteri; order Characiformes; family Acestrorhamphidae; genus Astyanax; species Astyanax mexicanus. The sequence goes on from NC_064411.1 coordinate 42,027,468, forward strand.
GACTCTTCTCATGTGTGCCAAAAGGTCTGGTTTTGAGTGGAACTATTTAGGGTTACAGGGACCAGATCTAATAATCAGATTAATATACTGCATTTGAACTACATTTGAATACCCACAGCGTGTTTTTAGGCATGTAATGCACTTTTACGCACAGATGGCATTTTTACTTACAGTCTGAAATACATTCAAGAATAAATGGTCTTTTTATTTAATAAAGTCCTGCTCAAGTCACCAAACCTTTTGCACTGAATGCGCTTTTAAGACGGAATGCATTTTTACACACGAAATGCGCTTTTACGCACAGCACTTTTACGCACAGAACTTTTACGCACGTAATGCGCTTTTACGCACGGAATGCGCTTTTTTCTCTTCTTTTTTGATATATGCCCACCACGACTAGTGTATCCAATGCTTTCCTAAAATACAAATGTTTCAGGTTCAAATTGGCAAATTTTCCAACACATTTAAAAAATAAATTGGATTATATTAATATGTCGTTTTTTATACACAAAATATACAAACACAGACAGGTGTTAGTGTACTTACACTAAACTTAAAAGTGTCAAATGTGTCTTCGTGTGGTGTTGTAGAAAAAACATCCACATTTCCCTAAAGAACTGTTTTTAGAGAACCTTTAAAACCTTAAAAAAATTATCCAAAAATTGGTTAATTGATTGGTCCAAACTGTTGAAACTGACTCAATGCATGCATTACACATTTCGCCCGCTTTGAAGAAAGGGGAGCACAACCAGGCAAAGCTGAACATTCAAATGTAAATGCTATTTTACAGTCTCTACGTGCTGTAAAGTGTTGCACCGGATGGTTTTAGAAACTTATAAACTAAAAAAAAATTGTGCATTTTATATTCAAATAAAACCTACATTTTTATACATTCCATTTATTACAGAATTGCTGTTAACCAACTGCTATATTAACAAAATCATCACCTTCCTAAACAAAAAGTCTTTTTTTCCCTAAATCATCTCATGATGCTGCATAGCCACAAGTGGTAAACTCGCATAGACCCTCAGTTGATCAGATCATCTATCTGTCTGTCTGTCTGTCTGTCTAATTATGATGAATCGAAAAAAAAAATTGGACCGGGGCAGAGCTGCAGGTTAAAAGAAAGATAAAACATGGTCATCAGCATGCACAATGTTACTGAATAGGAATAAATTCACCATTCAGCCTGGTCAGCTATGAATCTGAACTGTAGGGGAGGGAGTGTGTTTGGGTAGATTTAGTTCAAAAACCTGGATTAGAAGAACGTGATTGGTGGAAAGTACAACGGCAACGCGCATGCGCAGTTAAGGAGACGGAATGGCGAACCGATTCTATAGAGTTTAGAAACGTTTAAATTCAAGGGAGGGGACTGTGCACAAAACAAATAAATCAACAAACAAAAAATAACAAACTAGTTCCCAGTCTAAATGCCCAAACATTTTATTAATAAATTAATTAGAACAAAATACAAAATCGGGTGCATAGTGTAATTTGATTTTGATTTGTAATTTAATATGTTTATTAAAGTGATTGTTGTACATAACATATAACATTTCAGAATTTTACTGAATAATGTGGACATAAACTGTAAAGAATAAAATAAAAGAATAAAGATTCATTTGGACAAAGTGAATCAGTTCGATCGGTTCACTAAACTGAGAGAATCGGTTCAGAAGAATAGCTCTTTGGATGAATCGGCTGTTGCCACAGCAGACGGTTATTGTTACAGCGGGGAAACGCCAGGTGAGTTAACGTTATATGATTCCGACATACTTTTAACGATGTTGTCTCAACAGAAAACCGTTATTGTACGAAGTTTACGATTACAATAGGTTATGAAACTGGGAAAGAAATCCCTTCTCGTGTTTAACAGACAGCGAGTAAAAGTAGACAGACAGGAGCAGCAGGGTTTAGCCTGTTAGCACTGGCTAACGTTTTTGTTGTTTATTAGATAGCTAGCTAAACTAAGTTAGCTCGGTTAGCTAGCTAATACACTTGTACAGAAGTCCTTAGGGTTAAATGTCGTTTAACTGCTTCAATAGCGAGGTAGCATGTTAGATAAATGTGCTGTAAATGAAAAGTAAATAAAAAGTAGAGAAAAAGGCAGCAGACTGTATCTGTGGGGGGGAGCGTTCACTATTTTTCCATAAATTGCTCGCTGTCACTGTAGTTCTGTCAAGCTAGTAACCCAGTTTTAACAGTTAACTTACCTAGCCTGCTATCCTCAATATGAGCCCAGCAATTTAAACCTCTAGAAAATAGTAATAATTAAACATGTTTGTATGTTTAATGTATTATCAGTGGTTCTGGAATTATAGGAAATATTTGTATTATAAGTATTGTGTTAGAACGTAGTGAAGTTTAGAGAATGATAAAAGCTGAAAAGCTGATTAAAGCTGAATGCCATAGTGACAAACATTGTTTGTAAATTGATATTTTTTATGTTCTATAAAGATAAAAAATCAGACATGAAAAATAGTGTTACATTATTATTTTTTTTAACTTATAATATATATATATATATATATATATATATATATATATAAATAAATAAATATATATAAATAAATAAAAGACAAATATATAAATCATATAACTAATGTCAGCCATATTTAATTGACTTTAAACAGTGAATGGGGCCAAATTGACCCCAAAGATATTAGGAGGGTTCATATGTTGATTACCGTCGCACATAGCTAAGTTTATACATGTTTGTTGATTGTTTGTTGTTTAAGTTGCAATTATAACGTTTCTAATCCTCATACAACTTTGTCGTCTATAAAACTGAATACATCAGTTTGTTTTTGTTTGATGTGACATTGTTCGCTTTGGCAAATTAATCTGAACTAATAATCAGCATTAGATTTGTGATTAGCTATATCTGTGGTATTCACAATGTGGGCAAACTAATTTTATACAAAGGAGAGTGAACTACAGTATTGTCCTTTTCAGCTCTGCATCAGTAAGGGCTAACTGCTGTTTTTTCAGCCCAAAAGTAGGTTATCATTCTAAGCTGCACCAAGCTGTGTAGGAAATGGGTGAAGCCTATTCATCTGGATCTTCACATTTACTGCATTTGTGCAGTGTGTGGATCAGACAGGGTGACCCAGTAAATCCTGTCAGGGCTGCCCTTAGATTCTACCCACTTTACCAGTAACACAACTTACTGTGAAACTGGAGCAGTTGGACGTGAATCTGTAAACAAACGGTAAACATTATATATTGTGCTGCTTTCCAGTGCATTTGAAAAGAAAAGGGGGAAAAAAACACTTTGGTAGCCTTTTAAAGAGGCAGTCTGGCAAAAATAAAACTTTTACCACTGCTATATCTGACGAAATCCTGACTGCTGGCACCCTATTGTAGTGTTGCAAAAGTGTCCAGAAAAATCTAGGCTAAAACATTTCCCGAGTATGCTTGCTGAGAAGACTCAGGAAAAAAAAAAAAAAAAAAAAAAAAAAAAAAAAAAAAAAAATATACATACATACATACACACACACACACATTTTTGGGAATCAACCCATTTTTTGGTCCTGATAGCTGGTGTAAGTGTTTTATTTTAGGGTGATTTTACAACTTGTTTGGTCTGACCCAAAACAGCTGGTGTAAAACAAGCAAAAAACGTTTCCAATCAAAAGAGAAGATTAAGATAAAGGAAATTGTAGCAGGCGATCTTCACTGATTTAACAACAGAAAAAGAAAGTAAGAAAATTAGACTCCCCTTTATATGCATGCACATCATGCAGAAGTTGCACTTATAATTCCTGCATCTACTGTAACCAAATTATTCCTTATTTAAATACAGAAATGAAAGGAATCATAGGGTATTCTGCTATGAATGTTCTGCTAGATGAACACAATTTGAGCCAGATTCTGTCAGGCCCTACAAACCAATCAGTGTCAAATATAGGGAGACAGCCCATGGAGGTCTGCACAATGGACCATATTTATACAATGTAACACATTAACCATGGTTGGTTCTGACCAACTAAACTAACGTAACTAGGTCCCTCTTGTCAATCTGTTAATGCACATAATGACATACCATATAAAAGGCTGGGTTTTAGCTGAAAAGGCTCCTTTAAACCCATCATGGGCTTTATTGAAAGTCATCATTCTCTGACAGTTAATAAAGATGACAGTCTTTCAAAACTGGATTATTCGCTGGACTAAAATAGCTCTTAACACATAGTTGAGAACCATATTACCAGCATGTCAAATTTTTGGGTGACTCCCATCATTCTCCTACATCCACAAATCTTACAACTAGTCAACAATCAGCAACTCACCCAGTTCATAATTATTTTACTCCTTCTTTTAGCTAAATGAACAGCTGCTGTTCAGTTTTAAATCACTGTTATGCGCAAGAGCACAGTCATGTGATTTTACAAGAGCCAAGCTCAGTTTAGTTTCTTCATTTAGAAAACAAAATGAAGCACCAGACCAACATTGTTATTCTTCTGTTTTTTCAGGAGAAGGTGTGAGCGCAGGAAAGCAGCAGCCAACCCCTGACTCTGGTATGGATAACTTGGAGGAGGACCTTACTTGCTCTGTCTGTTACTCCCTCTTCAATGATCCAAGAGTGCTGCCCTGCTCCCACACCTTCTGCAAAAGTTGTCTGGAGAACGTCGTGCAGGTTTCGGCCAACTTCTCAATTTGGCGGCCACTTCGCCTTCCGCTCAAATGCCCAAACTGCCGCAGTGTGGTGGAACTGCCTCCAAACGGCGTGGATGCCCTTCCAATCAACGTTTGCCTGCGCGCCATCATAGAGAAGTACCAGCGTGATGGTCAGCCCCGTGTCCCAACCTGCCCTGAACATCCACGCCAACCTCTGAATGTTTACTGTGTTCAGGACTGTAAGCTCATATGTGGCTTCTGCCTTACTATTGGCCAGCATCAGGGCCACGCAATCGACGACCTCCAGACGGCCTACTTCAAGGAACGCAATACCCCGGCCAAACTTGTTGAGTGTCTGACGGACAGGCGCTGGGAAGAGGTGTGCGGCCTGGTTGAACGGATAGAGCAAGAAAAAGCCAGATATGAAGGCCTGGTCCGTCAAGACCGTGAGGCGGTAGTACAGTTCTTTCAAGGCCTGGAACGTCTTCTCGATCACAAGAACGAGTTGTTCATGAAAGCTCTGGATGCGGTAAACATGCGGCTGGCCTGTACTTATGACCCTCTCATTGAGAAGCTGAAGGACATGAAGGAGGAGCAGCTAGACCTGATCTCTATGTGCTCATGCGTTGGAGAAGAAGAGTCCCCACTTGCATTTCTGGAGAAGGTGCACAACTTGAGGGAGAGAGTAGATGCCTTGACACAGATGGCACTTCCTGAGGTTCCTGAACTCTACATTTCACCCCGTGCAGATGATTTCCTTGGGGAACACTGGGACAACGTGACCATCGGAAGGCTGGAAGATGGCCCAGTGCCTAAAATCTCCTGCCACGTGAAGGGGTGCTGCACGAAAGGGGCACCACGGTCTAAACTCGGCCGAACAAGGTTTAGGTTTCAGTCGCTGACTTCTTTTGTCTTTCTAGTGGTGCTATTATTGCTGCTACTTCTTTTATGGTTGAACCCTGTGGGTGGGGCATCCCTTGGCTTCTCAATTCTAACGCAGATCAGTCAGGCAGTCAAAAGCCTAACAGCTGAACTGACATTTCCACTGCAAGGATCAGGAACATTCCTCTACTGCATGCTTCATGACCTAAGCCTTAAACTGAGCTCCTATATTTCTGCTCTGGGAGAAAGCACCTACCAACATGTAGCCTTCTTTTTTAAAACAATTCAATTATGCTGAGACACAAAAAATACATTAAGAAAACTCTAGAAATAGGGTGCTTTACAAGATTTTAAGAGTGCTGTACAGTACTGATCACGTGCAACAAAAATTCTTTAGCACACATTCAGTTAAGCCTGACAGCTGAACAGAGGCTGGCTAGTTTATTCTCAGGAGGATAAGCCACAACATAGTACCACCCATTCCTATAAAGATAAAGCAAAAAAAGACACAAAGCAACAGACTAACTCAAATGATCTTAACAATTCAGCTTTAACAGAATGAAGTCAGTCATGTAAGAGCTGACATGATCTTTGACATTAACTTACCAATGTTTTATAGCACCTTATTAAATTTGTTTTACTCTACTTTTTCATTTCTAACTTTTGCTACTGACCTTTAATATTGTATATCTGGCTTGAATGCAGTTGAATGAACAACCATTTGTAAATGTTGAGTTGTTTGTTTTGTTTTTCTGACCCTTTGAAACAGCCCAAAAAAAATTAACATTTGACACTACTTAAATAATACAGGGACTTAATGCATAAGCAAACAGCCATATCCGCAGCCAGTGACATTTGACACCTGAAGCACATTTCCTGTGGGGCACAGGATTATAGAGAAAGACAATGGTTGCAAGCTGGTTATACCTAGCTGTGAGTAGTGAGTACTGGTTTATCACTGTACAGTAAGTTGACGCTAAAGCTTGTCCATCAGCTATTGCGTGTCTTAGAGTCTGAAACAGCTGGTAAGCCATACAACATAATGTAAACATAATGCATACCTGTTGTATGGCAATCAAATGTATTCTCATAATCCACACATGGCTGCAGTTCACTAGTTTTTTACATTTGTCTTTTACATTTAATGACATGGTGCATTGTGAACAAAGGAATGTTATCCTACCAAAGTGTCATTAGCCAATATCACATAAGTGTATAGAAAATAAAAGTGCACTTTTTAGAGACGCTGTGGAGTTAAACACAGCTGTAGTCTGGGGGAAGGGGCAGGACAACCAAATAATTACACAAATCTGGGTCCCCAAATGCACACACACACTGGTTGATGTTTCCAGTAAGATTTTTCACTTCATTTGTATAGAAATTAAGGGAATGGAACAATGTCAACATATATTTTTTACACTTATTGGTACATACTTTTTTCTGCTGGATGGGAGAAGTGGTCTCCAGAAAAAGCAAAAACAAATCATTGTACATCTTTATATAAACTTTAATTGTATAAACAGCAGCTTATTTAAGAAGGACAGTAAAAGAGGAAATAGGTTTAAAATTACACAGGAAAAAGAATAGTAAAAACAGTGCAAGTATGTGTAATTAAATTCATGGGAAAAAAGAAGACAGATGAATATGAAACACATTGATGTTATCATGACAATACTTATTTTATCCTCATGCAACTTCAACATCTTTGAGGACAATGGTTTTGGGGTTGATGCCAACATTCTTGGTGGTGTTGTGTGTCTTGTAGATGCCGATCAGACGGTCAGCCATCTCGAACATATTGTTCCTCAGAGAAATAATGATGAATTGAGCATTCTTGGTTTGCTCCTGTTAAGAAAGAGATTTAAAAAACAGAACACGTAATTGTTTTGAGGGACATTAAGGTTTTAACGTCTTGTAAATCAAATGCCTGACCAAGCTGTTGTCATTTGACCAGAAATGTCTAGACGCCTGATGAAAAACTAAATAGGCTTAACTAATACTAAAACTTTTACATACAATGGTTTTATTCTTTGAAACCTCAAAATACTTGACCAATTCAAATTCAAAGAGCACAATTCAATACACTAATGTTTGGTGGTGTAGACCTGAACGTGCATTTTAAAATCTAACTTTATTCCCTTTAGGAGACAAGACACTATACACATACTGGGGCCACTTAGTTAATTAATACGACTTCTTTATTTCTACACTCATTGGCCTTTTCTTCAGCTCCACTGATCATACAGGAGCACTTTGTAGTTCTGTAATTACAAACTTTAGTCCATCAGTTTATTTATTAATGTTAGCATCCTGTCACCCAGGTCTTCAAATGTTCAGAGCCCCATAGAACAGGTAGGTGGGTCATTCTTGGCACTGGCAGGGTTGGTAGTCGGTTAGTGTTGCACTGTTATGAGAGATTCAGACAGCAGTGCTGCTGTAGTTTTTAAACAGTGTCCACTAACTGGCAACTGTATAAGACCCTTGTGCCAGGGTCCTAGTACACCTAGTAGATACTGGCTGTGTTAGTAGTCCCACTGTATGCAGTTGGCTGGATATTTATAAACGATTCTCAGTTCAGCAGTGACACTGAATTAGGCACCTGCTCTGTGGGGTCCTAAACATTGAAAAACAGGGTGAAAAAGATAAAATATGCAGATAAACAGAAGGATTAAGTCAGCCAGTAATTATAGAACTACAAAATAATCCTAAAATCATTAGTGGGCTGGAAAAAAAGGACAAGTACTGCAGTAGAGTAGGAACAAGAAGATTACCAAACAAAATATTGAGTGAAGTCAGTCATATGCATTTACAAAAAGTCAGATGTTACCAACGAGAAGTTTTAGAGAGCAGTACGATTAACAATCCTCATCTAAAGACCACAAATATAACTCACATAAATGTAGCAGGCCACAATGGACACGTTCTTGAAGTCCAGCGCAGCATCTATCTCGTCCATGAAGTAAAGAGGTGTGGGCTTAAAGTGATGCAGAGCAAAAACCAAAGCCAGAGAGCTCAGAGTTTTCTCTCCTCCAGACAAGTTATAGATCTTCTTCCAGCTCTTTTTAGGAGGACGCACACTGATAACATAAAAGAACTTAGTTAACTTGCTGTCACATTTATGAGGATAAAAGACACAATGCACATTCTTAAATACGCCACGAATAGTTAAAAGAAATTGCATTGAAGATAAAAAATGTGCACATTCAACATTAGGTATTTAAAAAAGGCCCTTTAGATTACCAGCATCTGCAGGTCCTTCACAAAGACTTCAAAACTAATGATTAAATTATAACTAAACAAGGAATATCTGTCATGTAAATGTTTTCCTAATGCACTACACTTTGCATCACAGGTGTTCCCACCTAAACATGATGCCCTCAGAAAACGGGTCCAGGCAGTCCACCAGCTCCAGCTCTGCATCACCCCCTAGTGTCAACATCTGGTAGTTCTCTTTCAGCTTGTTGGTGATAATGTTGAAGCCAGCCATGAACTCGTTCAGTCTCTGCTTCCGCAAATCTTCACACCCTCGCTTGAAATCATCTCTCTGGGTGGTGATCTCATCCAGTTCAGCTACTCTCTGCAAATACAGCTCCTCCTGCACATTTACACACAAACATGCACAAAATATATATTGTGAGAGCAATAAAAGATTAGCAACATGGACTAAAAAAGTACAAAACAAATTTGTGTTGGATAATTTCCTTGCCTCATCAAAAACAACTGAATTAGAAAGAAAAAAAAAAACATTGAATATACAACACAGAACCTCTAGTGAGCAACAGAGGCAAAGGGAAAAAACTTCCTCAGAGCTTGGGAGATACCAAGGTTCACATGTACCTTGTAATATCAAAAGCTAATACATCAAGATAACATCCCTGTACCTTCTTTTTAAACTCTGCTATAGCTCCCAAGTTGGGCTTCATCCGGGCACAGCGGTCTTCCAGCAGAGCAATCTCATTTTTAATAACATCTGGGTTCTTAATGGCCGCCAAATCCTCTGGGGTCAGCTTAGGCAGTTCCTCTGCTGGTTTATCATCAATAGAATGCAGAACGATCTTTGTGGCCTGAAGAAAAAATATCAAAGAGTGACAATGCAGTAATCTATTTTTTTTATTTTTAAAATAAAGGGTGTGACCGGCAATTTATCTTCAGTCAGTCACAATAACTTATTTTTGGACGCTATATTGTTCCAGAAATAATAATTTCTGGAAACAATATAATTTAATGACCATTTAATGCCACTGATGCATTGACGATATAATAGCAATGTAATCCAATTACACAATTTTAACGAACAATTAAGCTTTAGTTATTAATAGTAGAAAGTTTATTCCACACAAAATGCTTCCATTCTAAAAATAATGCTTACCTCTTTATCCCAGTGCTTGCTCTTACTCTGGCACTCAGAAATAGCTGTGTCGATCTGCTCAACTTTCAGCCGGATGTTCAAGGATTCTTTCTGCAGAGCATGCTCTTTTTCCTGAACAGCCTTAATCTCTTGTAGCACTCCACGATGCTCTTCCTGCACTTCAGGCAGTGCCTCCTACAGATAAGACAAACCACAGGCACTGTCAGTAAGAGGTTAAGTTAAGCATTTATGGGAAAACCTAATAAATTATGATTAATGTGTGACATTTTTACATGTAGACGAGTTGTAACTACTTAAACTTAAAGTTGTATGACAAAGCAAAAAGAAGTAAAATAAATAAATAAATAAATCAAAACACAAAAACATTATAATAAACATGTCTAATAACTGTAGTTACTAGGGGTGTAACGGTATGTGTATTCTTTATGAATCGTCACGGTACTACTCATCCCCACTGCTATTAAGATGTGAAATTAGACAGGTCCCAAGCAATTATTGAAGTATTTTTAAGCACTTTTTTCAGTTTAGATCCTACTGAAAACTTGTATAAACATACAGAGGAGTGTAAAATAAACCACAAATATAATAAAATTCCACTGTTGTTACGAAGTTAATAAATGTGAGGCTATACAGAGCGCCCAGCCTCTCTATTGTTTTTACCACCAACTGTACCGAACCGTGGGGTTTATACCGCAGTATGAACCGAACTGTGAATTTATTTTCTGTTCTGTTACACCGCATTAATAATCCATGTAATAACATTGTAACTACTGGTGAAGTACACATTGTTACTGAATGATTACAGTTACACAGGTTAAATATATTACACCTTTGCATCAATGCCAGTTAGACAGAATATTTGTCCATATTGCCATGATAAAGTCTGAGTAATGACACTTAGTATTCAAACACAATCACAGCCCTAATTGCATGACAGACTAGAGCTGTAGGAGAAATACCTACCCTATTACACACAATAGAATACGGACAGTAAAAAAAAAAAAATGTATGCAATTACATAATGTGCACAGCCAGTAATTACATTGTTACTACATGGACTTAATGTGTAACTACAGTTACAAGTGGGACCAAAACTTTAATAAATCCCATGAAATCGGTACCTCAGCATCTTGGCAAGTCTTCATGATCTCTCCTGCTTGTTCCTCCAGTTTCTTTAACTGCTCCATTAGCTCCTCCATGAGCTTCTCATTCTCTTTAGTCTCTGTTTCTAGACGTTCAACTATTTCCTCAGACTTCTTTAGGTTTCTGTGTTGAAAAAGAGGAGGACAGATGAATTAGTTAAAAAATAAGCCAGACAGAATTTCCTTTTAACTCTTTTCTTGAAGTGCCTGGTTAATCCTTTGATTTATCTATAGGTGGATAATTCAACTTGTCAAAGTATGCACGGTCAATTAAGTCATTAACATATTTACTATGATGTTTCTCCAGTCATTGATATTCAACGTTTAACTGTTTAGAAGGAAAGGGAATTTAAATCAACCAGACAGACAGTTTCACTCACCTTCCTGCGGTCTTGATAGCCACTTGGGCTTTAGTAATAGCTGAGGAACATTCGTCCAGTTCTTTGTTGACCTTATCTAGTTTGTCCTGCTGGGCCTTCAGTTTGTGGCTGTTTATATCCACAATCAGGGTGTGAAGTCGCTTTACCTCAGCCTCGACCTTTCCTGCCTTGTTGGAGGCAGCCTCAAAGTCTTTAGGAAGACAAACATACGAGGGTTAATTTGTAGTTTTGTTAAACCTTGCAGTCACTTAAACTTCCTCTCTGTCTTGGAGAGCCACAGTGCTTCACAGTTCCAAATTTTCCACCTGTTCAGGGTTGAATCGAGGGCTAAAGTCCAGCATAGTTTGCTGATTTAACAAATGCTTCAACACAGCTACTAAACCTGGCACTTCAACAGGTGAGTTGAATCAGGTGTTCTTGAGCAGGAAACCACAGAACTGTGCAGGAATTTGGCCATCCAGGACAGAGTTCTCAACTGCTGGTCTAACTCATTCAGCTGAATTTAGCGGGCATCAGCAGACAGAATGTTTAACACTTGATTTTTAAAAAAAAATATGAATTTCGTTGTAATCTAGACTTTAACTTGTTTATTAAATTATACAAACAATAGTGCAATCAGATTTATAGTAACCTACTTTTCTTGAAGGCATCCAGGCTCTTCTCCATTTGTTTTTGCTTAGCCTTGTCTGGGGCAGCAGCGAGAACATTTGCTTCCAACCCTTTCATCTGAGACTTCATGAGCATCTCTTGCTCTTCAAGACTCTATAGAAGGAAGGAAAGAAAGAGGGATGATGATGATGCTCATAACCTATTTATGTCACTCTTAATAATGGTATCAAAGTATAGCTTCAAATAATTTGATTTGATTAATTTGGGGCTATACTACAGATTTTTACACTGTACAGACTTGCACGAAAGATGCAACCATTTCCCCCCCTAAAGGTGCTGAGAGAATACACATAGCAATCCTTTCCTTTTTAATCGGTCAGGGCATTTAGAGGCCCTTTTGAGGCGTGTATTTTGGCTAACCTGAATGCTGGCTGTGTATTTCTCCAATGTGTTCTTCATGTCTCTGAGCTCCCGTCTTTGTTTGTGCACCTTCTCCTCGAGCTGCTGTTTCCTCTGCTGCCAGCCCTGCAGCTGCACCACCTTCTCATTCAGTGCACTCTCCATACGGTCCAGCTACACAAACACGCAGAGTCAGATACACGATGGACCCAAAGACTGGTCTAATGTGGAACAGATGGAAGTGGGTTTGTGATCTCACCTGTTCCTGTGTTACTTCGGTGCCAATAGAGGAGCCCATTCTGCCTTTCATTACACGTCCTCCTCCTCCAGTCATGGTGCCTTTAGAGAAACAAAGAATTAAAAGATTTAATGTGTGCAAAAGAAGGTAAAAAAGTGTATTCTGGCATGTTTTTGACACAGAAACCATCCCACCAGACTGTTCGATGATCTGTCCCTGCAAAGTAACCACTCTCCAGCGTTTATCTTTCTGGAAGGCCACTCTAGTGGCTTGCTCCAGATCTTTAGCAACAAGCGTGTCTCTCAGGGCAAAGTAGAACGCAGGTCGGACGGATTCATCCTTCACCTTCACCATGTCAAACAACCGGGGAATGTTCTCAGGTGTGGAAATGGCAACCATATTTTTTTCCCAAACCTTCATCTAAAAACAAAACAAAGGAAACAAGGCTTGGTTTCACGATAATAATAAAATCTAATGGTTTTATTTAAAGCATGTTCATACAATGCTGTCCCAGTGATCATATTCATACCTTATCTAGACCAATAAAAGTGGCCACTCCGATATTCTGAGACTTGAGGAAAACAACGCATTTCTGGGCTGTGTCGATGGTGTCCACCAAGATGTTATCAAGCGAGCCACAGCTTGAAGAAATGGCAACATCATACCTCTCATCAATGGCCCCCAAGTCACCCTGGAGTAAAATCATATTCAAATCCTCTTTTACAATCAAAACGCAACACTCCAGATCACATTACATACAACAACAGACAAGAGGAATAAAATTACATTGTTATATGCATTCCACATATAAAACAAACATCTTACCAGGCGTCCAAGGATGCCAGGGATCTTGCCACTCTGTTTTTGCTGCATGAGGGCATCCAGCACTTTTCCTCTGCTGCGGTTGGAGGACAAAGAGCTTTTTGCCTCTTCAACCTTCTGCCTCAGGTCACTTACCACTCCCCTGGCCTCCCCATCCTGCCCAGAGATCTGTTCCAGCTCCTGTTCATCCTACACACACAGATTTGTATATCATACTTTAGCAATGCAATACGAAAAGTATTTACACAAGTTTTTCACCACTCTTTAGTTTTGTTTATAAAACAAACAAGACAAAAAAAATCCAGTTAGATTTACCTTCTTAAGCTCCTGCTCACACTTTGGTATTTTGACCTGCAAGTCTTTGATGGCAGATCTTCTCTCACGAAGTGTGTCAGCAGTGCCCTGCAAGGTCTCTTTCGCTTGGTTGAGCTGTGAAACTGCTGTGTTGTGTTGGCTAAGGTAGATGTCCAACTCTGACTGAGCTACATCCATCTGTGAGCGTGTCTCATTCACTGCCTTACTCAGCTCCAGGAGCTCCTTCTCTTTTTGCTGCAGGAAAAAAAAAGAAGAAGCAAGTCTGAACATTTGTGTCCATAAACTCAGAACTACCCAACAAAAATTTAAGGTGAAGATATAGAAACAACACACATCATACCGTGTTAAATTGTAATAGGTCAATTTGTTTTACATGTGGAGGTGGGGTGTAGTGTAATTATGCCATGGGGGGGGTCTCAAGCTTAAATTATTGTATATTTTTAGCTTTTGAGTTACAGTAATGTAGATTACAGGCTAGCTGATGACACAAACATTGCAGTCACCAAAATTTGCACAATGAATCTTATACAACTGTTGTGCAGATGTCAGCTAAGGAAATTCCCTTTTAAGACAGACTAAGATGTTACAATACAAAAAGAGCTTTCTTTTTTTCAGCAGCTGCAGTGGAAAGCCGGCCAGACAAAAATAACATCTAGCTACTGTGAATATCTCTGCTTCAAAGTCAGATCAGAACACACAAATAGCTGGTCAGTTCTATGAACCCTCGTTTGCAGAAACATAACTTCACTCTGTCCCAACAGGGCACACAGGCAGTGCAGTCAAGAATCACTTATCATAAGCCACAATTGGTGTTATGGCTCATATGGTATGCTGTGGACAAGCCAATGTTTGAGGACCAATCAATTCCTCAGGACAGGAAGGAAGTAATCTAGTGAGCTCAAGCTGCTCCCAGTTAGAGAAAGTTTACGCAGTCGATGCAATTTAGTTGGCCATGTGCTGTATTCTACGCATTAGTTCGTACCCGAACATGTAGAGGATGTGGAAGCTCAACGGAGTGGCAGATAATAGTAACTTCACACTGGTTCATCTAGGCCTGGACAATAATTCGATATCGGTATTTATCGCGATAAGAAATGTTTCAATAACGGTGATATCACTTTTGTGGTATATCGATATGTATTATGTACAGAATCTGTCACGGACAGGCGTTTTTTACTGGCGTCAGCTCGCCGCAGAGCCAAACACATTCAGCCCCCATAGCTGTGCTACCTCAGTGCGTGATGACGCAATCACACAGGCACGTAGCCAGATAGGCTAGGCTAGGTTAAAATGGCTAGGCTAGGCTAGGCTAGGTTAGGTTCAGGTCCGCTCCGCTACGCATCTAAAATGTCTCGAAACGGAGCCGGGACGAGCGGATCCAAGGCTAGGGTAGACTCGGTTCGGTCAGCCGCTGTTTCGCTCGCCCATTCGCGCGTCCGCTCACTCATCCGCGGCTCCGCTGGCCCAGCCGCGGGTCCGCTCGCTCATCCGCGGGTCCGCTCGCTCATCCGCGCCTCCGCTCGCTCATCCGCGCCTCCGCTCGCTCATCCGCGCCTCCGCTCGCTCATCCGCTCGCCCAGCCGCGCCTCCGCTCGCTCATCCGCGGCTCCGCGCGCCCAGCCGCGGGTCCGCTCGCCCAGCCGCGGGTCCGCTCGCTTGCCGCTTTGCTGCAAATTGTGCCGGTGAGTGGAGCCGACAAGCAGCGTAACGTTAATACATCTAATCTGTTCCACCACCTCAAGCATCTTCACTACATACAATATTTTCCTTATATTGACTGAAGCACTTTAATAGATTATGTTGAAACTAAGTTATTTAAAGTTTATGAATCCTTTAGGTTTGTTTATTTGACGTGGATATCATGTTGAATACCTCTTGTATTCTGACTAAAGCACTTTAATAGATTATGTTGAAACTAAGTTATTTAAAGTTTATGAATCCTTTAGGTTTGTTTATTTGCCGTTGATATCATGTTGAATACCTCTTGTATTCTGACTAAAGCACTTTAATAGATTATGTTGCCACTAAGTTATTTATAGTTGAAAAATCCTATAGGTTTGTTTATTTGACGGGAAAATCTTGTTGCTTTTATGTATATAAAGGCTTCTTGTATTATATATCCTAGTTAAAACACTTTTGTTTTAATCTGTTAAATTTGTTTACAATGAATAAGAAGCTCTGCCTCTTGTAATTTAAAGTTATTTTTATTTGTAATAGTTATATAGGCTTATGTTTGACAGGGATGTCATGTTATTATTTTGC
Organism: Astyanax mexicanus; assembly: GCF_023375975.1. Taxonomy (NCBI): domain Eukaryota; kingdom Metazoa; phylum Chordata; class Actinopteri; order Characiformes; family Acestrorhamphidae; genus Astyanax; species Astyanax mexicanus. The sequence goes on from NC_064411.1 coordinate 42,043,503, forward strand.
TATATGCAAATAAAATTGAGCATTGATTTATTTTGACTACTTTTATTTCTAAAGTATTAAAGTTTTTGTGAAAGGAGGTTTCAAAGACTTAAAAAACATTTTCATACAGTAGTAGGTACAGATTTCCATTAGATAGATTGATACAAAAAGTGCAAATACACAGTTAAATAAGAATTTAAATTTGCAGTGCAAGCTGCAGAGATTGCAGGGATTCTTTTTCTGAGGCCTTCAAAGTATTTATCGATATCGAAATTATATCGTATCGACCGAAATTTAAGGAATATATCATGATATAAATTTTGGCCATATCGTCCAGCACTAGGTTCATCCAAACCTAAATGTCTAAACCAGTGGGCCACAGTGGTATTATTGCTTATTTTCTGTTTTGCGAAGTTAATTTTTTCCCCAATTAGCAAAAATTTAACATACAATTGTTGTCTAAAAATGTGACATTTTTGCAAATTAATTACATAAAATCTATCAATACTTGGTTTTGCATAGTACAGTCACATAACTGGCAAAGCTAGTTGGCTAGTTATGTTAACATGTGATTCTGACTGAAAGGTTATTCGTATTGTATGGTTTTTAACCATCATTGTTGTATACTGAGGCAACAAAATCAATTCAATATTTTTTTGAAGACCAGTGTGCTAAATTTGTAAAAGTTTGGAAACCCCTGGACTCAACAATGGCACTGCAGTTACAACTATTCTTTTCAAATCCGAATCAACAGTGTCAGCTGTTCCAGGTCATGTCAATGAAATTTATGGAAATATATTGAAATTGCTTAACCAGTGAAACACCAAAATCTCTGACTACATGCCAGAAATCCATCCAGTAGCCAGACTGCTTGCTCACACTTGAGTATTGCTTTGCTGCTCACAATAAGTCAAACATCAGCCAATGACCACATTGGGCTTAAATGTGGGCTTACAACTGCACATGGTGGGCTTGGTTGAAGACAGTAACACACCAAATCACCGATTTCCTTTTCCAAATTTTAAAGTTCAGAGGCTGTAGGAATGTGTCGATGACCACTTAGCAAACATACCTCACTGTATATCAACATCTGAGAGAGTAGCACAGGAGGCACTAAATAAAGTATCATGTACTATTAATTCTAGTGTAACAAACCTCTTTCTCATTCTGCAGGCCGCTGGTCTCCTCCTTAAGACTCTCCATCACTTGGGCCAGGGACTCCTCTTCCTTCACTTTCTGCTTCTCCAACTCTTCCTTTTGGGCAGAGGCTTCTGTAATGATCTTCTCACTGCTGGCAGGGACATTTCTCACCTCTTCCAACTGACCAAAATAAACATGAAAAATCTGGTAAACATCTGAATAAAACTAATGATGTATAAAAAGAAAAGAATCACTTTCATCATCTGTAGCTGATAACTTGAACTGTAATAAATTAAAGTGAAAAAAACAACAGTGACAAAGATGAATTGGGCAGACTGCAACCTATTATCCAATTTAATTTTGGGGTTGGGTTGGGATGAGGGAAAGAGGAAAATGGAGGACAACCCTACCCTGCCCCCTAACATCACAAAAAAAAAGAAAAAAAAAAAAAAAAAAAGAAAAGAGATGAAACTCTGAATAAAAATTTAAAGTAAGCAAGTGTATTATGAATAATTTGGATCTTTCTAATTCGATCAACTACCCAAATACCAAGACTTAAAAGATGCAATGGTGAGGTCACATGCAGCTGAGGAGACAACAGCTATATTTGATGAGTCAGAGAAACACTACTACTAGAGACAGTGTGCTTTTTTTATCCCTATCTCTGTCTGCTTCTTTCAGATTATAGGTGCCAGACAGCTGTGTAAACCCAGGTTTCCTGACAGTGGGTGGGTGGATGAGGTGGGAGAATAACAGGGTCATTAATATAGGCTTTATTTTGTAGGTAAATAAGTAAAAAGGGAAACTGGCTGCTGTGATTGTTACACAAAGCTATACTTCACAGGCATGCTACAGAACACTGCACCCCAGAGAGCGGGACTGCCCTGCCTTGACAACACTCCCCTCCTGCCTGCTCGCCTTCTTCCCCAAACATCTCAGGCATTTATTACAGCCAGATTATTTTGGCTTTCCGAAAGCCAACAAGGCAAGGGAACAGAAAAACGTGCGGAAAGCAAGAAGCATTAAACAAGTTATTTTAAGGAAAAAAAAAAAAAGTGGACAAGTAAAGAAAACTTTTACAGTTTGAGAAAACAAGGTCAGGGGTGTAAACCTGTGTGTAATCTCCCTGAAGTGGCACGTCAGATGGACAATCACGGAAAGGCACAAAGCCGAAACCTATAGTAGCCACAAGTTGTAAAACAGATTGCCTGTGGAGTCATAAACATGTTAATTTTGTGCTATATTGCTACATGTACAAGTAGAGGTACCTCCCGGGAGTAATTACCGCCAGTTTACCCAAAGGGAACTTTGTGAATTGAACAAAAATTGAGGTTATTACCACCATCTAAAACATGATTAACGGTGGAACCAAAAAGGCATGCAAGATAATTTTATAGTTCTACAAAATGAATGTACTTGTTTAACAGTGCTGCTGATGCATGCAACAAATTAACTTATGTAATGTAATGTAGGGGGAAATGGAGTTCATGCCTATGTTTTTATATGTTCTAGAAAAGCATATTTCAATGGTTCTTGTTTTGGTTGGCCTTGGCAAAAAAAAAAATAATATAAAAGTTGTCAGGCAAATGGAGCCGTTATAAAACACAGCATCACTATTTATTAATAGAAGCCAATAAGATGAATCTCATGAGGACTTTTAACCTTACAGGTAGACTCTTACCATAAAATTGCAAACGGACAAATGTTTAGTTGATATATACACTCTATAGACTAAAGTATTAGGACACATCTTACTCACTGCATACAGATGTTTCATTTAGTCTTGCTGCCACATGCAGTCTGCCTTTCTGAACATTAGAGAAAGTATGGAAGGTTGTAAGGAGCTCACTGAATTCCTGTAATAGGATGCTAAATCACTTGATAAAATTTCTTACCTCCTAGATATTTCAACAACTCCAACAACAGCTGTGAGTGGCATTATTAAAAAGTGAAATGTGTTTAGAAACCACATCAACTAATCCTTAAAGTCAGAGTGCTTAGGATTATAGTGCACACATGTAGGTAACTTGCTTACTCAAAAATACAAGACTTTCAAACCTGCAGGTAGATATGAAAGTGTTATGCCACTGGTATACTGTATGTGAGTGTGTGTACTTTTCATAATGCAGCAGGAACACACCTTCTCCTTGTCCTTCTGCAGCTGTTTGTGAAGTTTCTTGGTTTTGGTCTTGGTGTGTTTGAGCTTCTCGCGCACCTCTACATCCTGGAGGTCCAGCTGGGTGAATTTCTCCTTCTGGTTCTCAATGAACTTAGTCAGCTTGCCCAATTTCCTGTAGAGACAACACAACACTCCGCTGAGCTGAGAAACCTGAGCTCTGAATGTCCCTAAATTGCCATTTCAGAGAAAGAGGAGGGTGGGGTAATGAGCGTACAGGACAGGCAGTTCAACTTGTGCTCCTTTTAGCCGCGGGAATACAAAAGAAACAATGCTGAGAGGGGGACAATGGGAGCCAACTGATATACCAACTAAATATTTTGAGATGAACTGTGCCGTCCGCCCCCCAAATCCCCCCCCCTAAAGTATACACCTCTCACACATGCACACAATAATAATAATAATAGTAATAATAATAATAATAGATAAGTAACCCCAACCCTGCAAGCACAAATGAGTTAGGACCTCTTTCTTACTTCTCCACATTCTTCAGGGCCTCGTTCTTCCCCTTCATTTCCTCTGTGAGCTGGTTGCTTTTTTCAGTCAGTCCCTTGGTGTCCTCCTGGATCTGCTGTTTCTCTGCTTCCTTTTCAGCCACACGCTGCTGCAAATCATGCCTGACAAAACCAACACATGCATTTAAAAAACAGTGGAGACAATTCTGTGCAAAGAAGGGGGAGGGAGCGATTTGCTACAAGACAGACACTCATTGTTGCTTTTTTTAATTAGATATGACTTACTTTCAGACTACTAGTTCAGGAAAAACTAGCACTAGCATTTGAACACAAAAGACTGCAGTTAAGGCTTTTCCTAGAATATTTAAACGTTCGGTCTGTGGTGAAAAAGGACAAGGGGAAGGAAAAAGGGCAGTTAAGATAAGAGCCCTGCATAAACACAGTGGTCCAAAAAAGACAGCATAGACACAGACAAGAATTACTAGCTTATAATTTAAATTAAACAGTGCCAGGGGGAAAAAAAAGCTCTAACTGAACAATACCAAACTTAAATTTCTATTTAAAGAATACCTTTATATTAAAATCTCTTACAATTTTGAAACGTAAATTCCCCAACCAACTTCAAGCTCCTAGGCTTTGTTCAAACAGCCAGCCAAGTAATATTTTACAATTCTGATTGTAATCACATTTTAATGAACCTCCAAATGTTGTTTCAATTTGACTGAAATTTCATTACAACCAAAATTGTACAAATGTGTCTAAACTCGGGACACTGTACACAATTAAATTGGATATCAACATGCTTTTTGCATCACTTACAACACGACAAACGGCAACCTCATCAAATCCAAAGTAATGAGTTTACAGAATGGTTATACAGAGTGGTTTGTTACTGGCAATGCACTTATTACCATAGCAGTCCCTGCAGATACATTTGTGATGTCCAGACACACAAATCCGAACTCATCACTTGCAAATAACAGTGTGGACAGTCATTTCAACAGATCTGATTTGAGAAACAAATCCAAATTTGCCTCCAGTGTGAACAATGCTCTAGTTTTTGGGAGATTTAAGGAGCATCAAAAAAAGATTATCCTAACACTTGCTTTCTTTAATATACGTTAGGTCAGTCACAGCCACCGGTGCTGATGCAGCATCACAGAGCAGCCTACGTGCTAGGAACAACAACTCACTAGTGGTTATGTAGGGAGAGAGCACAGTGTACCCACTAACAGACAGCACAGCCAATATAATACTTCAATAAGGCATGAGCAAGGCAGTTCCTTCCTGTCTGGCACCTACAGGTTTAAACAGTGCTCGACCACTAGCCCAAACATAGGCTTTATTTTTTTAATTCTAAAAAGAAACTAAGTTCCAAAATCCACCATTTACAGATAAAGATATAAAAAGACGCATTATGGAACAAAAAGAATTTAAACAGCATTATAAAGGCTGCTTATACATCAAGTGTGTAATTGCATAGAGCAGTATTCTAATACAAGTTAATGTAAATAAATTGCAATTTGAAATTTAGAGAGCAGTTACATCCAACAAACCTACCAGACCACCATTTTTAAGAATGAATATATTAGACATTACAGGGATGATTGTGTCAGGAAATATCAGGAAACAGATGCCATTAATCACAATATTTTGCCCCCTTTCAACTAAATACTGTTACTTTCAATTTATAAGGGGGAGGGAAAAAAAAATAATGAGAAGGATAAACCGCTAAACTCCAACTAACTCCACATGAGTAAGATTCCAGTTTTACAGTCGTTGTAAGGTTTGTAACGTTTTGTATTTTTCATGATTGCGGCTATACTTAATGTATTAGTAAAAGTGTTGTGTATTGTCCATTTAAACAATTTCAATTCAGGACCTTATCTGAAGGCACTTTCAGGGCAGAGGCTAGATGTCTGCGACTGTAACCATGTGCTCTAAGATGACATGGCATGTGCAGTCAGGCCTGCTGATGGATGGCTTTGTTCTCAGGTGGAATCTGACACCACTTACAATCTGAAACTCAAGTCCAGAAAATAATCACAACACAGTCTGTTAAATCACTCTTATATATGCTTCAAAAGCTTACCGCAGCTTTGTGAGAAACAAATTAACAGCAGTTGCGTGTACAACAGCATGCAGATTGCCTTGCCATTATCACATGAAGTGTCTGTGACTTCAGTCTTCATGTCAATTGTTCCATTATTGTAAAATTGGCTTGAAACGTATAAGAGATCACATAAAAGCTTTAAAACCCAATATTAACCTTCGCTATGGGCTATTAAAATGTTCTGTATTCTCCATCTCGTTTTTAATTGGGATTTTTTTTTCTCTTTCATTTCCCTACACCCTCTAAAATAGTTTTTACAAAATTTTCTCAACCTATAAATAAATACTGGTATATACACAAGTCAATTAATATAAATAAATAAATGAAATTAAATATCCAATATAGCTTGGTGCAACATTTTAAATGCACATGATTTTAAGTTACAGACAGACCCCTTCTCCTACAAGTTTCCATTAGTGCATGTGTGTCAAACACAAGGCCTGTGGGTCACATTAGAGCAGCAGCACAATCTTTAAAATTCTCTCTCTCTTTTTTTTAAATAAAGATTGTAATAATTTGTCCATTTTTCTATACATTTGTAGCCCATTTCACAATTCACTGCACAACATATCAGATGATACAATGCAACTCAAATGGGCATTTTAACTCTTAACAGTTTCAGACAGGGCAGAGGTAGTGGCCTTTAGCCTAACTAGCTAACAGCATTTAGCACAGAACCAAACTCATTGAGTGTAACATCCTAAATTGCATGGGGAAAAAAAATCAAATTAATTTAGAACTTGAACCAGCAACACATCAATGTTTGCAACAAAAAGCTGGAAAATTAAGTTGCGTTAATAAAATTAGCTGTAATGGGAGCAATTCACAAAAAAAAAAAAAAAAAAAAATCATTTACACCTGTACGAAACTGTACTACACCAGTTAAATTGCCAAACACACTAGCCATGTTTTAGCACGTTCAAACAAATATTAACAATATATAAAGCTTCAAAAATATTGATTACATATACTTTATGTCCTCCCAGCTTTAAGATTTTAATGGGTTAATTTGGACAACCATGCAAGAAAAGGAAAAAAAAAAAAAAACTTCCATTTTGCAGAAAAATTCAATATTCTCTGAACATTATGTGATTGCTTTATATTATAAAATGATTTAAGATATAATTGCAATATTTAGAGAGAATTTTAACTGTGCAGGATAAGGCTTCTAAGAATACAGATTAATAAATAAGTGGGTTTATATGCAAAAACAGCATTTCTGTATTTTTAAAACATGAAAATATATTGTGCAGTCCTTATATAAAATACATACATATAGAAATAAATATTTACACACAAGAGTCAAACCACACAGCCATTACTACTAGCCCAGTAAAAACAAACAGTAGGATACGTAAACTAATCAGCAACTTCTTAGCACAAAGTTAAAACAAAAACGTTCAACCGTGTGGGCAGTCACGAGGCGGAACATAAAAGTGAAAACCAATAAACCGAAATGAGAGATTTATGGAATTTTTCACAAAAACAACCACAAAATACATTGACTTTTGTGTCACAGGTTTAACCTTAGCTTTGCATTCCTCTACAAAGTGTACTCAAAGGAAGTTCTATTTATTTTAGCTATATGATTTAATTATTTAAAAGGAGTAATTTATTGGTCTTACACATAGAACTGGCAGAGTTGGCTCCTCTTCTTGAACATGTCATTTTCCAAAGTGAGAAACTCTACCGCTTTGTTCTTCTCACCCTCCAGGGCATTTTTATCCTTCTCCACCATCTTCACACGATTCAGCTGCAAATGCAAGAGTAAGACAGACTTTTAAATACCCCTCATTTTAAATCCTTTACATAATGATTGTTTTAGTGTTATTACATTTAATCAAAAATAACAAGTTCTTAATAGTCTACATATTTACACTGCAGACCTAAAAGTTTGAACAGCTTTGTGATTGCCAAACACTTAATACTTTCTGCCAAGAACAAAACACAGGTCTTGAGACCTAAAAGAAAATTAATAAATATCAAGTAAATTATTATTATTATTATTATTATTTGCGGCCCTTGATAAAAATTCTGCTTATTGCTTTAAAGATTTCACATATTCTTCCAATTTTGCACTTCAGTATGGCTGAGCAATATGTACTCAACATCTGTATATTCAAAACTTGTGTATGTGCAACTTGATAATAATAAAAAAAGAATGTGGTTGGATGGATGGTTGTGGAAATAGTTTAGTTGCTGGACAGATGAAACTCAACAGTCTTGTGCAAATAATGCTAAAAAAAAATAATAATAATAATAATAAAATAAATAATAGCAGCATTATTATGACCATTTTAAAACAATACAGGGTGCAGATTAATGAATAAGAAATTCCACCAAGAGCACAACTATGCTATATTTATTATTAAAAATCTATATAGTACTTAAATATAGATATTAACTATTTAATTATATAGTATGCTGTGTTTCTGGTGTTAGTGGGATACATAAAATTATACTTGTTAAAATTTATCAAATCGTAATAATCATTTCTCTGAAGCATAGAAAGAGGAGTTCTGTCATATTGCCAAGCCATACTCTTTTACATAAATTATACATAATTCTAAATAAATAACTGCCTTTCTGTGCCAGTCAAAGTTTATATGCTGACCCTAACTTAAGAATCTGAGCATGTAGAATGCAAGTCATTAAAGAAAACCTCTGCATATCCAGCAAACAAACCTCACAGCACTACTCCCACTGCATGCAAACCAAAAACTAGCAGCTCTGCATCATAATTAAAATAATTAAATACATAAATCTTACCATCACTCAGTTTTTTTATTGCCGAAATGTTTTTGCAATTGTTCTTGGCAGACCAGAAAATAAATAAAAAGGGGAGCCCTTGTTGGCACAGTTATGACTATATGCACAGTGCCCTGATTTCCACAGCTCATCCAGTTTAAACTAGAATTACATACAATTAAAAAGCAAGTAAAAATAATTATATAATAATAAAAAAAAAACAGTTGGTGAATCAAGTCATATGATTCAATGCTTGATCTTTTTGTAAAAAGCTGACATGTAAAGAGAAAAGACATCCCTGAACTGAAAACTTCAGCCAAAATAAATAAGCCAAGACTGCACAGTCAGCAAAACTTAGTGTAGAGATTGTATACACAATATAATCACATAAATCAAACAATACAGCTGCATGGTTGCAATAGAAGAAAAACCTCAAAATAGTACATTCGGTACAGGGATTTAAGAATCTTACACTTTCAAACAGTTCTCCTAAAACATATGAATAAATAAATACTTAAAATTTTGAAAGTGAATGTGTGTGTGTGTGTGTGTGTGTGCTGAAATGGGTTTTTGGTGATGTTTTAAGGTAAGACTGACACATACACAGGACTAACTGCTGACTGGAATGAAATAAATATATAAAAATAATCCCATTACTCAGCTAAAGGGTCATGGAGCAATTCAGAAGCATTACATCAAAAACTGCCAATTTTCACTTAAAAGTTGGTTTAGTAACATTTTAGTAATTTACTGATGGGAACATTTTAGTCAGGTTTTTGCCAACTCAATTTCAAAAATAAATGTAAATATTTAATTATTTTAAATGGTATACTTATTGCCAAACTTCCTACATAAGAGCTGAAAATGACTCTTATTTCTTCTTCTATTTTAATTTAAACTTTACAATTTCCCCCAATGTCATATTTGTCTAGTCTCAAACGCTAATGATGATCACTTACACAAAGGACCTGATTTCTATTGGCATACATAACACTAAAAAATAGATATTAAACAAATCAAACTACAGCCCAAACTACTGGCAATACAAAGTATTTGATAATATAAAATGATACATTCGTTTTTCAGTGCCAGTTAAGACTATCCATTTTCTGCAAAATATGTCTGTCACTTGTGATGCAAATGACAAAGTATCCTTGAATCCTTGAAATTGACAAATGTAAAAAGTTTCAAATTCACACCCAAAAGTATCCTCTTCAAATAACAAATATCATACAAAAATATTTATAAGGATTAAACATCACATCAGTGTATATAATGCTTTTATATAATACTTTATAATGCAGACAAATCAGCTTCAGAGGTTTTAGCAGTGTTTGAGTGTTTAAGTTTACCTTTTCTCCTCTCTGTTCATTGAGTAGCTCCACTCGTCTGCACAAAGTGTTGATAGGCTCTTTGAGTCGGCAGGAGCCAATAATGTCCTCAAGGTATTCCAGCATACCTTCGTCATGCTCTGTCTGGCCTTTAGGCTTCATCATAGCAATCTGCTCCACTTCCCCCTGATGAAAAGACAGAGACAGACACACACACACAGACACACACCTTAGACTAATTCTATCCAGTTGCACAATTAAATGCATTATGGTTAATAGCCCCACCACCAATATGAATAATGCATAAACACTATTTCAAGTAGCACAACTGTTTCAATTAAATTTTATTTATATAAAGGTTTTACAACAAATGTCAGTATAAGAAACAAAACCATTACTGCTTTAACATTTTCAAATTTGAAAATATTCAATTTAGCATAAACTAGCGGAAACAAAAAAATTGAAAAAGAAAATATGAAGTGGCGAAACCAGAGTCAGGGTACCATTTTCAAGTTTCAGAATTGAAAACAAATGAATCAATCAATCAATCAATAAAAATCCACACACTGAAGCATAATGTATAGCCTAAATTCAGTAGAAACAGATATGATCAAATCAAACATGGACTTAAAAAAATAAAATAAATACATAACAAACAAACAAGAATAGATTAACATGGATGTACTTCTGCAGCCAATTAATCTTAATATTTGCTTTGAGAAATGAGAGTGTAAATATGGGAAGCAGCAGAACGCATGGACAAAATAATAGAACAAATAAAAAGGGACAAATATCCATAGGGGTTAAATAAATACAAATTGCTGAGACAAAATTAAAATCATGAGGATAACTAATTTACTTATATTAATATTATAAATTCTAAAATGCAGGTACAGTACATACATGATCAGCCATAGCTAATTTATGGGACTGCACAGTTTCCAACCAACTTCAAAATGAAAAAAGTCACACTAATGACTAGCAAAGAGAACAGACAATTACATGCCTATTGATGTAAAATCTTGCCATCGTCTTTAATAAATGAAACTTATTTTTATTAATATTATTATTTTACTCCACATAGAACTAGATCAAGACTTTATTTTCAAAGATCCCTCCTAACTTATCCTAAATCCCTTAAAATAAAAATTAAAAGATAAAAGAAATTAAGCTTTGGGGGAAAAAATGTAAAAAACAAAAACACACACACACACACACACAATTATAAATTAAATTATACTGAAAGATGTAGATATAAAAAATGAGGATGCTTGACCCTGCCTCACTGAAGCAGCACAAGTAATATTGGGGTTAGACTTTATTTTCTCACACACCAATATTTACGTGCTGCTGAAGTGGGGAAGGCATAGCAGAGAGATGTTGAACCCTGACCTTTCTGAGAGCTCCAATGACTTTTCTGTTACAGATTCCAAATGACCTTTTCCCTAGGTCCAGTGTGGCTCCGATATGCAATCCCTTTAAAACTCTAAAGCAGCAAATTATGGTTTGCACCTTTTCCACTATGTTGAAAACCATGATGCGCTGCTATAGTAGTTCAAGGACTGGAACGAAGTGTCCATAAGATTTGCTTGGTTCCACTTCCATTTAAATAAGCATTCTTAACTTATTTTTAGCACAGTGCCTTGCACTTCCATGTTGATGTAGAAGACAAAATATGCTAGTAAAAATTAACCAACTGGTTAAATAATAAAGTAATTGCTGGGGAAAAAGCTAAAATGAAGAAATGTTTTTTTACCTGTAGAATAAGAAATCTGTTGTGGTCAAGGTCAATGCCATGGCTACGAAGCACTGTCCCAACATCTTTAAAAGTGGCCTTTTTGCCATTGATGTGGTAGGCTGAGGAATTATCTTTACCGGCTGTTCTTGAAACATGGAACTTGCTGTTGGGGATGACATCGTAGTCATCTCCTTCCTGAAATGGGGGGAGGGGCACAAACAAACCAGCTTAGCTTCTCAGCAGACACACAAACACACACACCTAGAGATGATACAAAATTATAATATCTGCTTTAAAAAGGAAGTAAAGAACTGTGTATATTATAAGCCATTCTCAGGACATATACCATAATCCAAAACACAGCAGTTGGTTCTGGATAAAATATGCTGACATGCTAAAGCAGAGAGAGAGGAAATACCTTCATCCCAAACACATAAAAAGGCTAATAATATTATAGATATAAAAATAATAAAAGTAGTATGAAGTGTGAAATTTAAAGCAGTCTACAACACACAACTACACCACATTTACAATGCATACAGATTTGGATTACTATACTTAGTTACACTGCACTACACTGATGTTCGTGTACATCCACAATTACAGGCACTAAAATAAATTGCTTCCTTACAAAATATACTAAAAACAATTAAACAAACATATACAAACTAACACCACACTCTAGCACCCAAGAGTAATAAATAAATATAAATTCACATTAGGAAAAAATATTTCAGTGAGTACTAAAATACTAAAAAGAATATGAACAAAAAAACACCAATGTTTTCAATGTGTAATTTCTCTACCAGAAATAATAAAATAAAAATATAGAATATCAATAAACTAAAAGACATCCAGCTTTTCCAACCAACTTCACTAATATTTGTTGAGTCAATTTCCCATATTAAATTAAATTACACTCCACATGAAACAACAGAATGCAGAGGGTGTGACAAGCACAAATAAATATATTTACAATATACTTCAATAACAATGTGTGTTTCCTGAAAGCAATTGTGTGTATTAAAAAACAAATATTTATTTTACCTTATCAACAATCTTCTGGAAGTGCACCTCTACAGTGCAGCTCTGGATGTCCTTGTGCTCATCAGAACTGTGAATAAGGACAGACAGCTTTTTGGATCGGATTTTTTGAGCTCTGTATCCAAACACAAAGAGCATGGAGTCGATCACATTGGACTTTCCACTGCCGTTTGGACCAATAATACAGGAAAACCGCTGCAAAAAGGATAAAAGCAAATGGGTTAATGTCACATTTTAATTTTACACAACTGGGAATGATGACAGTTATTAAGAAACAATAGGTGCAAATATTTGTATGCTACATACAAACAATCCCCCTGCAAACACAACTAAAGTAGTGTAAAAAGCAAATCTTAGTATATGACTTTTTTTTCCTAAGACTGAAAGAAATATCAAAGAGAACACACCAAAACACATACAAACACTATATAATTAAGGGTAAGGTGCAGAATGACAAGACAAAAATCAGATTGGTTGTAAGTACCCCCCCCCCCCCCCCCCCCCAAAAAAATAAAAAAATAAAAAATAAAATAAATAACGATTAGGTTAATTTTTGGGTTATTTCTAATGTCATTACTTAGAGATGTTCACTTTAATTATGTTTAATTCCTTGCATAATCAACTGAAACAACTCAGCTTAGAAATAATGTAAATAAATAAAAACAATAATAACTATAATAATAACCATAATAATAATAATTCCAATATTGACTAATTATATAGAACAACCACTATATAGTAACTGCTTAGAAACAAGCAACCTGGACTGGAGGTCAGCCCATTATAAAATTATACAATTCCCTTCAAATTGTATTTCCCCTCCAAAATATTGTGGCACAAGCATAGTGTTTAATCCAACATTCAAACTGAACAAATAAGAGATAATTACATATGATACACTTCCAATTAAAACAGCAGCTTATAATATAAAGTATACTGATTGTATATTTTTGCCAGATCTCTCTTACACAACACACACACACACCACTATTTTCACCTAACAAAGTTATATTACAATGTTTCTTACAATATTCCCACCTAGATAAAAACATCTGAGGAAATAGTTTTAAAATATGTATTAAATTTTACACAAATGATGCATAGTAACACTGACGAGCACAAGGATTTTTTTTCTAAATTTAAAAACATTGGATAATTTCTTCCAACAATGATTTTAATAGGTTATGTATATACACCATGACAAAAAAGTTTCAATTCTTAACATTTTTTTTTAAATATGCCTACCAAATATTAAAAGCCTAAATAATCACAATTGAGAAAACAAACAATCTTCACTAAAATGTAAAAATAAATAAATAAATAAGCACAAACAAAAATACAGTAAAATAAATAAACCAACTTGACCGATTCAGTGTTCTAAAAACAAAAATTCATAATGTCAAAAGCTGTTAAAATAATGTGATACTAGCAAAAAAAAAATATTCTAGTTCACTACAATTATTACAATTACTTAGCCTAATATAATGTGATCAGGATTAATTGACACTCTTCCCAACTAAATAATCTCAATCAGGGTTCCTTGTCTTACCTTGTGGAAAGGTCCCAGAATCTGCTCCCCAGCGTATGATTTAAAATTGCGATTGACGATGTGAGTGATCATCAGACGAGGAGCGCCCGGTTCATTGGTCATCGCTGGGGGCGGGGGTGGAGGGATGCTACCGAGGATCTCCTCCAAACTTCGATTATCCACCACTGCCTCGGCAGGCTCCCCGGGAGCTGCATCTGGACAACAAAAAAGGGGTAAACGGTGGAAAAAAAGTTCACATTTATTCAAAGAAGTCAGTCATTCATTTCAGGTGGGGGCATAAAAGAGTGGGGGAGGGGAGAGTCGGAGCGAAGAAAAAGAAAAAAGAAACAAAAACAAACAAACAAACCGTAAAAGCTCTGAGCTCAGAGAAGAACAAAGAACTGGAGGGACTGGAGCAAACTTCAACTGAGTTGTTTACTGTCCACTCTGAATAAGGGAAAATCATTAAAAATAAATGACACTTGAGACGCTTTAACAGCACGTAAGCGATCAAAGAGGGGTGAAATTTCGTTGTTATTATAGCTGGCTACGTGTTGTTGCTAGCAAAAGAATGAGTCGCATGTGTTGGTATATATGGACGAGAACAATATATCCTAGGTAAACAAGTCCCCTAGCTAAAGATCATAAGAAATGTATTCAGGGAGTTATTAAGACCAGCCTATTACACAGCAAGCTGTTCGGTAAAAACGGTAAAAGTTAGCAGCCTGTTTGCTAACTGACAACTTTAAGCCTCTTTTTCCAAACCGGACAAAAGACGCACCTATCAAGACAGATTACACTAAATTGTTAGTTCACGAATAAGATGGAGACAGAAACTTTATTAACACGTTTTCGTTCAAAACAAAACAAAAAAATAAAAACAAGTTAGAAAACACACAGAAAGAAGATATACATAGAGAAGGGGTACAAAAACTTCTGTAGAATAAGGACAGCAGAGCTAAGTTAATGCTTTAGGTCAATTATTTAAAACTTGTCCCAACAAAAACAACACTACTAAGACTCCTGTCTTTATCATTTCAAACTAAACTAAAAACATAAAATATACCAGCTTACATTGCATACGTCCATATTAATATTAAAGCAACTATAACAACCACAAAAATAACCATATAACTATAAACTCACAAAAACACGCGTCCAAAAATACCATACGCGACACCCAGAGTAAAGACAACCTTAATATGTTGTTGCCAAAGAGCAAAAAGTAGAGCAATCCTTTGTTTCTTACCATTAGTGTTGGGTGCTGGTGGCAGGTCTTGGTCACCCGAGCGAGCTTCTTTAGTGGGGGCTTGGTGTATCTCCTCGTCAGAGTCATCCTGAGACCCTTTTCCTCGTTTAGCAGCAGTGGAGGACTTGGTCGTTTTTCCTGGCATGATTGGCTAAAATCTGAAGGAGAAATTGGGCAGGGGTCAGTAATCATGGCTAGCTTTAATAGATCCAACCCGGCCTGAATCGGTGACTCGGTCCAGTGTAGCCGGTGCTCATCATTATGATCATCATAATCATTCTCCTTCATATCCATCTCCTCTCCAGAGTAAAACAAAAAATCAATAATAAATAATCGAGAGTATCCACACGACGTTGATTCAGGTTACTTGGTCTTTTTGCGATGCATTAAACTCCTCGACTACTTCCAGCAGCAGCATGAATGAGACCGATATGTTAGCTAGATAGACTTGGCTGGACCTGTCCTGTCTTTGTTGTTGTCAGAGGTTGGCAAGCCTGCCTCCGTGTATACGCTGTAGTAACGCGAGTTAGCTAGTAATTCACAAAAAAAAAAAAGCGTTTAAAGAATAATTAAGCATTGACGTGAACATCCACCGTCTCCAACAGTTAGGCGAATAGCTGTTCATGGGTTAAAAATATCTTAAATAATAAAAAAGCCTAGTTTAAAAAGTAGCTTTGGTTTAATTTGATATTTCCCCGCCGAATATCCGTAAAATAAGCTCTAACGTATTTTCTAACGCTGACGATTTGCACGGTGGCCAACTAGCTAGGTTAACTACCAAACACCAAAGTTTCACTGCTCACACACACAAAGCGTCAAGAGTTGCCCTGCACTAGCACGACGATGAAAAAAAAAATGGTGACGTTTCTCTCTGTCAACAACGAGCTATGAGACGCGAAAGGGCGAATTGATGCTGCCAAGGCGAACTACATTTGTTTCTGCTAATAAAAAAAACTAACGTTATCTTGTTTAAGTGCAATTACACATTTATACAAGC